>NC_081207.1:19624371-20224371 GCF_902713425.1 Acipenser ruthenus | reverse complement strand
CTTCGTAGCCGGCAGCTCCCTCCTGTGGGGCTCCGGCCACAAGAACTCCTGCAGCGAAACTGCTGCTGGGGAAAGTGGTCTCCAGACCTCGTCCCCCTTCTTCGTGGCCGGCAGCTCCCCTTTCTGGGGCTCCGGCCACCGTACTCCCTGCGGAGGTACGGGCAGCAGAGGCAGCTCCTGCTCCTCTGCTCCGGGCGGTGGCGGAGGCAGAGGCAGCTCCAGCTCCTCTGCTCCTGGAGGTGGTGGAGGCAGAGGCAGCTCCAGCTCCTCTGCTCCTGGCGGTGGTGGAGGCAGAGGCAGCTCCAGCTCCTCTGCTCCTGGCGGTGGTGGAGGCAGAGGCAGCTCCAGCTCCTCTGCTCCTGGAGGTGGTGGAGGCAGAGGCAGCTCCTGCTCCTCTGCTCCTGGAGGTGGTGGAGGCAGAGGCAGCTCCTGCTCCTCTGCTCCTGGAGGTGGTGGAGGCAGAGGCAGCTCCTGCTCCTCTGCTCCTGGAAGTGGTGGAGGCAGAGGCAGCTCCTGCTCCTCTGCTCCTGGCGGTGGTGGAGGCAGAGGCAGCTCCTGCTCCTCTGCTCCTAGTGGAGGAAGCGGTGGAGGTGGCGGAGGCAGAGGCAGCTCCTCTGCTCCTGGCGGCGCTGGCTCCCTCCGCTGTGGCGGCTGGGCTGGTGCGCGCCGTGCTGCCTTCAGCAGCATGAATAGAGGCTGCTGGGGGACACCAGCCTCCTGCCCCTCTCCCCCCCAAAAATTTCCAGGGGGTTGGGCCTGTAACTCCTCCCCTTCCGGCCCTTGGGGCTGAACCAGCAGGCATTTTCCCTCTGCTGGTGGCTTGGGTCCCAGGGCTGTGGAAGCCCCGACTTGCCTCCCTTTGGGCTGTGGACGCACCGACTCCTCCCTTTTGGGCTGTGGACGCACCGACTCCTCCCTTTTGGGCTGTGGACGCACCGACTCCTCCCTTTTGGGCTGTGGACGCACCGACTCCCCCCTCTTGGGCTGTGGACGTTCGGGCTCCCCCCACTCAGGCGTAGGACGTTCGGGCTCCTCCCACTCAGGCGTAGGACGTTCGGGCTCCTCCCACTCAGGCGTAGGACGTTCGGGCTCCTCCCACTCAGGCGTAGGACGTTCGGGCTCCTCCCACTCAGGCGTAGGACGTTCAGGCTCCTCCCATTTGGGCTGTGGACGCTCAGGCTCCTCCCGCTTGGTCTGTGGACGCTCAGGCTCCTCCCCATAGCTGCGGAAGGGACAGTGGGCGAACAGGTGATCCTGGTCGCAGAGGAGGCACCCCGGCGATGGCTTGTTACATCGCCGTGGATGCCTGGCCCTTAGGCGGCACTCCTCCTCCCTGTCCTTCACCTCTTTATCCGGTTCCTCCTCCTCCTCACCTTGGAAGGGGCAGATCGCCACCGTGTGTCCGTAGACTCCACAGGCCATGCACCAGCCTTGGTCCTCGAGGCCCCCGAGGAGGTCCTCCAGGTCCCGGCAGCCGTCTCTCCAGCCTTCCATTTTCACTTTTTTTTTTTTTGAAACCAGTCCTGTGGTTTTTTTTTTTTTTTTTTTTTTTTTTTAAACACAAAACCCCCTCTCCTGGTCTGACGCTTGGAGGCGCTGTTATCCCACGATGACACCACGTGTCACAAAGACGGCCAGAGTGGGTGGCGTCAGACCAGACAGGAATACACAGACAGAGACGGTGGTGATGAGGAGCTGAGTGCAATGGCTGCACTCAGCGTTTATTTAACAAATAAAAGGGTTTAACAGTACAAAAAACAGGACACGGCACTTGACGCCAAAAGAAACATATAAACAAAACGGACTAAACAGTGAACAGACAAACGGACAAACACGGTGAGCAGATAACACTAATTACTTTACTTTAGACTTTCTTTTCTCCTTCTCTCTCTCCCGTTCTCCACTCACCGAACACCAACCACGAGTGACTAAACGTGCATCTATTTATACTGTTTGTGCTGGGATTCAATTACTAATTAATTATTCACTTGAATCCCAGCACGTGAATTCATTACGTGAAACCCCGTGTTCACATATTATATTTTAAATGCACGTGCGTGATGTGCAATCCCGTGCCTAAATACAAATCTACACTTTTTAAATACATGTGAAACACAGACCCGTTTATATCCCGTGTACCAACGACTATACACCAACATTAACACACGCACGCAACACAAAACACACAAATGCACACAGGGACGGGGCACATTGCCACAGTGTCGATATAACGTATACACAGATGTTCACTTTCCATTAACTCTATTATGTACTGCTTTATTACAAATACCCAAGTAATTCAGCTCATTTTTTTATGATCATTACCGACCTTTATGTAGTACACTTTCAATTTAATTGAAGAGAGGGAAAAGTTTAATGAAGGAATTCTGAGAGGTGCCTTAGGTATTATTTTTTTTAAAGCAGGTGACGTCAACCTTGCTAATATGGAGTATGCAGCATGGTAAAAACTGAAAGTGGCATTGTGATTTCATAATGGTTTCTCTGTGATGTGTCATGGAATACAGAAGGTGATAGGTACACTCTGTTTGTATGAAAGATTCTAAGCATTCTGTCGTGTATATTATTATTGCAGCAGTGTGAACTGCTCTGCTTCTTTGGACCTTAGATAAAATTATGTCATAACATTGTAACATGCATAGTTATGCTTATTTACAGTGAACACAAGTATCTTAAGCAGCACTTCTTCATCACTGAAGGTGAGTAATATTAATCTATGTGAGCATAGTATTTTTGAGTTACAAAATGCTGGACCCAATACAACATTATTAGGAAGTAGAGATAAAGAGTGTTTGCCAACATGTGTGGGTGACCTTGAGGTTATGCCCTGGCTTTGTGAGGTGGGGGAAAAAGGAAGGCTACGGCAGTTAGCTAAAACATCATTCATTGATTCTTGAAAACAGTGTGTATTTTTAATGTGGAGTAGTGGTTAGGGCTCTGGACTCTTGACCGGAGGGTCGTGGGTTCAATCCCAGGTGGGGGACACTGCTGCTGTACCCTTGCGCAAGGTTCTTTACCTAGATTGCTCCAGTAAAAACCCAACTGTATAAATGTGTAATTGTAGGTAAAAATAATGTGTCAAATATATATATATATATATATATATATATATATATATATATATATATATATATATATATATATATATATATATATATATATATATATATATATCTATATTAATTGTATGTAAAAATAATGTGGTATCTTGTAACAAAAGTCGCCCTGGATAAGGGTGTCTGCTAAGAAATAAATAATAATAATTTACCACAGTATATGTCTGCCAAATAACATTAACAACACACATTTTCAGAAACTACCTGGTAACTATTTATTCAAGACAGTAATAATAAAAGCATTGCTGTGTATACAGTATTAGCCCTTAAATATTAAAAGGTATAGTGCTACATTTGAGTGGTAAAGCAGTCTAAGCAACTGCATTCAGCATTCAGGCAGACTCACTTTCACCTTCTCCTTCTGCATTTATGTAAAACCTCTGCACTTAGTTAGGTGTAAATGCTAATATAATAGAGACATATCAAAGCTTGGATTCCTGTATTATGATTTGTTTTAAAGTATTATTGATAGGATTAATGACCCAAATCACTGTGCAACCCAATGGAGTAGTGAAGCAATGTTATAGTGTGGTGTCTGTAGAGTATTATTATTTGTATATTTAGCAGAGGCCTTTATTCAAGGGGACTTAATGGGTCAATTGCAACAAACTTACACAGTTAGTACGGAGCTGCGTACTAAATTGCGTACTAGCTAGTACGGTACTATCTCGGGATCATCCCCAGCTGCGTACTAAGTTAGTACCAATTGCATCGAAAAAACAAGCGGAACAAAGTTGGAGACTAGCTGATCCCCAGATTTAGTACGGTACTAAGGATCAAGCATTGTTGTTGTTACCAAACAGGAACTGAAGGGGGCTCTAAATCATTCTTTCATTCATTATCAGAACCGCTTCTTCATCCTTTTACAGGGAGCCAGACACGGTGCAAGGCAGGATGGCTCTGAATCAGAACATTTGAAATATTTGTAACAGTAATGTATGTATTTTACGATATTATGAGCTAATAATCATTTTTACAATGTTACAAATAGGCCGACATTTATACATAAATATTAATTTGTCTCCAACATATATTTATATGTGTGCACGTAATAATTTTTTTTTTTTATTTAAGATATATATGCATGGTAAAATCCTCCATATCAAGGCACACTCAATACTCAACCAAGTGCAATGCCATGAAATAAACTAGCAAAGATGGTTTAATTTTGAATTCTGTTTTTGATTACAACATTAGCTTTATACATGATACAGACAGTTGCAGCTCGTGCGGTGGGGCCCAGGCTGTTTTAAAGGGGGTAAAGGATAACCGTGGTCAACATACACGGGCTGTTTCGACACCGTTCTCATTGGACCACAACAAGTACAAACAGGGAAGGGGTGGTATTCTGAAGAAGTATCATAGATAACTTCTAAAAACACCCTGAGAAGAGCACTGTTTATTTTATTTTTCAATGTGCCCCCAGGTCCTACTACGTAAAATAACACTTAACTCACATTCTACCCACTGTATCCCTCCTCAATATCCCTGCTCGCCCCTAAGAACCACCAGTGTCGAGTACCCTCAAATTAAAGGGAATGAAAAGACTTGCTGCCCCCCCCCCAAAAAATAAATAAATACGTCTCTCAAATGTGAAACCTACTATCGCATACTACAGGCTCTACATGCATGACTGTAATGCTGCCGAGACATCTTCCTTCATTATTAGTAGTTAACAGTATTGTAGTCATAATGTAATTTTATTTTACTATTACAATATCCGTACAGGCAGCAGATGCTTCAAATATAGTGATGACAGATATATATATATATATATATATATATATATATATATATATATATATATATATATATATATATATATACTGTATATTATATGCACACGTTATTATTTCAGCAAAAATAAACTGCCAGTACATTCTGGGACTTTCACTTGTCTTCCACTACTCCACTTAGTAAGATACTAAAATTCTTAGTCCATAGCAAGAGTTAGACTAAGTTAGTCCCGTACTTAGTATCCTCTAGAGGGCAGCAGCAGTTATTTTTGTGTTTGTTGCAATTGAGACCTTTTTTAGTACGCAACTGGGGACTAACTTCAGCCGCCAAGTTCGTTGCAATTGGTATTTAACTTGCGTACTAGTTTAGTACGGAGCTGCGTACTAACCACGGTATCATCCCCAGTTAGTACGCTGCTTTCAGTTCATTGCAATTGACCCTATGAGACTAGGGTGTGAGAACTATGCATCAGCTGCAGAGTCACTTACAACATCTCACTCAAAAGAGAGAGCACAAGGAGGTTAAGTGACTTGCTTGAGGTCACACAGTGAGTCAGTGAGTGAGCTGGGATTTGAACCGGGGACCTCCTGGTTACAAGTCCTTTTCTTTAACCTCCAGACCACACAGCCTCCTGTATTCCCTTTTAACAAGATTTGTAGTGGGTTTGAAAAGACTGCAATGATAATGTGTAGACCTTGGTAAAAGCAAGTAATGTCCAAAAGCAGAATTAATATTTAAACCAAAGAGCAGAAAACTACTGCTGTATTATCTAAGTGTAGTTGCTACTATGTAGTCAGCTTTTTAGTAAACTAAAGTTTTAATGTAATTATTTATTTTTGTATACGTAAGTGATTATTTTGGTGGTTGTTTATTGTGTATGGCTTTGGTAACTAACTATATATTCATGTGGTCCACTGGTTAAAGAAAAGGCCTTTTAACCAGGAGGTCCCCAGTTCAAATTACTCTCAACACCATCCTGAACCGTTATTGACATAAATAACCAAGATCCAGATTATAAAAAATCTCTATCACTAAATTCCATCTTTTCAGATACAGCAATATAGGTATATCTGATTCTGTTCAGTGTGAAAATGAGTGGTATAGTGCAGTATTGCTAGAGCAACAGTATCGATCCCCCTAAAGAGTCACTCACGCATTGTGGTGTTTACTGTGCTTGTCTTGAAGATGTGTTCTCCTGCCATCCCGCCCCTTCTGCCTTTCTTACAGCCTACTTCCTGTTTTTAGGACAGCTGTGGCAGAATGATAGCATCTTCAGGCTGCTGGACTTCCTCCTCTTATCTTTCATCTTGTATGGTTACAAGATGCAACCAGAGTTACAGTTAATGACCACACCAGCCAGATACAGGCAGCTGGTGTGCAGCTACTGTATTTGCACTGAACTTAATACACCAACTGGAAAAAAAACATAATATATGATAATAGGAATTGAAAGAATACGTGATACATAATCAATAATTAATCGATAATCAATAATATTTGACATTAATATATATTGAGTTATTATATATAACACAAAAATGAAAATTATTCTTTTTTTAACACAGATGCTGTTTGACATAAAGAATATATACAAAATATACATATTAAAAAGTCTCTTGTTTACTACAACAGACTTACCTTTGAAATTAGTGGTTCAATTAAACATCTATCACCTGTTTAGAATCTTCTGTGATTAAGTTTGCCATGTGTTGCTTAATTGGAGCAGGTGATTTTATATAATATTGTTAGCTGATAAGTATTGGAATAAGTAGTGATATGTATTGGAATTGTTTTGGAACTCTGGCATATTGAATAACAGTTCAAGTTCAATAAACCTTATGGACTGTCACTTTATAGAACAAAACAGTTATTTTGTTTTCAGAATTTAAATTGATCATCATGCATGCTATATAAAAAGCAGCATTGTTATCTCGAATCTGGTTAATTTAAAGTGAAATCAGCAGGTTTTAAGATTGATACGTCTGTTATCTGTAGCAAATAGTTTTCTTTTAATGTTTTAAGTTTTGTATTGAAAAACATTTATGCTTCTTAACCAATCAAAGATGTAATGATCAACTATAACTTTATTTTTCTCAGAATGATCCCAGAACCATGTAAATGGAAGTAAAAAATGTTTTTCCAACTGCAAAAACATTCATTGAAACGCATCTTCGCACGTACTGCCTTTTAGAATAATACTTAAAAAAAATTACTTCATGTAATTCATTCATTTTGTATTGAATTGTTATTTAAAATATGGCATTTTATTTCATATTCCAAAATATCTCTAATAGTGTGATGAAAACCAACTACAGGTTGGGTTACCTAGCACTTTTCAGATCCCTTAACTTCCTTAAATTAACCATTTGGAACAACTGTTGTAACTTAAATGTATCTCTTTTGGAAAGAAAATGTGGAAATTATATATTTATTTTCTGTAAAAAAAAAACTTGATGCCTTGGTGTGTCATCAAAACCAACAATGTAAAACGAATCCTTGACTGAAATAGCGACTGTTTTTGCTTGACAGTCAGATTTTTTTTTAATTATTATTATTTTTTTTTTAGCTTAATTGCCCCCTGGTTTGAGGTTTGTTCCTGATTGTGGTTGATTTCACAAGTGTTATCCTTTGTGCACTTAGTTCTTCTTTACACTACTACTGCAAAGATGTCCATAACCTTTGACTAAATAGTAAATACTAACTTTAGACGCTTCTCCAGTATTTTTGTTTCTTTTAAGATGTAATACAAAGTCTATTTTATGGACTATTAGCAGCTGTTAAAACATGGGTATCACTTTAGTTTAGGTATCCGTTACAAGTTATTATTATTTATTTCTTAGCAGACACCCTTATCCAGGGCGACTTACAATTGTTACAAGATACCACATTATTTTTACATACAGTTACCCATTTATACAGTTGGGTTTTTACTGAAGCAATCTAGGTAAAGTACCTTGCTCAAGGGTACAGCAGCAGTGTCCCCCACCTGGGATTGAACCCACGACCCTCCGGTCAAGTGTCCAGAGTCCTAACCACTACCCCACACTGTAAGCCTGTATTTTGGGTTCACAGCTAGAGAGCATTTCTGTGGATTCTTTGGCATGATAAGCATGCACTAATCACAGTGTACTAGGAATGTCTGCCATCAGTGGCATTCTTGTTTACAGTAGAAACACTAGATTATCATGGCAGTACAGCTGGATAGCCGGGACAGGCCTGGTTTTGATTTGTCATTAAACTTACGGAAATTAGTTTTACTCTTTTCTTTGTGTCCGTTTCTTTCCTTAGCTGGGGTAGCTATTAAAATGTACTTGGAGGTTTTCCATATTCCCCCACCCTTTGGACAAAACAGCAAAAGTATTTCCAAACGGGTTCAGCAAACGCTGTAAAGTTGTTACAGGATTGGTTCTTCTGGTAGACTTTGTATGATTGAGATTTGGTTTCAGATAATTCTTTTATCAGAATTTAACCAATTCTTCAATGCTGCATTTAAAAAATATTTACTATCAGCACGATTTGAAAATACTACAATCCTTCTACAAACAACCTGGAGGCAGTCACATTGTGGATCTTTAAAAGTTGATCAGTAACCCGACTGTAAAAGAATCTTGGTGCAAACGTGCTATTATACACTTTGTTTATAAAAGCTTGCTTGGATAAATACTACTTGAAGAGTTTAGACTTTAGACTTTGGTATGCATAACTTGGACAGCTGTCGAACTGCTAATTAATGCATTTGTTACATAAATGGGGCATAAACTATGTACAGGATAAATAGAGGCGTTGTATTGAAATCAGCTTTTATATTGTTACTTAATTGCAAGGCGTATAATTTTTATATTATATATGATAGGACAACTAACTACTATGCCACTGCTTTGATCAAAACGACGCCATTCTAGAACAGCAGAATTGAAACCCAACGGGCCTTGTTTGTATCAAATACGGTTATGGTGTTCTAGGATGTTGTTGGCTTAGTCTGTGCTATGGATTAATGGGAGCCTTTGTGACGTTTGTTTATTGAAACTGTACTGTGTCCTGTTATCGATCAACACTAGTCACTACCCGTGACGATCTGATAAATAAAACAAAAGCAAATTACTGTCACACTTTATTTTAACGGACACATATTTTTAAGTGTATTAACTGCTTACAACTAGCTTACTAACATGTTCACAAATGTAATTTTGTTACTGGTTAGTTAAACTATAAAAAAGGCAAGCTAAAACTGTTCAGCAAACATCATATCCCTACTCGATTATATCATCGAAAGAGCTGCATATGTCTAAAGGTACGTTGAAAGTGGTTACTGTAGTAATGTTTAGCAAATGAGACCAGGTGTTATTTTATTATATATATATATATATATATATATATATATATATATATATATATATATATATATATTTATTACTTTATATGTTAAAAAAAGAACAACATTTTGAATGTGTTGGCAAGCTGGCTGTTAAGTTAATAAACTTTAAAAGAACATTAAAATAAAGCAAGACCCCAATTTGTCCTGCTATAACAATACAAGTTACTGGTAATGTGTTGCTAAAGCTTTAGTCCAACTTGTTTTGTTCAGACCTGTCTGTAGTCATACTTTATTTTGACTGCATTTTCTTACAGATAATCTAGTAACTCTTTATTTTGCTGCTTGTTACAAATAAGTATAAAATTGGAATTGTATTTACCATTTTAATGAAGTTCAGTTACATGTTAATAAACAGGCAAAAGTTATATAATAGGGTGCTTGCTTTAGATTGACAAGCGTTTATTGAATATGTTTATTAAGATTTATATTGGCAGGCTCCTGCTCCGTCAAATATATAAAGCTGAAAAAGACATCTATGTAAAACATGGGTTATTAAGTTCTGGAATAACTAAATGACGGTGATGGCGCTTAATAATATAAAGACACTTTTGATGATATACCCTACATTGTATATGTCTATGGCAGGTAACAAGAACTGAAGAGCAGCTCCTGAACTCAAAGATGAACTGTTAAAAAAATAATGATGTCTTATAATACTGCTATCTGTTAAATCTCCCTATATTGCATATATTTATTGTTTGTGTAACTTTAATCAACGACTAATTGCTATTTTATACTTATTTATGGCACGCAAAGTAAAGCATTACCAAATCTTATCGTGTCACAGAGCTCTGTTTATAATTCCCCACAAGGACGTTTTGCATACCGGTAAACAGTGACTCCAATAGCATCTACAACTGCCTGCCAACACTGCTAACAAAGGCTGGGCCAGTCATGTGACAATTTAGTCAGTATAATGGTGTTTGCCTTGTAGGTAAACCGCACAGTAACCCATTAAAATGCTATGTTAAGTGTCCTGCAAATACATCGCTTAACACCTGTCAGGTGAAATATTCTGCTTAATGAGTGAACTTTTTTATTTTTTTTTTTATAGCTAGACACCTTATTTGAATGTCAAAAAATTTTAATTTAAAAGTTGTGTATCTTTTTTTTTGGGGGGGGGGGGGGGGGGGGACTGTGGGAGGGGCACCATATTGCTTGTAGAGATATTGCAAATCAAACCCCAAATCCAAAGAGCCACTTTTATATTTCACCCAGGGCCAGACTGCTGCACACTTTGTTACACAGTAAAAAGTGTGAAGTATAAATAAAGGTAGGCATTGTACACTACAGTGCCCTGGTGAACAGTGTTGGAGAGTAACGCTTTACATGTGAGGCGTTACTGTAATCTGATTACATTTTTCAGTAACTTGTAACTGTAATGATTCCTTTTTTCAGACAGGTAACAAAATGTGGTAACGGATTATATTGTATCTGAAATAAATCTGGATTTACTTTTAGATGCACTTTAAAAAATGGACCTGATACCGGAAATGGAAATGACCATTGCAGGAGAGAGTTCAGATAAGAGCAATATATTGTATTATATTACAGCGTGCATCCTTTCATTATATGTATGTATTCCTTCAAGCATACAATGTATTTACAAAATATATTCCTGAATGTTATCACAATACTGTATATTCAAATTAGAATGCATGCTTAAAAATACTTTTATTTTGTAACAGTATATCACAGTACATGTCAAAATATATCTCCATTTAATTAGAAATATATTTTGCATTACATAAATAACATGTGTGCTGTGATAGCAGAAACATAGAAGAGCTGTGTTCAGTCTTTTACATTTAGACAGCTTTCAGCGTGTGGTCGAGTGGCCCGCCCCTTTGTTTATTATTTGTATTATTATTGTGATTTATAGCGAACCTCAGTTAACGCAGGCAGGCGCATCGCACAGGGCGAGGCAATCCACACACAGGTGGAGGGCGGGCGTGAACCAGGGACCTCTTGCGCTAAAGCATAGCGCCGATACTGCTGTACAAAAGAGCCGTCTCCTTTGCAAGGAGCATATATCGGGCTTATGTCTTTGTGTGTGATTACGTCACCTACCAGCCCTGCTGCTGCCTTCCCCCATGCACGCTACACTCTCCTCTGGTCACCAGGCTACAGTCACCAGGCTACAGTCCGACGAGTGAGTGCTGGGGCACCTGCATCCCACTTCCTGACACCAATGTAGCGATCTTGGTTAACACAGGCAGGCGCATCACACAGGGCAAGGCAATCCACTCACATGCGGAGGGTGGGCGCGAACACGGGACCTCTCACACTAAAGCATAGCACCGATACCGCTGTACAAAAGAGCAGGCTCCTTTACAAGGAGCGTATATGGGGCTTATGTCTCAGTGTGTGATTACATCACTTACCAGCCCTGCTGCAGCCTTCCCCCGTGCACGCTACAATATATATATATATATATATATATATATATATATATATATATGTTGTTTTGTATTATTGTTTGGCAGGGCGAGCTGTCCGCCATCGTTTTGTAATTGTTGAATTGGCAGTCACGCATCTTCAGTAAACCCGTGCAGAATGTGACAGAGGGGTTAACAAGATAATTAATAGCTAGCTAATTCCTCGGTCACCACTATAAGAACCTGCAGCTTTGGCTGCAACGGGTTGAGTGTGTTAGAGAGTGGAGAACGAATGTGGAGTAAGGAGGTAAAATTATAAGAGAAGTGACAACTGCTAAGCGTGCTGGGTCTACACCAGCACGATACTTATTTGTTATTGTTTATTGTTTATTTGTTTGACCAATGTGCCCTTTTGTGTCTGAGTGTTTTGTTTTGTTTAAATGTTTTATTTTATTATTTAATAAAGCACTGAGCGCCGTAGCGTCTCAGTTTGCCCCACCAGTACTGCCTTGTTGTGGTTTCTGTTTCCCTGGTCTGACGTCACCACACAGCCATCTCTTTCACACAGCATCATACATGTACTGCCTTCCATATGGAGCAGATATACTGTATTGTACCTTCATCTCTTAATGAGTGTTTTTGGCCCTCTATAGGGCAGGAGTACCAGTACTCCTGGTATAAAATATGACTTGTGTACAAAAGCCTGGTTCTTTTTGCAATGGTTAAAATGCTGGACTGGGAAGAACTAGGATTGTAAAACAATACCTGTGAAAAGTCCCTGTGAGTTTGTAGTGAATAAGGCAAAATATAAGATATGTGTGTTTCATATGCTGCAGTCCACATGTTTTGCATTCCTGGCCATTGAATTTTTAGGGCCTGGGGCTAAAGTTATTTTTACAGCATACACTTAGACTAGATCATAAAAAATGAAGGCGTGGCAACATTCAGCCTTGCTAATTGATGAATATGAACAAGAATATATTGCTCGGACAAAGGCAGCGACTGATCTGAAAAGGATGCACTTGACTGAACTGTTTAAAGGCTCTTTTGTGTGGTTATGAAACAAACAAACAAACAAAAAAAAAAACGTCTTTACTGAGAAGTATTTGGCCAGTTTTAGAAGTGCCCAAATCTTACTCAGAACTTGTAGATTATAAAAGAGTAAGTAGCTTAAAATGTATTCATTTCATTTTTTACTACCCTGTTTTATAATGTTGCAGCCATTCTCAGTGGTTTTATAGTCAAATGCTGTGTTTTCCTTCTGTTTTAAGATGCTTCCCTCTGAATTCAGAAACTGTTCTTCAGTTATAATGGCCTGCTATAAATAGCCAAAGTGCCTTTATTGAAGTAAGAGCCAATACCGCCTAGTGATCTGCCACTTTGAATCATGTTTTCTTTCATTTTATTACCAGTTCTTATTCCACGTTAACCCACCAAAATAATTTATTTATTTGTTTATTGCCATTATATGGGGCTGCATATTCATAAACCTCTCTGAACCTGTGCCAGAGCGAGCAGGTAGGATCCTGGCAAAGATGACGGACAAATGAATCAAAATGCTGAGCTTTGTGAGAGGAGCCAGTAACTAATAAAATATTTCTGACTGAACAAGTTGGATTCAAACAGACAATATTGTGAATTCAGAAGTTATTTTGACAGGAAGACCCAATGCAAAACCGATGTAAAACGAAAATAACAACTAAAAACGGATTTATGACCAGGCATGTGTTAATGAAAATATCAAAAGAATCGTGATTCTGTTGAAAAAGATATTGCAGGAATATGTACAACAAAGCAGAAAGTTGGGGAAAGTAATGAGTTGTGTTTTAAACCATACAGCCTGTTCAGTAACTCTAAGATTGGGATGCAGGTAGCTGGGTATTGTTCAGATGGTTGCTAGCTGCACCTTATTGACCAGTAAAACCTCCTCTGAGGTCATCTACAGTAAAGAGGGGAGTGGTGATAGATCAGCTGGTCAATTCCCATTTGAGATACTTGATTGTGCTGCTATAAATATATAGCCTAAACAATAGAAAGGAATCATTGAAGACTAGGTCTGTGGGATCACACTGCATTAATAACGCTGAATGTTTTTTATAGACTTACCTGCAAATGTACAGTTTGATAGCAGGTTTAAAGTTTTGGATTCATTAACAGCATGCAAACTGTATGTGCTATGTGGTTTCCTCTTCCACGGTGTGTGATCTGGGCAAGAATGTGTGCCACTTTTAAAAGCCATTGACGGTTTAGAGGTTTTCTGTTTAATAAATGTTTCAATGGTCAAGTTTTGTTTAGAGACTTTTTAAACTGTTTTGTAATATTGGTAAAATAGACTTGTCAAGCTCCTGTCAGGCACAGTATATTTATTCTGTAAAGAGAATGTCCACAAAACAAGAAAAATACACCCGGACCCTTTCAGTACTTTGTTGTAACTTGCAGCTACTAAGATGAATATCTGAGGTACTAATAGTCGCCACTTTAACAAATGTTTTAATACAATATAATAAAACATACCATTATGTTTTATATGGGAAGCTAGGGAGCTATAAAATACATATTGTGTAAGATTTAATAGAATTATTTAGTCAGCTAATGTCCTTTAACTCTTTGCATCTGAAAGATGACAGCTCATTGTCTTATATACATATTCCCACTTAGCGCACATGTAAATGCAAATGCACAGAAACAAATCTAAATCAAAAGTGACAACAAAAAAAAACCCTTTAAGGTCTTAGCACACACTAAACACAAAGCACATAAGCAAATTAGGGGAACCTGACTGGAACTAGCAGTTAGAAAAGCAGCTTCCAGTTGAGGAAGGATTGAGGTAATAGCCTGAAACATCATGAAAAAAATGTCCAGATGAGCAATGAAGAAACAGAAAGAATACTCAAGAGCCATTCATACAGCTACAGTGATAGATAGATAGATAGATAGATAGATAGATAGATAGATAGATAGATAGATAGATAGATAGATAGATAGATAATATGCAATGGTACCCACAATCACTGGCCCGTGTGTATTTCATGAAAACCTTTATTCATACAAAAAAAACCACAATGCTGACTGTAAGCAGTGTTTGTCATGATTTAGTCATGTATCTTTGATAAAGAACAATATGTAAATTACTTGGAAAAATAATACAGGGTGTTTTTGTTTTGTTGACTTTACTTTTGAGCTTGGTTACAGAGATATGCCTAAGATGCATGGTGTGAGTCATCTAAAGGTCATTATCCTTTTGGAGACTGGACAAATACATGAATTATACTATTATACTAACATTGGAACAGATATCAGACCCCTTGGTATTCCTGAATAGATAATGGGCTCCTCTTGAAATTAATGAAACAGCTTTTAATGAGCAAGTCATATAACCCCCCAAAGATACCCCTTTGCTAGGAATGCAGAATAATTAGGGCATTTGTTGCCCATTTTACCCCTTATTAAATAATTGGAGACCTCAGAAAAGATAACTGCCAATTGTATGCAAAGATTATAATGAGCAATTTATCATAGTGGTACCCCAAATAAATACTGGGCAATCATTTAATGCATTCAGACATTTTTATTTCAGAGTGAATGCTGACCATCTTATTGTATGTGTTATGGGCAGTGTTCATGTATTGCAATGCAGTTACGGATTCTGACATCTGTCAGTGAGATGAGGTTAAAAGGACCCCTATTTATTCATTTTTTGACAATATTTTTTAGGGGGTTGATTCGTTTGATTCAGGTTTGCTGTTTCGGTTTTCAGGAATGCAACATTGGGGTTAAAAATATTGAAATATCACCTTATTAAATGTAAAAACTGCTAGAATGTAATGTTTTACACAGTACTGTGGGGTTAAATTCTTTCTGACTCTGCTCTGTGTGAGTTTCTGCCAAGCCCGAGGGTGTTCAGAATTGCTCCACAAGGAACAGAAGAGGACTTGGCTTGGACACAGGCTTATAACTGGAAAATGTTATCTTGTATGCTATTTCAACTCTGTCTTTCTGTGCTCTTTGTGGGGTAATGTGGGACTGTGTCTTTAACAACTTTCTCACCAGGCTAGGAGTGGTATGTGTGGAGAACTCGTCAAACCTGTGTGTCTCTTTGAGTGTAAAAGAATGCCTCATTTACTATGCTCTAGAACATGTGGCCACTTGCCAAGTAAATACTACACTACATAGATACCACAAGTTAGCATTCGTAATAGGACATAAACACACCTTTCATTATGAATCATTGTTGAAGAGAGAAAAAGGTGAGTGTTTGGAATCACACAGCTACTGTAAGACCTTCCATGGCAAGTCCCATTCTGGGTTGTACATATTACCAGAGAGCACATTTTTAAAAGTATTGAACTGTTCTACAGTTCGTCTTAAACAATATACAGTACACATTTACAGTACCGTGGTAAATAAATACAGTCATTTTGTAGTCTGTTGTACTTATAATACGCTTTTATCCTGCTTTACCAAACTTTTCTGTGTATTATTACCAACACAACATTGTGTATTACCTTGTTTGTCTTGGTTTTCCCATCGTATCCTGCAGGAAAACCTTTATAATGACATGAATATTTATAGTACAGTGTTATTGTCATGAGTGATTATTAGTTGGGGTTGTGCACATTATGTTTTGCTTTCGTATTTATTATATTTAATTTGGTTTCATTTGCACTTGTTATGTTTCACAAATTTATTTTTGTTCATTCCCCAAATGGAGGGACTTTTGTTGCTTATTTTGTATTTTTGTGTTATGTATTTATTTGTTAAGTGTGTGTTATTATTTGTACAACAGCACGGGTAAATAGAAGGAGAAATTAGTTCCATTCCCCAATTCCAAATGCAGCCAGGTGTTTTCCATTTGCACCGATTAACTATCATTGACAGTCCATTATAAAAAGGGAACCAAAAGTACAGGAAGGGGAGTGCGTGGTTCCAGGGGGAACTGAATGGCGGACACAAGAAGTTGGCCATTTTGACAGACAGACCTGGATGGTAAACAACAAGGATCGTTTGGAACTTTAAAGGGAATACAGAAAGATAAAGACATGGCAGCCCAAGAGGGCTGTTAATGTTATTACGCAGAGGGCTGTGTGGCATTTGACAAATGCTTCAGAAGTAAAGGCACTTGGCAGAAATATTTATATTACCAGTATCAATGGTTAAGGTGATCATATGGCTCCGTGTTCAGTGGGACAATTTGGCATAGTTCAGGCTTTTCAACTCACAACCCAATGCATTCTGGTACGTTTTACCTGTCTCAGGTAACATTATTTCATTTACGAGAAGCAGGGTTGCGCTTACCAGAATGCATTGGGCTGTGAGTTGAAAAGCCTGAACTGTCCTAAACTGTCCCAGCGAACACTGAGCCATATGGTCACCTGTGGCAAAGTGGCTTGCCATGCGCAGGTGTAGTTGGTGCAGTGCTCAGGAATAACACACACAACACACTGAAAGTTCAATAAAACATCCCCTTTATTTGACTGGGTTGCGTGTCAACAACACTTAAATAATAAGCACAGGCTCTACATAGCCATGTGTATCGCTCTGTGCAAAACAAGGGTTACTGTACCAAAATAATATGAAACTTTATAACTACACCAAACACAGACACGATCACTTCTTCAGACAGTGAGTGCTCGAGTGCAGGTGGGGTGAAATACAACAGTTTGTGAAACAGGGGTGCAGTGTAGTCCGGGTTTTGGTGCTGGCTAATAGCAACAGCTCCTGGTTTGTGTTAGCCGTCTAACAGTGACAAACCGACAAACCGTTAGCACAATCAAACAAACAAACAAAACACAAAACATTAATTAATTACGTCCATTTCCTAAATGGGTCCTTTCAGTAACCACATCAAAGGAACAGATTACATCATCACATCCCCAATTATATCCTTAGTCATGCCCCCTGCGATAGCTAGTTCAATCACGTCTCCTCCAATCCATGACTGACACATCGCGTACCACTTTAGGGCGATGACTTCGGGCATTGTGACTCCGCCCCCTTCCTGGATGGCTGGCATTCGACTGACCCTGGAATGAACTGCCAGACCATCCAATACGAGGCACTCTGTTCCTGTTATACATCACTCTCACAGATCGGGAGGGAGATTGTTAACTAGGATTCATTAGCTCTCTGTCACATCACTTTATTAATGGTGGTTTATGACAAGGTGTTGTATTGCTTCCGTTCAAGGAATCGCCCTACATGACCAGTTGCCAGGTCGGAAGACCAAACCTAAGTAGGGAGGGCCGCGATAGGGGTGTATGTTGTGAATGACCAGGTACACAGAGGGAGTGTGGCAATCAAGTGCTGTTTGTTCTTCCATTGCAGGATCCTGTGTCGTGGTGCTGGAGAGGGGGGGACAGAGCCTGAAGGGAGCTAAATACAAGCCTTACACCGGGACAAACCAACAGATTAGGAGGTTCTTGGATCGGTCACCTTCAACTTTACCTTTCCTTGTTGGCGTTTCTACCGGGACAGTGGTTGGTGATTTGGATTAAGTACAGGACCTACAAACTGAGTTTTCTAGGCCTTTCGAGGCCCAGGTGAATATACTGGAACTATTGTTTCACCAAACAGCTGCTTATATTCGGGACTGTGTTGTGATAATATTGTGTGGTGGAATAATTGTAATACTAAAAGCCCCCTAAAGTCACAAGTAACATGTTAAAATATTTTAGAATAGGTTTTGTATGGAGATAATGTGCAAGGTGGTTGAAATTGTCTGACAAAATAAGTTGTATTTGATTGTCTAAATTTCCTGTAATAAATAAATCATTATTTTACTTGTTTGTGTGGTTCCTGTACACTCATTGGGAAGATCCGGGTGGTCAGTTTGAAATCCAAAATAACCTGTGGGTTAAAGACAATTATAAAAATGTATACTTACCTGGAATGAACAGTATAGATAGAGGAAACCCTGACATTATCTTAAAGAAAGTAGCTTCAAATGCAAGTATTCGTTTGTTTGCCTGTATCCTGTCTGTTTATTATTCTATTAGTCTTTACCTGTCTGTAAGCATGTCTGGAGAAATCTGCACATACTTCTTCATTAGATTATTGAAGCAGTGTTTCTGCTTCAATACACAAATAACTGTGTATTGAAGCAGAAACACATCAGACAGGGGAAGGGTGACCCATCTAAATAAAAGCTATATGCTCTTTAAATATTCAGACTTTAACTTTACGAGTGCTGTTATCTGAACAACCCCCTAATACCCTGCCCTGTTGGGTAGAATGATCTCTTGCCCCTGTTGTCACAGTGTGGCTATTTCTGATCTTGACAGTGATGTTAAATTCTACACATAGTGGTTGTATTGTAGCTATTTATTGAAGTTTCTTGAATAGGAAAATCATTAACAATTTTACGGTTGGTTCAGATCCTCTCCAATGTTAAATTGGTATCCCCAATTTACTCATTTTAGAACAAAACATAATTTTTGCTTTATGGATAGATGCTAAAAACAGTCTGTGACAAATTAACTAACTTAAAATAAATAACACCACTTTCCAATTTTAGAGTGCATGATATAACATGATCTGAATGCGTCAACCAAGTAAGACAGCTAAAAACATATATTCTTACTATTACTGGGACATTCAGGTTCTTGTTTTTAAATCACTCCAGTGTAGCTTTGGCTGTGTGTTTAGGGTCATTGTCCTGCTGAAAGGTGAACCTCCGCCCCAGTCCCAGGTCTCTTGTAGACTGAAACAGGTTTTACTCTAGAATTTCCCTGTATTTTTGGCTCCATCCATCTTGCCCTCAATCCTGACCAGTTTCCCAGTCTCTGCCGATGAAAAGCATCCCCATAACATGATGCTGCCACCACCATGCTTCACCGTGGGGATGGTGTTCTCAGGGTGATGAGCAGTGTTGGCTTTGCGCCACACATAGCATTTTGCGCTAAGGCCAAAAAGTTCAATTTTGGTCTCATCAGACCAGAGAACCTTTTTCCACATGTTTGCTGCGTCTCCCACATGCCTTTTGGCAAAATCCAAACGGGATTTGATATGGGTTTTTTTCAGCAATGGCTTTCTTCTCACCACTCTTCCATAAAGAACAGCTTTGTGGAGCGTCCGGATTATAGTTGTCCTATGGACGGTTTCTCCCATCTCAGCAGTGGATCTCTCCAGCTCCTTCAGAGTTACCATTGGCCTCTTGGTTGCTTCTCTGACTAATGCCCTCCTTACCTGGTCACTGAGTTTTGGTGGACAGCCTTCTCTAGGCAGAGTCGCGGTTGTGCTATATTCTTTCCATTTTTTAATAATGGATTTAACGGTGCTCCGGGGGATGTTCAAAGTATGGACATTTTTTTATAACCCAACCCTGATTGGTGTTTCTCCAAAACTTTATCCGGGACTTGTTTTGATAGCTCCTTGGTCTTCATGATGCTGTTTGTTTAGATATGCTCTCTAACAAACTCTGGGGCCTTCCAGAAACAGGTGTATTTAATCTGAGATCATGTGACACTTTAATTGCACACAGGTGGACTCCATTCAACTAATTATGTGACTTCTGAAGGCAATTGGTTGCACCAGAGTTTATTTAGGGGTGTCACAGCAAAGGGGGTGAATACTTATGCAATCAAGACTTTTCAGTTTTTTATTTGTAAATACTTTTGAAAAATATGTAGATTTTTTTCCCCACTTCGACATTATGGACTATTTAGTGTAGATCAGTGACAAAAAAATCCTAATTAAATCCATTTTAATTCCAGGTTGTAACACTACAGAATGTGGAAAAGTCCAAGGGGGGTGAATACTTATGCAAGGCACTGTACGTCCTTATTGCCTCCCGTTTGAGTTTAGAAGGACACGCGATAGGAAAAACAAACTGGATATATATTATACAATAGAGTACAGAGGGATTTAAATCAGCACTTCTAATTTAAAATCCTGTTGGAAACCACAGGATTGTAAATGATTCCCTGCAGAGAGCATTGTTCTACTTAACATGTAATTCTTTTTGGAAAGCTCAACATATCCTTGGCTAACTTTGAAAGAAAATGTTAACAAGCCAGATTAGGGATGCTGGGACTGCTCAAAAGGGGCAGCGTGGGCGACCAGGAGAGCTCTGCTCTCCTGTTACAAGGCGTCAGATACTCAGGAGCTAGCAGTGCTGAGCTGCAAGTTTGTAATCTCAAGACGTAATACTATTAAAAGCTATTTGCTGAGGCGCTTTCCTGTAGTTCTTTAGGGAGGATAATATTTTTCAAGTTTTTATAAGCTTCTTACGCCCTTATAGTATACTAACCGTTATAAAAGTGCATTTTAGTATATCAAGGCATATTACAAACCTCATGCCTCAAGGTGCACTGTGATGTACGAGGCGAAGTTAACTGCCTGAGAAGTGGCCATATCACACTGTGACATACCCTGGAGTGCCATATTAAGATTATACAATGGCTCTAAGGTAATTTGAAATTAAAGACAACTAACAAAGATGGATTTAAAAAGTACTGTGGCGATGTCCTGAGATATCATCATGGTTATGACATCACACAGCCCATTGAAATGAATAGGAGGACAATCCTTGCCATTGTTTAATTTACCTTTCCGTAGTTGCAGTCAGTTGCCTAGCTGGTAATGACTCATTTGTCAACGAATGCAGGTTAAGCCCAGGCAACTTTTGTATTTGTATTTAAATGTATAGAAAGTTTTGACATGTTAGTTACAGAGAACAGTAACAGCATAAGAACACATTGGATCTAAAATGTACAGATTTGTAGTTTGCACAACATCCTACCGAATTTAAAATGTCCACATGCACATTTTGATGGTCTGCTAGACCATAGTCTCCTATCCACCGTAGCAAGTTTACTATTTCTTGTTTGCGTGTATAAAGCTCTCAATTACTGCTATTGTATTAGAAATATATGTTTACTGTTCTTTTTTCTAAATATATGTTAACAGAAAAAACACATACAAATATTTAGTAGCAGCACTGCAAATCATTAGATTTGCAACCAAGATGCAACCCATTTTTGCGACACAAACTAATGACTGGCTTTGTAGGCAACAGCACTATTTTAGCCAGTTGGACTGCAAGTTGCAATCTAATGATTTAATCATAAACTACAGTGCTTTATCTATTACCATCGAATACTGTACTGTAACTTTGTTATAACCCCATTTAATTAAAACATATAACATGGGCAGCAGTGTGGAGTAGCGGTTAGGGCTCTGGACTCTTGACCAGAGGATCATGGGTTCAATCCCCGGTGAGGACACTGCTGCTGTACCCTTGAGCAAGGTACTTTACCTAGATTGCTCCAGTAAAAACCCAACTGTATAAATGGGTAATTGTATGTAAAAATAATGTGTAAAGAAAATAATGTAATTGTATGTAAAAATAATGTGTAAAGAAAATAATGTAATTGTATGTAAAAATAATGTGATATCTTGTAACAATTGTAAGTCGCCCTGGATAAGGACGTCTGCTAAGAAATAAATAATAATAATAATGTTTTTTAACCTGTCCCAAAAATGTCCTAATACTGTATTGTAGTGTCTTAATATACAGGCTGAATTTCAATGGAGCTATATTGCTGGTGGTCCTTGTCTTCTGAGCAGCGGGATCTATGTCTTTGATCTAACATGCCACCTTCACCAAGTTAACCAGGCTGATGCCAGAGTGACTCAGCCTGGAGATGAACCCATGACCTTCTGAAGTGGTGCGTGCAAACCATGGACTGTGCTTAGGTTGATGACTCTTAAACAATCATTTCCGGCTCACATGAGGAAGCTTGGCAGCTGAGGGAAGGGTGGCAGGGTGGAGCCCAATATGGGGTGGTTTCTCAATACAGAACATGCTGATTACATTGCAGGGAACAGCAAGTGCTCTAGGGTTGTCTTTTTAGATTCGGTTTATATTTAGCACTAGGATGGATATGTCTTTTTCCGTTTGACTGCATCCTTTGTTACAGGCAATAGGACCCTCCCTGAGCTACAGTATATAGTACAATTTAATATGTCTTGTGTAGTTTGGGCAAGAGGACCACGAAACGAAGCTGAGTTGCTCAAACTGTGACATTTTATAATAAGGGACACCCTACACACAACATATTAACCTATTATAAATAACAAAAAAGGGATATTGTATTCAGGAATTACTATTAAAAATAAAAATACTCAAAGGTGATTGATTCCTCGTACGTGATTTAATAATTTCTTTTTATGCAGCACATATGAAAATGGTTTGGGATCAGATGGGGGAAGTGAATGAAACAGAATAAACAGGCTTCACCTGAGTCAAAAAGTAAAGTCTGGAAAACAAAAAATCAACAGTTAAACAGTGTGATAAGACATTGTTTTATGTACATACCTTATCATTTAAAAGTGCTCTCCATTGTTATTTATTGTATTGCTTACAGACAATAAAATGCCTGAGTATTTTGTTTAACACCACCATGGTGCTCTATGGGGAATGGCTCCTCTGCACGCTATCATTATACTCAACTAGAGGCTGATATGGAGCACATTGTGTTCTACCACCAAACTATAACTATTGTGTTAACAAAACTACTATTGCATCAGCCTGTTTTCATTAGCATCTCATTGCATGAACACAGGCACTGCGGACAGACTGCTCACGTTTGTTGCCTAATTAAATGTAGTGGTAGGTTGTTCTTTACATAATTTATAATTGACCACACGTTTGATGATTTGGAAACAACACATCTCTATGTAAGGAGCCCTGCTTTTAAAACAACGAATACAAGTAAATACATGTGTACTTACACATAATTACAATGTTATTATGCATAGTTACAATGTATCATTTTATGCACCATTTTTTGTAAAAAGGAAAAACAAACTACTGTGACAGAACTAGCAAACTAAGGTACATGTAATATAGTAGCTCTTAAATAACCCCCTGAGTTTTTAGAAGAAATATAATTTTTTTATTTGAATATTTCAGAACAAGATGAGATTCAAGACCTTGTTTCCAAGGGGTTCCTAAGGTGACTTCAGCAGTTACTGTACATACACATACCTTACAGATCATACAGGCAACATTATCATCAACCATGCACCTCCATATAGTTACAGCAGGTACAATATGAACAAAGAAAGATCTTTAACTCTGCTCCAAGTTAGCCAGGACTGTACCTTTTTCCAGCTTACAGGTGGTGAAACAGAGAATGCCCTTCTGAGAATATCCTTTTATTAAATGGTACTAGTAGGTTGTTTCTATGGTATGATCTCATAGTTGTAAACAGCGTCTTGGATCTTTATAGGGAGATATGGTGGAAGGTTAGCTCTTATACCTTTATAAAAAAAAGGAGAGACAGTAAATTAAATTAAAAAAAAAACAAAAAAAACGTTTTCAACTGTGCCAAGATGATAGTTAAGACAAGAGTTTCAGGTTCCTATAAGTTTTACCATGTGCTTATGGATGTAAAGTATTTATTACTAACACAGTGTTTGTTTGAGTCAATAGAACTCTTGAAACTGTCATGAAACATGATTTGTTTCCTTTTCATGGACAGCATAATGCTAATGGAATGAGTCAGAGACTTTTTGGCGGCTCTGGTTTAATTGTTCTTCAGTCATTGGCAGACAGGAATGGCAGAGACCTGAAAAACACCACGTGCATGCTTAGACACGAAGTAAAGGTGCCGTGGTGACCTAACTCTGGGATGCTCCCTCTGACACTCCTTAGTCCTGTGCATTTTCATACTGGTGTGCAATGATACATATCTTGTAAGATTGAGGGTTCAAGGAAGTACAGTCCATCCGTGGGTGTTGTGGAATTTCAGTCATTGTTGAGCAGAATGCTAGTTGTTTGTGTTTCTATTCGACCTTCATGAATTGCTGAAACTAATCATCTTTCGAATGATTAACACGCTGTCAAAATATATGAAAACATATGGGGTTTTAAACAACTAATCAGAGCAATCTTTTATCGATTAATCACAGATCTTTAAAATCCCACATGAAAATGTAAATGTAAACCTTATAAGTCAAGTAAACAAACATTCGTCCTCAGTTAAATTCTTTGTTGCACAGATTGTGCAGATAAGTTTGTTTTATATGTTAATTAAAAAACATTGATTGTGTGCCAAACCATTACTATATATCTATTATTATTATTATTATTATTATTATTATTATTATTATTATTATTATTTCTTAGCAGATGCCCTTACTCCAGGGCGAATTACAGTTGTATACAAAAAATACAATTAAGAGCAAGATACAAAATACAATGACTTCAGTCCTAATAAGAGCAAATACAAAACACAGTACCATTTGATATCAGGGCAGTTCAAGAGCAGATAGTTTCATCAGGGTTAGATACGAGTGCAGGTGAAATACAAAGTACAACCGATTGGGTTAGGTGCAGGACTAAATACAGTAAAATAGGGAGCAGATAAATGTAAGTTAAAGTGCATTAAAGGCAGAGTGCTATATTGTTCAGAAGGGAAGAGTTGAGTTTTACAGGTGTTGTCTGAAGAGGTGTGTCTTGAGGAGACGCCAGAAGGTGGTCAGGGACTGGGCAGTCCTGACATCCGTAAGAAGGACTTTCCACCACTGCAGGGAGAGAGTGGAGAAGGAGCAGGCAGGGGAGCATAGAGGAGGTACAGCCAGTCTTCTAGTGCATGCGGAGCAGAGAGGTCATGTGGGGGTGTAGGGAGAGATGAGGGACGAGGTAGCTGGGTGCAGTCTGGTCAAGGCATCAATAGGCGAGTACAAGAGTCTTGAACTGGATGCGAGCGGTGATCAGGAGCCAGTGGAGTGAGCGGAGCAGTGGAGTAGTGTAGGAGAAATGAGGCAGAGAGAACACCAGGCGAGCAGCGGAGTTCTGGATGAGCTGGAGCGGACGGGTGGCGGATGCAGGGAGGCCAGCCAGGAGGGAGTTGCAGTAGTCTAGCAGGAGAGTACCAGGGCCTGGACGAGGAGTTGCGTGGAGTAGTTGGTGAGGAAGGGTCGGATTCTTCGTATGTTGCTCAGGAAGAATCAGTAAGTGCATGCTAGAGTGGAGATGTGCTGGGAGTAGGAGAGGCAGGGATTCAGGGTTACTCTCAGGTTCTTGGCTGAGGAGGAGGGAGAGAGCGTGGTAGATTCCAGAGGAATGGAGATAGAGAGATCAGAGGAGGGGGAAGATGAGGAGGGGAAGAGAAGGAGGTCAATTTTAGAGAGGTTGAGTGTGAGGTGATGTGAGTGCATTCAGGAGGAGATAGCAGAAAGACAGGTAGAGATACGGGAGGGGATTTTGGGGTCAGAGGGGCAGAAGGAGATGAAGATCTGAGCATCATCAGCATAGAAATGGTACTGATATTGATTATCGTATAGGCATTTATCAACGATAATCAATGCATTAACGTTTTATTTTTCAAAATAAAAAACAAACATTATTTTTTAACAGAAGATCCAATAACTAAAAACACTGTTGTGCATAATAATTCAACAAAAAGGTACAACTTGCATTCAAATTAGAACACTTATTAAAAAAGAAATACAAAGGACTTGAGTATTTAACAACTGAAAAGAATATCCGTGCGTCCGCATCAGATGTCCCTTTAACAATGTAACAATAATAAAAAATACTATACAGTGGCTCTCAAAAGTATTCTTCCCCTATGGACACATTTTATTGTGTTACAACATGGAATTAAAATTGATTTAATTAGGAGCTTTTGCCACTGATCAACACAAAAAAGTCCATAATGTCAAAGTGAAAAATAAAATTGTTCTAAATTAATTAAAAATATAAAACAGAAAATAATTGATTGCATAAGTATTCACCCCCTTTGCTATGACACACCTAAATAAGCTCTGGTGCAACCAATTGTCTTTAGAAGTCACATAATTAGTTGCATGGAGTGCATCTGTGTGCAATTAAGGTGTTTCACATGATTTCAGGTTAAATACACCTGTCTCTGGGAGGTCCCACAGTTGGTTAGTACATTTCCTAACAAAAACTACATCATGAAGAGGAAGGAACATTCAAAGCAAATCAGGAATAAGATTCTTCAAGAGCACCAATCAGGGGTAGGATATAAGAACATTTCCAAGGCATTGAATATCCCCCGGAGCACAGTAAAGTCCATGATTAAGAAATGGAGAGAATATGGCACAACTGTGAATCTGTCTAGAACAGGCCGTCCTCAAAAACTGAGTATCCGGGCAAGAAGGGCACTAGTCAGGGAGGCCACCAAGACCTATAGCAACTCTAAAGGAGTTACAGTCTTCCACTGCTGAGCTGGGAGACACTGTGCATTTGGCAACAATAGCCCGGGTGCTTCACAAAACTGCCCTTTATGGGAGTGGCAAAAAGAAAGCCATTGTTGAAAAAAATTCACATCAAATCTCACATCACATCAGAAGGCATGTGGGAGACTCTGAGACCAAGTGGAAGAAGATTCTATGGTCTGATGAGACCAAAATAGAGCTTTTTGGCCTCAACGCTAAGCGCTATGTTTGGCACAAGCGTAACACCGCACATCGTCCTGAGAACACCATCCCTACCGTGAAGCATGGTGGTGGCAGCATCATGCTATGGGGATGCTTCTCTGCGTCAGGGCCTGGAAAGCTTGTGAAGATAGAGGGCAAAATGGATGCAGCAAAGTACAGAGAAATCCTGGTGGAAAACCTGCTTAAGTCTGCAAGAGACCTGGGACTTGGGAGAAGATTCATCTTCCAGCAGGGCAATGACCCCAAATATACAGCCAAAGCCACACTGGAGTGGCTTAAAAACAAAAAGGTCAATGTCCTGGAGTGGCCCAGTCAAAGCCCGGACCTCAATCCAATTGAGAATATGTGGAAAGAGTTGAAAATTGCTGTTCACCAAAGGACCCCATCCAACTTGACGGAGCTTGAGCAATTTTGCAAAGAAGAATGGGCAAAAATTGCAGTGTCCAGATGTGCAAAGTTGGTAGAGACTTATCCAAATAGACTCATGGCTGTAATTGCTGCCAAAGGTGGCTCTACCAAATATTGACTCAAGGGGGTGAATAATGCAATCAATTATTTTCTGTTTTGTATTTGTAATTAATTTAGAACAATTTGTAGATTTTATTTTTCACTTTGCCATTATGGACTTCTAACTGCTAATTAAATCCATTTTGATTCCATGTTGTAACACAATAAAATGTGGAAAAGTCCAAGGAGGGGTGAATACTTTTGAGATCCACTGTATTTTAACAGAAGTAATTTCTATCTGAACTGTGTTTGTTCATTACTGTTAACATTTTATATCCAAAAGCAAAGCAAAACATTTGAATTAATATCACAAATCCTGACTAATTTAACTATCATACTAAATTCAGCTTATTTTTATATAATATTGTCATATAATCCAAACACAACATGCTTTGATACAAAAGAAGGTAAATTGGTCGATTTAACAGATTTTTAAATCAAGAAAGCGTGTATAAATTATGCCTACTTCTGATTTGGCTTGTCCAACGCTAGGGATGTGCAGTTTGTGAACGATTCAATATTTTTGAACAATTCATTACGGTGACACACACAAGTCGAGTTACCAGCCTATCAAAACTCATGAAACAATTCAGAAATACTCGAGTCTGGCTTATTCTTTGTAACAGGGAAACCGGGTTGTCTATCAACTCATTTAGAGTTATGAAACTGAACCGTATGTAACCATGTTTTGCAGAGGGTTAACGTTTTTGCTTCAAATAATTTGTATGTTTACCAGACAGTTCATATATTGCACTAAATCTAAGTATATTAGACACCTTACTGTAAAGCCCATACAGTAACAAAAAAGAGTGAGATCAATTCAAACCGCAAACTGAGTTTTGCCATTATTAAAGTTTTTTATATATATATACAATGAAAGACTGGTAACACAGTGGAATGAATCTACACATACTAGAAAGACAATATCAGAACCACTCTGCAGTATTGTTCCTCAGTGGGTTTCCATTGCTGGGTACGGATCAGGTGCTGGAGTCACAGTAGAAGATCCCCGCACACTTCTCTAGTCATGTGCTTCACCCCTGCCCTGGGGGAACCCTCTTCTCTGAGGAGGAAATTACACACTGCAGCCTCTGTGCCCTTCAATCACGAGCTGCTTTGAGAGACAGACTGCCAACAGAGGTGCCAATTAGTGGCCATTGTGAAGTTCCTTTTAATTGTGATGCAGACGCCTGTCCTCTGGAAACATGACTGCATTAAAGCATTACAACTCATTTCAACCCTGTTGTACAACAGCAACCCTTATAAGAAAGTGCTTTTATATGGCAAGGGATGAGATAGTGACAGCAATATGCAAGGGGAATTGCATCATACCCCACAGCATTACATTTCACTACTGTGTTAATCTGGATTATGAATGCTTTTTCAGTAGGCCCAGTATGACACAAACATTTTCTCATGGTTTGATCTGAACCTGAACTCAAACTCACATGCCAAACCTTAGTCCTCAGCAAGCTTACTCCCCCAAGTCCCCTCCTCCGCCTGCACTAGAAGACTGGCTCTACCTCCTCAACGCTCCCCTGCCTCCAGAGCCCGCTCCTTCTCCACCCTCGCTCCGCAGTGGTGGAATGACCTTCCCACAGATGTCAGGACTGCCCAGTCCCTGACCACCTTCCGGCACCTCCTCAAGACTCACCTCTTCAGACAGCACCTGTAGAACTCCTCTGTTTTTCCCCTGGGACACTTATCACCCTTCCTTAAATGCGCTTTGCTTGCTCTTATCTGCCCCTATTTTACTGCATTTAATCCTGTACTTCAGAGTACTGTAATCTGCAAAGTGTTTAATCTGTAGTATTTTGTATTTAATCATATCCTGATGTAACTATCACTGACACTGTTATCTGCTGTATTATTGAATTGTATTTTGTCACACTTGTACTTGCTTGAACCAAAGTCATTGTATTTATCTTGCTCTTAATTCTATTATTACTTGTACTATGATACTTGAAATGTATTTGCTTACGATTGTAAGTCGCCCTGGATAAGGGCGTCTGCTAAGAAATAAATAATAATAATAATAATAATAATAATAATAATAATAATAATAATAATAATAATATTATTATTGTCCTTGCAACTCCAGCCCATTAAACTTACTGTCAACTAACTAACTTAGAGTCAGTACATTCACAAAATACTGTTTAAGTCCATGTTGCTTACTTTATTGGACCATCTGCATAGTTTTAGATGGCTATAAAGTTAATAGCAGTTCATTTGTTGTGGAGTAAATAATATTAAATATTTGCATTATATTCCAAAAATTGCTATAACTAAACAGGGGCTTTAAAAAGTTTAGGATTTATTTTGACTGGAGATTTGCAGATCCTCCATTCTCGCTGCCAAAGCCTGTTACTGAACTCTGGAGGTGAGGCCCGGCCTGGCTAGTCTCCACCTGGACCTGTGGAGTGCCTGACCAGCTGCGTGATAGACTAATGCCCAAGAACTTTAGATACAGAACTGTAATTTGAACAATTCTATCTTATTATAGTAACAATTTAAAAAAAATAGTAACCAGTAAGTGAAACTTTATTTTACTGTTACACGCGGCAAAAAAATAAAATATTGAAATACATAACCAACTTAAGACCTCATCCCTCAGTTATGTTGAAGTCACTTGATGACTTTTTATACAAACCTTTCCATTTATTTATCATGTTTTGCAAAGTTCCTCCTTCAATACACTCTTTCTAGGCTAGTAGTAGTTTAATATCCACCTTTTAAGTAAACATATAAAAGCACTGTGCCAGAAGTAATGTGCCCCAAGACAACTTGGCTTTAGGCCACATTTAAGACTGGGGTTGGTTTAAAGCTCAAAGGTGGTTCTCTATGTCAGTTATATCAGTGTTAACCTGGGTTGTGCTACTGTATGCATGTGGCTAAGTGTACAGTTTTGGAAATCAGGAAAAGGCAGTAATAAATTCTGCTCCCAGAATGTACTATAGATGACACTGAAATCATGTATTTTTATATGTGTTTGGTGACTACCTCTAATCAAGTTGGGAGTGCATTTCTCACTCATGGTTTGCTGTGTCTGTCATACTAAGTGTGCACAAGAAAATACATTCTCAACTTGATTAGAGATAGCCATGAATACCTATTTTGTAAGTCATTAAATAAGTTATTAAATCAAAATGCAAAACAGACAAAAAGCTGATATTAATGTATTTAATCTGTTTATGTAAATTCTGTTGTGGTTTAAACTTTTACATTTCTTTGTGATTAACATTCTGAGTGTGAGATTAAAAGTGTAGTTACTACAAATAGGTTCCGATGGGGACATGACTGTTTTTATGTATGTAACACATTTTGATAACTGCTCATCAAAATTTGTGTTACTAAAATCTTATATGGACATTAGTTATTGAGAGTGATGTTTTGCATTTCAAAAATATGCTTATAAACCTCACGAATCATTCAACCAGGTTAAAAGTAGAGCGGTCATTGTCCCACAGGTAGAAGCCCTCTAAAAGCTAATGGGACTTTGGAATCTTGAAATAGGTCAGAATGTTGAAAGACATTAACTGCTGTGTCAATTGGGTATTAAAGAATTATATTTTGATAGAAGTCAGTTTAGTTTAGTGCATGGTACGTTAAGCTTTACCATGCTTTCACAATAAAATATTACTATGGACTAGCTACCTCCAACGTCCTGAAGTTTGTAATGGAAATGTAGCATACTACTTACAGACACAGTTTTGACCTTTTGTTGTGTGCATTCCAAAACAACTCACTTCCTGGCTTACTGTGGCTTGTAAAGACTGGGAATGACCAAAATCATGTGAAGTAGATGCTCTGTCAGCCTTCCAATAAAGGGTTATGTGTCATTCCTGAAGTGAAGTATCATGCGATCAGACCACACGCTGAGGTCTGCTATTTGCTACCATATGGTTGCTGCTGTTTCGTCTCACTGTGTTTTAGCTAAAAAGTGTAACAACATATTTTCAGTACATTCTCAAAACTATATTGATTTGTAGTCATTTTTCTTTTTTGTAAACTTCCCCTCTGCATAAATAGTGTCACAAGTGACCAAAATGGTTTATGGGGGAAACACATTTTTTTCATTATCCTCAACTGATGGTTTATTGCACTTATTATTTGTTTCAGTGTTACAATTGTGTTTTGATTGATTTCTGTGATTATTTTTACCCCTTTTGATTCATGAGGGAGAAGCTGCCCACTCTTTGGAGTGGAGGTTTTTTGTTTTGTTTGTATTACAGCACAGACACTTAAATAGATAAATTGGCCACAAACTGACATACCATCCACAGCTGACACTATCCAACCATTAACAGCTTACCTACCTTATATAATCTGCTACTTCGATGCACCAGGTGTGCAGAAAGAGAAGCCACCGGAAGGAGCAGGGGAGATCTAGAAACTGTTGCAGCAATCCAGGAACTATAGGGAAGGATTGTGGAACCAGTCAAAAGCAGACAGGAGACGAAAAGAAGGACCTGTGAATGGAGAAACGGATAATTATTTATTTATTTATTAGTAGACGCCCTTATCCAGGGCGACTTACAGTTGTTACAAGATATCACATTATTTTTACATACAATTACCCATTTATACAGTTGGGTTTTTACTGGAGCAATCTAGGTAAAGTACCTTGCTCAAGGGTACAGCAGTAGTGTTCCCCACCTGGGATTGAACACACAACCCTCCGGTCAAGAGTCCAGATCCCTAACCACTACTCCACACTGCTGCCCTACATGTAATATATAATTACATGATATATGGGAAGTACTTGTTTCTTTGAAAGTTCTCATGTTACAAACAGTTTGCGGAAGAACTAGTGTTTAACTTATAAGCATATGTTGTGCTGCGCGTAAAACACTGCTAAGCCGGTTACACTTAAACAAATAACTTATGATGAAATGTAATCTACGTGATTAAATTAACTACCTTACAGGAGGGCTATGGAGATTGGAAAGTAATAGCGTATAGAATAACAGTGTTAAACACAGTGGGATTCCTTCAGTATACTTTTGTTTATGTGCTGGGACTGCATGTACAGGATAGCATATTTAAATCTGATTCTTTTGCCGTTTTCGGTGATTGTTTCTGCAGGTGGGGTATTGTGGCAGGATGGCTGATGTGGTGATGTGTGTGACTTCAAGTTCCAGGAAAGCAGTACACCAAAGGCAGAATGCGGGGCAAAACACTGTGTGGCTGTGCAGTTTTTTATTAAACAAAATAAAGACTTTTCAGAACACAAAATAAAAGCACACAAGGGCCAAACAAAACAAAGCTACAATACAGGAAATAAAGAGAACGAATACCTTAAAACAACGGTAGCAGTCGTTTTCTCACAATGCTCTCCAAACTCTGTCTCTGTTCCTTCTCCCCGTCATAGGTATCCAAAAGGACTTCGAGACGATCATGCAAGGGGACAAATTTAATACGTGGTACACCAGCCCCTCGGATCTAACGGGTGCCTGTGAGTCTTGGGGGATCAGTGGCTGTTGAGAGGTGGGTCTGTTTCGACCCTGGATAAACTGCAGGACTGTCACTGGGTTTCATGGAGGAGCGTGAATGGACATTCGTGACTGTCCTGACCTTGGGAGCCCAGATTATTATTGTGTTGCTGACCAGTCGTTTGTTTGCATATATTAAGTATATTATATGACTTATTACTGTTTTGCTAATTAGTTGTCCCTGTTTACATATATTAGGTATACTATTACATGAGTGATTATTGTGCTGCTAACTAGTCGTTCTGTTTACATATAAAGTATATTATATGATTGATTATTGTGCTGCTAACTAGTCGTTCTGTTTACACATATTAAGCATACTATATTATTGACGATTGTCATACTAACTAGTCGCTTTGTTTACCTATATTAGGTGTACCTATATTAGGTGTACTATACGACAGATTAAGGTGTTAGTGATAGTTTATGTTTTCATCATTCATGTAGTGCTGATATACCCTTTAAGGTGTTGTTAATTAGTAATTTGGTTTACATGCATTATACTACCCTCATACCAGCATTCGACAGTTAGAGGGTTCCATGTCATTTTTCAGCAGCTGTCTATCTAACTGGGTATGTGTGTGAATATTGACAGTTGGAGTCAGCCACTTCTGGGTGGGAATGCAGTAGCACGCCCGGTGGAAGCAGTTTTGATACCCGGGGGCATTCCTGTGCCCCGAGCTAAAGCAGCAGTAGCCCCTAGTGGGGTGGCCGAACTGATTCCCCTGGCGGTAGCAGCCATGACATTCCCTTTGATGTTGTGGACCCCGTGGGTTCCTAAGTTTGATGGTCCAGATGGGGCAGTAAGCTATCGGGGGTGGAAATCGCAGTTAGAGGCCACTATTCAGTCCCAAGCCCTGAAAGAACTCCAACAGACGGATGTATTATTACAGACGCTAGGGGGGTAGTAAAGCAGATCTTAATTATCCCGTCTGTAGAACGTGCCATGCCCCGTCAGATTTTTGCGGCTTTAGAGGAGCTTTATGGAGACCGCCTTCCGTTGGCCCAATTGCGAACTAGGTTTTATAATTGGGGAGACGGTGGGTGCTTTCTCACTTCATCTCCAAGAATTGTCTTGCAGGTTGCAGTGGAGGGACCTGGCCAGTGACGCCATCCAGGATGTGATACTTCCCGATCAGTGGATCTCTGGCCTCCTCCCTGGAGCCGTTAGACAGGATCTACAGAGGCAAGTAAGAAGAACCCCCATCATGACTTTTGCAGATGTTCGTAGGGAAGCAAGCCTACTGGAGGAGGACAGTCAAGGGCCCTCCAAGGAAATGGGTAGTCAAGCTGTGATGCGTGCGCCCAGTTTCCGTAGGGAGCCCCCAGACCTGGCATCCTGGAAGGAAGAAATACAGGCTGAACTCTTGGCTGAGGTCCAGGACCAACTTGTCAGCTTGTCTCGCTCGATCGCCGGTGATGTGCAGGCCCAACTACAGCAGTTCGAATTGGGAGCCTCTTCGGACACTCCGTTATTTCCGTCCCAAGGACTGGCCCGGGCCGCTATGGCACCCCCCATAGACCAGACTATCAGTGGGACAACTACGGAAGACCGGTGTGTAATGATGAATGAAGACTCTCCCCCTACTGAGGTAATTTTTGGTCACTGTCCGTGGGTCGAAATGGAGACACAGGGAGTTATACTCCCTTGCCTACTGGATACTGGTTCCCAGGTGACGCTATTCAGCCAGGCCTTTTTCCAGAAGTGGCTAGCGAACAATTCAATACAGACCGCTTCTGACTTGGGGTGGTTAACCCTGAAAGCAGCAAATGGGTTGAAGATCCCCTACGTGGGCTATATTATAGTGGATTTCATCATTGGGGTTGTGCAGATTCCGATCAAAGGAGTGGTGATTGTGAGTGATGAGTGCCTGGGGGCCAAACGGGGAGTCGTGGGCATGAATGTTATCTCTGCCTGTTGGGATACTATCTTCCATCAAACCCCATCACAGGAAGTCCACTTCTCTACCACTGTTCAACCAGTCATGCATGGGGAGTGGGAGCGCGCATTTGGTTGTTGCTGTCGGACCCCTTGTGTTAAGATTGGAAAACTGCGGCTGACTCGTCAAATGAATATAAACATACCCCCCTATAGTGAGATGGTGATTTGGACTAGGGTCGTGGCTCCTCCCTCTCGAGAGCAGAGCCCTAGCCGAAGCTGAAGAAATGGACCAGAGAGAATGGCAAGTGGCTCAAACGTTAGTGACTGTTCGAAATGGGTGTTGCCTACTGAGGGTACAGAATGTGAACCCATTCCCTGTTGAACTACCCCAGCGGTGTAACCTAGGATCGCTCTTTTGGGTGGATCCACAAGAAGTACGGAATGAGCGAGATGTGATTCTCACCGCCGAGGATGCCGGAGTGATCCGAGTGATGTTGGATCAGTGAGCCAGGGCAACCTGACCACTACTTGTGATTTGCGATTGATGGGAGAAGGGCTGACTCCAGCACAATAACAGAAACTTGCAGAACTTCTCCATCATTGGTCCAAAGTGTTTGCCCACCATGAAGACAACTTTGGGAGGACCAGTGCAGTGCTACACCGCATCCCCACTAGAGAGGCGCCACCTTGCCACGAGCGATATCAACCCGTACCCCCTGCCCTGTATAAGGAACTCCAGGCATTGTTGGCCAAGATGTTAGAGGGAGGAGTAGTGCGAGAGAGAGCGCCAGTCCGTGGGCAGTGCCGATTGTATTTGCAAAGAAGAAAGACCGTTCGTGGAGGTTCTGTGTGGACTACCGGAGTCTCAATGTGGTCACTCACAGAGTGCAGAATGAACACGTATCAAATAAACTTGCAATTCGGAAACTATGTATTTCCTTTCTGAATGAGGTCTTTGAGGATGATCTGACCTAAAAAAATAAATATTGCATTTTTTTCATCCTTCGTATTTGGTTTTCATTTGCATTTCCTGACACAACACAACACATGCACAATCATCTACACACCGTTGAGTGGGAAAGTCGAATTCGGCCACAGATTTAATCTCTCTATCAGTTTGTGAACAATCTGATGTTGAAATATTGTCTAGCATTATTTTAGACATTCCAAGTGTACAGTCACACTGTGCTGCTGAGGAAAATTTGAATTGAAACTGTTAATGACACATCTTAGATATTTAACAACAAAAGCACTCATGATGCATAATTTACTATACAGCTGTGACAGAGATCGAATGATTCTTAGTGTTAGATCTCCCTCCCGATCTGCGAGGCAGCTGCATAAAAGGGAATACCCTGCACTAAATGGCACGGCAGTTTATTCCCAGGGTTAGGAGGAAGTCGGCCATCTAGAAAGGGGGCAAAGCTATGGTATACAAACTGAATGACCCAGACGGGAAACGGCGTGGCATCCATGGATTGGAGGAGTGAATGTGCTCATTGACCAAGGGGTCATGGGAGAAGTTATAAAAAGGGGACATAGTGATGTGATCTGTTCCTTTGAAATTGGTTATATTAAAGGACCAGAAGGAGAAGCTGTATTGTGAAACATGAGTGTTTTGTTTGTCGTTAATAATACTGTTTGTAATTATTTGGATGGCTAACACGATCCGGAGCTGTCACCAATGGCCAGCATTAAACTCAGATCAACAACACTGCACTTTTTGTTTAACACTAAAGAACTGTATTCACCACGAGCACTAGAGCATGCACTGTGGACTGGTGTTTGTGTTTGTGTATGTGTTACGTGTGAGTGAACTGAAACAGGACTGTTATTATTTCAAATAAGCAATACACACCACTGGATTGCTTCATTACCATTGTTATTATTTACTGTTGTTTTGCCATCAGGCCATTGGATTTAAAAAAAACATTAAACACCATTGCACCTGGATTATAATTGTCTGTCTGTTTATTGATCACATACACATGCACACTGCTAACCACTTTGCCACAACGGCATAAGGTTCCATTATAATAACATTCATGGTTCCAGTTCAGCCTGTAAATCCCCACAGCTCGTGGCAGTGGAACGGTATGTTTTTCTTTCCGTTTTTAGATTTTTGCTTGCCAGTGTAACTTTGTCTGTTTGGGTGTTTTTCTTATTTCCTTATACCCTAAGGTGTCTGATAACAAAAACACCCAAACAGACACAGTTACAATAGCAAGCAGTGTTGCCAAGTCTCATGAGAAAATGTCCAACCCATTTCAGAGGGAGGGGAGTGGGGGTGTTTAAACAAATTCCATATTTTTTTTTAGTAGTTCCAGTTTTTTTCTTTTAGTCGTTCTAGTTTTTCTTAGTTGAATTGGTGGGGATAGGATAATTCTAAAATTGTAATGACGTGCATATACATTGACACCAGTCAATCACGCAACCCGCAAAAAATGTAAGCAATGTTTTATACAAGCCTAAGCCCAATTCCGCATATTATAAGTGGACTTGGCAACTGTGATGGCAAGCAAAAATCTATAAACAGAAAGAAAAACACACGGTTCCACTGCCACATCAAAGCTGTGTCATTAACAGTTTCAATTCAAATTTTCCTCAACAACACAGTGTTACCATACACAGGGAATGTTTGAAATAATGCCAGACAATATTTCAACATCAGATTGTTCACAAACTGATAGAGAGATGGAATTTGTGGCCGAATTCGACTTTCCCACTCAAAGGTGTGTACATGATTGTGCATGTGTTGTGTCAGGAAATGAAAACCAAATACAAAGGATGAAAAAATGCAATATTTATTTTGTTTAGGTCGGAATCATCCTCAAAGACCTCATTCCGAAAGGAAATACACTGTTTCCGAATCTCATTTGCTAGTTTATTTGATACGTGTCCATTCTGCAAACATTCTGAATCAGCTGGAGCTATAGCTCAGACTTTGGGGACGTATATTGAAATAACACAGTGCTGCTACAATTGTGGGTCTTGGGGTTTTCTTTTCCCTGCAACCACTTACACAGCACAGATGTTTTTTTTTGTTTTTTTACTGAATGCAACATTAATCATAATAATACATCAAAATACAACATGCAAAGGAAACATGTACAATGTGAAAGATGTCTACTACACAAAACAAAAGCAGGTACAAGTTCCTTCTTTATGGAAAATTAGACAGACCATGTTTGTCACACAGACTAGTGTGTTTCCACATGGAGGTAATACAGCTTATACAACGCTTCATTGGGAATGCGCCAGTACGTTTCAGAGTACATGTGAGGGTACATGTGGAAGTCATGCTTTTTGACTCAGAAGAGATGCTCGAGAACAGTGATTTTGGACATAGCAGTGTGGCGTTATGCAGATGTTTGGGCGCATACAGATTATTATACAATGTCCAAATACATTCAGAACAGCAAGGTGGGATAGTTTATGTTTTCATCTTTCATGTAGTGCTGATGTACCCTTTAAGGTGTTGTTAATTAGTCATTTGGTTTACATGCATTATACTACCCTCATACCAGCATTCGACCATTAGAGGGTTCCATGTCATTTTTCAGCAGCTGTCTATCCAACTGGAAGATGTATGTGTGTGAATATTGATGTAATAAAGAAATTTGAGTTTTACTTACCTGGTTTGTTGTCCTTGGGTTATCATCTGGGGGTCAGGGTGAGCAGCACGGAATATAAAAGTACCTGTGGAGAGAGACAGAGACAAAAGTTAAAGTGAAGCGCCAAGCTGTTTGGGGTTTTCTTGTTGTCACCTGGTTGTTCTCGACCAATTTAGTGCATATTAGTGTGTGACAATAGCAGCTTTTTTTAAAAAAATAAACCAATCCAACTGAAAATAATTTATTTTTAAAAACAGGAGTTAAAGATTAGAGTATACCCTCTCAAAATGTGTCCCTAAGCCCGAGTAGACAAACGTGTTTCTGCGATATTGGCAGAGTAAACCAGGAAACAGGGATCTATTTTAATGATCTAAACAGCAGCAGATCTTAATACAGCCACTCAAACATTAAAAAAACTCACTGTTTTTATTGTATGTAATAATGTTATTAACTGGTTCTATAAATTAACCTTAGTGGGAAATCCCAACTGCATTAATATAGAGGTAGGTCAAAAAACCAAAATATCAGCAGCAAGCAATAAATGAACTGCTGTTCTGCTACATTCGAATACAAGTGTTTGTTGTAGCCTATACCTTTTAGCTCACAAAATACTTTCATAAATCTTACCTGTCATGCCCTTCCATTCACTTCCATTTAAAACATGATATATAGTACTACACAAGGTAAAAGAAAGTCCTCAGTTTGCTTTTCTTGCTTTCTGTTACACTTGCACTTCCTACCTCAGCAGTGTGTTCGGAGTCAAGTGTCTTACTGGTTACACATCATGTCAGTCATAAGCAGCTACAATCACTGTAAAAGCACAACTTTTGAATTTCAGTTATATTGTAATGTTGGAATGGATTTTTTTCGATTTTTTGCACTTTTGAATTAAGTAAAAGAAAATGAAAGATGTTATTATTGTTGTTGTTGTTAATAATAATAATAATAATAATAATAATAATAATAATAATAATAATAATAATAATAATGAACAGATGTGGAATAGCCATGTTGGTAATTGATCCGTATTATTTTATTATTCTACATATAGCTAACGAATTATTGAGTACCCTGCTTGTGCATTTTTAATAAGGCCTTGCCAAGTTGTGTCTGTTGTATTGATTAAAGTGAGAGAGTGAAGTGTAACAACAGAACCACAAGTTCATTGTAGCATGTATATTTGAGCTCTATACTAGATCACTAAAACATGTCTGAAGTAGAGGAGGCCATTCGGCCCATCTATGCTCATCTGGGTACCTAGTGATCAACAACATGACTAGGTAACCCAATCCATACCCTCCCCACTCTCTGTGTAAAGTGTCTCCTACCCTCTGTCTTAAGGCACCATTTAATTTCCCTCTGTGTCACCTGGTCCTTGTTTCTGTGCTGTATTTGCTGTATTTGCTGTATAGTAGTGGTTAGGGTTTGTCAACTCCTTTTAAGATGTTAAAGACTTCAATCACAATCCAGTCCTTTAAACCCTGGGATTAGTCTGATTGCATAAAAACAATAAAATAATATTGAATGAAGAAACCTTGCCTCAGACATTGATTTGCGCACTTTATGAACCTGGCCAACTAAACAGGCTTACAATATACAGTTTACAGGTGACCTATGCCTTCAGAGCTTTGGTATTAGGAGAATCGCTTGAAAAACCTGTTCTTCTGCAGGGTGTTATTGAAGGACTGTCTTCATGTATACAGAGTGGCTGCATATCTGCAGGGGTTTTGACAATGATGAATGTGGTGATTTAATCTTGTGAAAGGCTATTGTTTATTTTCTTTTACTCCTCAGTAAAAAAATACCTTTCTTGAAGATAGCAACAACAAAAGCTTTTCACTTGTAAGAAGCAGGTAGCTTTTATAATCGCCTTGCCATTATAAAAAATACCATTCTCAACAGGAGTGGTAACTATGGTATAGGGTGTGGACAGTATCTGTATAGTTTGGGGAATCATTAAAAGAAGACAAGGTTAAGTATTTAAAGAGTAATTAGCAGCACATGTAATTTATTTATTTTAGATTTCCATTACTATGTTAGTACTGAGTTACCATTTCCCCTAAATCTTCTTGTACCTGGCTTTGAGCTTATAAAAGATGGGACTAACAGCCATCCTCATCCCGTTCACATCATGTGACAATGTAACCTTTCAACTCTGTCAGCAACACCTACACGCTCTGTATATCTATATCTGTCCTGCTATAAGAGTTGAAAAGTCACTTCGTCACTGCAATCCCGGCACTTAGGATTCAGACAAGCGCAAAATAGATTAAGGCAGTGTGGCAAAATAGTTTGCAGTGCGCAGGTGTAGAGGTGATGCGGTGCTCAGGAATAACAGACACAAGATAGTTCACGGTGGAAAGCAGCTCTTTTATTTGGCTGGTTGCTTGATAGCAAAATAATAAATAACTGGCCCTACACAACGATCGGTATGGCACAGTTAAAACCACGGGGTTCAGTCCCGAAATAATAATACCACACACTATACACACACAATCACAATATCCAACAGTGAGTGCTCCTAGTGCAAGTGGTGAATTATACAGCAACAGTGAAACAGTAGTCCGGGGTTGATGCTGGATGATTAGTGACAGCTCCTAGATTTAGTCTTCTATGAATTACAAATGTGACAATGAATAGACAGACACGTATAATACAAAACACTCATGGTTACTTTTTCTTGTTCCGTCCTTTACAGGTCTTTTCTCAACCATAACAAAGGAACAGATTGCTTTGCCACATCCCCTGATATATCCTCAGTCACGTCCCCTTTGGTAGCGAGTGAAATCACGTATCCTCCAATCCATGACTGACACATCGCCTACCGCATTAAGGCGATGACTTCTGGCATTGTGACTCCGCCCCCTTTCTGGATGGCCGACTTCCAACTGACCCTGGAATTAACTGCCAAACCATCTTGTCCGGGGCACACTGTTCCTGTCATACAGCGCCCTCACAGGTCGGGAGGGAGATTGTGGACTAGGATTCATTCACTCTCTGTCAGATCTCAATATGGGAGCAACAGAACCCCGAACCAATGAGTTTAGTGCTCTCAACTTATCCCTGTGGATGTTGCAAAACCACACGATTCTGCATAATTGTCAGTCTCTGTCTGAGAGAGGCCCAGTACTGAATGGCAGACTGGAAGTGTTCAGCTCAGTAATTACTGTAGGCATAGTGAAAGCATGGCAAAAGCACAGACAATTACATGATACTGTAGTACCTGTACTAAAAGTGAATACATTGTATATCTCATGCAGCGTGGGCCAAAGGACTTTGAAGCAAAGCTGAATCATATTATAAGAGACACCTACACACACCACATAATAACCTATTATAAATCACAAACACAAACCCAGGAATCAAAAAGTGTTTTATTTTTATTTAGAATTGTTATTGTATGCATAGGATCTGTACACAGTATAATATATGCAGTGTAAATCTGAAGGCTCTTTAAAACAGTATAGTACAAGACAAGCATACTGAGCTCACGTACACACATGGAAACAGGCAAGGCAAGTCTTTATTGTCTTAATGTGTTTGCCCTCATAAAAGTTTACTGCGGCCTACCATGATAATTGCTTGACCAAGTGTAGTAAAGCAGAGTAAAAGCATAGTGAATAAATGGTAATGCATTGTAAATGCATAAGCATGGACACCTGTTCAATAGTAACAAATATATATATATATGAAGGATAGGCCATTCATTTTACAACTTGTTCAGGACAGCACCTGTCTAGATGGTGTAGTATATAAAGTAGCCCTGCAAAGAGGTCGTTATCAGTTTTGGCTGAGAGGCTTCTAGATATTGCAGCTGCCCTGGTCTTGTTATTATCGACTCAGACAAGTCAACATTGCACCAGTGCTTTTATGTACACTATTCATCATTGAAGGTATTATATAATAAACAGAAGCTGAAGTGGGAGCCTGGGAAATGAACATGTATGCCAGACTTCAACAAGTAGAGCGACTGGAGGTGTTTTACACACTCAGACTCCTGTTACACTGTGTTACTATTATGATGACACTATTATTAAATAGTCATTTATTATTTTATTGCAATTGGAATTTTAGCTTTTATTGCATGTCTTGCAGTTGAGAATTGTTCTTACTGTTTGATGTGGAGTTGTGGAGTTGAGCTTAGTAAATAATAACACTGTTATTTTCCTTATGCGTGTTTACTTTTAAAGGTTCGGCCTCAAAAACAAAGTGGATTTACAAAAACACATGTACAAGCGATGGCCTTCTATTGAAACCAGCGTTGATCTGAACTGCAGTGTACACTAATCCTGAAACATCTTATTGGAATCTCATAGCATCACTTCTAATCACTGTGGGTTTCTGCAAACCTCTAATATCCATTTCTTTCAAAAAATGATCAATACGTTTATTAGGGTTCTTGGTGTTCACAATTAACCTCTTTCTCTGCCTAAGTTCACCGGGCTGAAGGGGATTCGATCCGTCCACTTTGCTCTGTACAGCTTAGTAATCACACCCCAGGCACTGCCTCCTGCACACTGTAAAGAGTATTCAGATTGCTGGTAACACTGGGGATTGCTTTGGGAAACTGATTATTTTCTACACCAAAAACTAAATCTGAAAATAAATTTGGTCAATTTACAACATTCCAATGCGTTGTAAAAGTACACTACATTGCGTTAAGGAATTCTCTTGGGCTGTAAAGCTTGTTAGTAATTGTAATGCACACCTCTGGTCAAAGACTGGGTAATTGACTAGATCGGAGGGTGCGTGAATATTCCACCCATATTTCCATGAATCACAAATGCTAATAAGCCTAGATTTTCACTAATTATCAGTTATGCATTATTCAGTGCATGTATCACCACATAGGGATTTGGGGTTTTAAATGTGGTGTGATTTGCCCCATTAGGTGTACAGGAGATTCCAGCTCCATAGTAACAGCTTGTTTATGTACGGTTATACATTAGATCATGTATAATGTAGAAGAATAAAGGAAATACATGGATGAATAGACTCAATACTATGAGGCTTGAAGGTTTAAATAGAAAGAAATAGTAGATTGTTATATCATGTGATAAATTACATCACAAGCACAAGAATAGATTTAAATAGAAATAAATAAGTGTAGTTACCATGGTATCAAAAGCCTATAAGTACCTCCACTGTTTGTTTTCAAACACTGGACACAGAAAAAAAATGCATTTCTGCATTCATTTACTGATAGTAAATTAATATTTTTGGGATAGCACTGCACTGGAGAGAAGGATTGCTCATTAAAGTATCCTTGTGAACCCGGGTCAGACAAACCAGCATAAGAGAGAAAAGAACCTCAACGGGCACAAGCCTGGAGTTTAATGGCCAAGAGCTTGTGAGAAAACTATGTGGGACACAGTAAACACAGATCTCTGCTTTGCGTTGGAAAGGTTAAGTGGAACAGTTGAAAAGAAATTGGGTAAATTTGGGGACATCATCTACGCATGTGGAAGAGAGAGGTTTGGAGTTGAAAAAAGGAAGGAAAAAGTACAAACTATTCCTAGAAAGTCTAGACGGCAGCAGATTGAATGCTTAGTTAGAGAAAGGAGACAGCTGAGGAAGCAATGGAGAAGAGCAGAACAAAGTCAGGAGGGACTCAATCTGTTACAAAGGGTCATAAAAGATAAGCTTACAGCATTGAGCAGAGCTGAGCGCCTACAGAAACGCTACAAAAAGAAGGAGCATGCGAGAACTAACTTTTATAAAGACCCATTCAAATTTGTAAAGAAGTTATTCACCAATGAGAAGAATGGCACACTAAAAGCATCTAAGTTTGAGCTGGAGAGATATTTGGAGGAAACACATACAGATTAAAAAAGGCAGTCAATTCCTTCAGCTGTCCCACCTATCAATCCACCAGAATACCAAATGGAGGACTGTGCGCCTAAGTGGAAAGAATTAGAGCAAGCTGTGAAAAAAATCAAGGGCTTCATCATCTCCAGGGCCTAATGGAGTTCCATACAGAGTGTACAAGAGTGCTTCAGGAGTTCTACGAATCCTGTGGAAATTGATGAAAGTGGCATGGGAAAAACAGGTTGTACCAAGAGCATGGCGCTGAGCAGGTGGAGTCTTTATACCCAAAGAAAAAAATTCTACAAGCATCAGTCAGTTTCAGCCTATTTCTCTATTAAACGTAGAAGGCAAGATTTTCTTCAGCATTATTGCTCAAAGATTGTCAACTTATTAAAGAACTGCTTCATTGACACTTCAGTAAAAAAAAGCAGGCATTCCAGGTTTCCCAGGATGCTTAGAACACATCAATGTGAGCTGGCAACAAATTCAATCAGCTAAAAAGGAGTGGAAGGCGCTCCATGTGACATTCCTGGACTTGGTTAATGTATATGGTTCAGTGCCACATGAACTTCTTTGGGCAGCATTTGATTTTTTCAGTGTACCGATGACAATAACAAATTTAGTGAAAACCTACTTTGGAGATTTGCAATTTAGTGTTTCAACTTCAGAATTCAGCACTACATGGCAATGCCTAGAAGTTGGAATAATGGCAGGACGACCCATTTCTCCACTGGCTTTTACCATGGCAATGGTAGTAATCATTAGGGCATCAAAATGGGTAGGGGGAGGAGAGCGCTTGGCTTCTGGAATGCGACTACCACCAATTCAAGCATATATGGATGACATGACAACCATGACTACAACAGTAGCCTGCACAAATCGGTTATTGGGCAAATTAACCAATAACATTGAATGGGCACGAATGCAATTCAAGCCCACTAAATCAAGGAGCATCTCTATAATTAAAGGTAAAGTAGTAGATAAAATGTTCTACATTAATGGTGATTCAATACCAACAGTGTCTGAGAAGCCAGTGAAAAGTCTTGGGAGATGGTACAACGGGGATCTAAATGACACAGTTTGTGTCGGAGAAGTTAGACAACAAGCAGTGGAAGGGTTGAAGAGCATAGACAGCAGCGCTTTACCAGGCAAACTAAAACTCTGGTGCTTTCAGTTTGGTCTACTGCCGAGGTTGCTGTGGCCACTGACTGTGTACAAGGTTTCTTTGACAACAGTAGAGAAGCTGGAAGCTTTAATCAGTTCATACATCAGGAAATGTTTGGGAGTTCCACGCTGCCTCAGCAGAGAGGGACTTTATGGTAAAGGAATACTGCAGCTACCAGTCTCCGCTCTAACCGAGGAGTTTAAGTGCGCCAAGGTCCAACTGGAAATGACATTAGTCACGCGACAAATGCGTAAGGGAGGCAGCACCACGTTTTAAGCAAGCAAGTAGTTTAAAATGACATTTGAACAGAGTTTTGCCTTACCTTTTTATGATATTCGCAATTGTTCTGAGTGCCGTTGCTCAAATATTGAGTTTCCTTGATTTAAAAAAAATAATAAAAAAATAAAAGATATAACCTGGGAAAGAGCTATGAACAGTTTGTTCAACAAATACACCTTAAATTACTAAATTTCCTATTCTGAGATGCAATGTGAAAATAACAATTGATGAATTGCTTATACAGTGGTGGCCATAAGCACCGACACCCTCAACTCTATTGAGAAGTTTAAAGATGTTTTGAGAAGAGTGGCAAAAGATATCCCCCAGAATTGTGCAAGAGCTGTAGGCTATGACAAGTTGTGATGAATCCAAATAGGTTGTATCAAATTCAAATAAAGATACACTCAATCAAGATTAATCAAGATTTTCCCTTACTACTAAGTATTTAATTAATTAGTAAAAGTACAATAAGACTGCTAAATATGAACCGGAATCACTGCATATCATGGCTTTTCTGGGGCATAGGGTGAAACTGAACCAACAAAGAAGAGAATGCAAGTGAGTGTAAATATCCTGAGAATTGGGTCCCTGAGTGGTGTGCAGGGAGAGTCATACAATCAAGGGAGCCCAAGTTCATTTGTTGATCTTAGCTGGTGATTTCACATGGAGTACATTGACTCTGGCGCTCAGGAGTTAGGGAGTCAACATCTTCAAGGACTCACCTCACCACTCTACTGGTCAGATACCCAGTGAGCTCAAGAGGACACCTGTGGGGTTGTGCTTTGTTCTCCAGAGGCTGGCAGCTCCTTGGCATCTTCTGTCAAGCTCCTGGGTGTGAAGAGACAAGTGGCTTGGCTGTGGATTATTATTATTATTATTATTATTATTTATTTCTTAGCAGACGCTGATAATTGGGCAATAGATGCTATTTATAGTACAGGCTAGTGCGTTATAGAGGTGTACATGTTTATACTGCACTATTTGTTTCCCCCAGGCATAAAAGATAAGTTAATTCAAAGCTTGTGATATGCGGTATCAAACTAAATATTGAACTTCATAAAAAGTACTATGTGAAGTTTGCTTTTGCATTATAGAGATATACAATCGATAGACAAAGTATGCTTATACAGTTTAGTACTATTATAAAAGGAACAGCTGTCTGAAAGTCTTGAACAAGATTTTAACCCAGACTAATGACTTCCCACGATTTTAAACAATGAAGCTGTCCCACTATCATGTTTAATTTTAGACTAAAGTATGATTCCTATTTTTATTCAAAAATATTGTTGCTCTGTTGTGATCGTTGCTGAGCATGTGATCCAGACTATTTACTTGAATATCAATAACTTAGGAAAGAGTACCAAATGACATTTTAAAAGGTTTTTGTTTTTAACTACCATTACCTTTTTTTACATTATTTGTAAACTTTCTAGTCGTTCTGAGGACCATGGCTTGAATATTAAGTTGTATTCAGTCTCTGCCGATTTTCCCTCCCTTGGAAAACTTGCACACAGATTGGGGACGTTGTGTAGCCAGGACAAAATCTGCTCTCCCATGACTGCATGACTCACCCTGCACACCGCACAGTTGTGCCTTTAGCAGGTAACCCATTTGGGGACCCTTTTGGAAATTCATTTAGAAGCAATGGCCATTGTGTATTCTGAATCTTTGGTTGTGTTGGATTGTACAGCTTCTTGAGGTATCATAATATTTGTATTTTATATTGTACAACCCAATCCCCAGAATACCACAATATTTGATTCCAACTTTAAGTCAGTGGCCTGTCCTTCAGGTAAAATGATTTTGAAATAATAATAATAAAAAAAAACCATAACAAAAAAACACCTAAACAACTTAGCAGACCAGTTTCCTCCCATTCTATTAATCAGAAGTATCTGCTGATCTTGTGTGTCATTTAAGGGTTAAAGGATTCGCTATCCACGTTATTGGGTGTGAAGCTGGTATTTAATACAAAAATTATTGAAAATAACCGTTTACTGTACTATGTTCTAAGCCATAAAATCCGAGAATGTTTACAATGTAATAAATATGGCTAATATCCAATGTTTAACCCTGGATCTCTCAGACAGACAGTGACTAATGGGATATACTGTAGGAAGCACGACTAACAATATTACAGGTAATTATGTTATCATAATAGCTGTGAGTAAATCTCCCATCTTTTTCAATCCATAATTATTAAATAATTATTGACTCACAAAGATGTATTTTATAGTCATTTAAAAATAATTGTTTCTAACAAAATAGTTACATACATTTTCTCCGCCATGAACATCCATTCATTATATAGGTCTCAAATGTCCAGTTTTGAAAGAAAAACATGTTTTAGCAAATGTGTATTTTCATTTTTAGGTACTACAAAAGTCTTTAGACTGTTCTGCACTTCCTGGGTCATTTCACCTGGAGGGTAAATTGTCCACCTTCACTGGCTTCTTTCCTGTCAATAACCAATCAGCTGATTCCCCTATTAACTGGGGAAGTAATATGCTTTGAACCAGAAGACATTACTGGGGTGAAATTAACAAGGAAGTAAAGCAGTAACAGACTTCCTGGAAGGCCAGGCAAGCAAACTGTGCACTTCCTTTAACCTTGTGTAGTACTATTTTAAAATGAAAATACATATTTGCTAAAATGTCTATGAGGATTAAACCCAAGTCGTTTATTTGCAGAGCCACATTATGGCTTGTAGGGCTGTCTGACTGCTTTATTTGGGACCCCTTCCTCCTAATGTTAGGTTGGCCTGTCTTTTTTTCACAATGGTGGCCAGTAGTTGTCTTGTGGGATTGTAACCTGTTCCTCCAGGAGTGGGGGTGGCAGCAGGTTAAAACAGTAGTAGGCAGAGGATGACATAAATGACTGTTTAACTATAATCCACAGTGAATATCAACAATCCAACAAACTGCTCGTAAACTGGATCCCTGGCCATACAACTCAGCATTATGCAAAAATGATAGATGTCTACATTGATTCTGCTGACGTCCAGCAACCGTTCTCCTATCTCAATGGAAGACTTCTTGTTGAAATGTAACATAATTGAACATAATTTAACATCATGTATTGTAATCAAATAAACTACAAAATTATATCATAATAATAGCCATAATAGTAGTACAGTATATCATGTTAGCTTTCAAAATGCCACATTTTTCAATTTGTCAGTTTTTTTGTGCAAAGCGGTATGTAATTGAATATGTTAATGTAACATTATTCCCTAGGTTTCATTCGACTTTATGAAGCAAAATTAGTTTTTGGTCATATCTGTATTAATATGGCAAGTATCCCATGAACCAAATGATTTTGCTGTTCAAAACAAATAGAAGACCTTGTGTTCCCTCCTCCTATATTGGGAAGACAGTCCCAGAGAGTAGCAGACAGCCAACATAAGAGCGGAGACCCAAAACAGTTATCTTAGAGTTGAAAGTTAGGTTAACAGTAAAATTTGGCAGGGGGTAGTGGGACAGGGGATCCTCATAACTGTGACTGACTTTGTGCAAATTCCTCTTTAAATTCAGAGGCCTTCTAAAGGGCCCATTTCCACAGAGGATAGCTTTTTTCATGTTTAACACTGAATATTTATGTTCTCCAGTGAGTAAACTGGGAAGGAGCCCAAAACAGTAAGAATTGGACAGTGTCGATCAACCACAGAATGTGTTCCAACCAGGAAATGTGTGGCATACAGAAGTTACCCATCCCTAGCCAGGGTTTAAATATTTCATAATTTCTTTCTTAATTGTCATATAAAAATAAAGTAAACAGCACAGGGGTGGGGTCATATTTTTTATATCTACTGTTTACATTTAATTACACAAAGGAAATTCAAAATGACCATGTACACTGGCGAAGTGAGAGAATCCCTTTGCCAAAAGGTTGTCAAGCGCTAAATCATTTGCAACATGGCATGGGGGAATCAATTAAAAACAAAATATGATTTCTCAGTTGTGTACTCAATTTGATTTACCATAAATGCAGTATAGTAGACTCTCGCTAATTCAGACCTTGTTGTCATAATGAAATGCATGAAGAATGCAGTTGTAGAAATCAAACTTCAATATGATAATGTTGCAAAATAGTGCTATTTCTGAAAGGAAACTATATTATCTTACAACCAGTCAGAGAGCAACACATGCTTTGTATTTATAATTGACACTCCTCCATTTTGTCATCTCGTCCCACTACCTCCCCTTTGTCCACCGCGCAGCAGGTTTCGTCTTTGGTGGGGGGTCGCTTATCATAAGTACCTGCCTGCCTTGTTTTGCCTATATACTACCATATTATTGCAGCAATCACAGTAATACATTGTTACAGAAACAACAATAAGATATGTTATCCCTATTTGTATGTTCTGACCGATAAATGTATATAACAAAAACATAAAACAAAGACTGTACAAGGCATTTTTAGTATGGCACAAATTACAAACTAATCTGAATAACATTTCACTTGAATGGCAAAATTCTTCGACCCATGTCTTTTGATTAAATTGTGCCATTTCAAAGGGAAATATGGCTCAGCTGAATTTTTTATTTTATATTATGACCACCAATGCTGTGAGAATTATTTGGTGAACAAAATTCCTTGTTTGAACAAATAAATATTGGAAGAAATGTGATTCTTTAAACCAAGTATGACCACAAGTTGAATTATCATAAATACTGTATATATATTATTTAATGTCATGGCTTGTTTGTGTATGAAAAATTCCTTGGATTGCACATTGTACTTGTGGTAGGTTAAGCTGAGCCCCTAGCTTTTGTATGGGAATCAGGCCCTATGTATTTAACTGCTGTTTGGAATACTCACAGAAAGAGAGTGAACTAAACTTAGGCTCACAAATTTTTTGGAAGTCATTCAAGCACCCCCTTAGTACAGAGTTTTCAAATATTTGATATGTCAACAATAGAATAATACTGATTAAGCAACATTTGCGAAGGACATTTACAAATATTTTAACATGTTTAATGATAACTGCAAAGAAAACATTCATAGTCATAAGCACGATGTCTCTAGAGAGGCCTTTAATTTCTTTAAATTTTTTTCCCCCTGATAGTGCTTGCCAGGAGCTAAAACACACTTGAGCTCTTCCTGTCCTAAAACAACACCATCAATCATATCTAATGGACATGCTAAAATACATATTTTTTTATTAATCCCAAAATACACAATACTAGCATTTTTGAAAACCTTTAAATGCTTCCTCAAGTAATCATACTAGCAGGACCATGATAGAATAATGGTACGGTAAAGTGTATGAAACACTTTGGCTACAGCTAGTTTCCAAGGCTGCCTGACAGTATCATACCAGCTATCAAGAAAACGGTAGTAAACTCTCTCCGGAAGTTGAGTGAGTTGAGTAATATAAAGTGTGTTCTACAAGTGGAGACTGGCTTTTTTGACACAGCTCGTTGGTTGCTGAACCTCAGTCACAACATACTATGTTATTTACCATAACATTCCAGTGGTTCCAGCTTGTTACTTTTGGGCCTTTCCTGCTGGAAGAGTCCATATATAGTATAGACCAGGAGTGGGCAAAGTTTCACTCCAAGTCATTGCTCAAACCATGTTCTAAATTGTTTAATTGGTTCAATTGTAACAACCATGATTGGTTCCCCCATTTTGTACATTATGTGTACTGCCTGGGAAGGTTATTTCCTTTCCTAATGTTATATATGCAACTCCAAGCTGGGGAGTTGTTGAGAATACGCCTGTACAGGTTCAGTTGTGTTTTTACCTGACCTTTCTGCATTGTAGGTGTTTTAGGTATATGGGACTGTGTATATAACAATGGTATGTATTCTGTCAGTCTGCTAGTAAAACTGGATTCAGCAAACTAATATTAATGTTTGATTGTACGCGATTGATATGTGAATTTCCTAATATCAGTAAACTACAATTGTTTCAATTGAAATCTGTTTCTGTACCACACAAAAAAATAACACGTCCTTAATACTATTTTAAAGAGATCTTGATTTCTGATTAAAAGTGTTTTTGTTGATGCGTTGCCAAGTTCAGAAGAAGGAAATACAGTCTTCCTGACACTAACTGTGCAGGGGGACTACAATTATCAACTTCTGTTGCCCAAAAACAACACATCAAAATGGGTCATAGAAAGTAGGAACAAATATACAGTATATCAAACAATTGTTATTTCCAAGTTTGTCCCATTACAATAATGTTCATTTTACTGTATACAACTAGCATGGAACAACCTGGAGGTAGATAGAAGTAGTTAAATGACTTGTTTCTTGTTTTATGTCACCCATAACTAGTTAGTCCATCATGACCTCCTACTGTATGTATTATATTATGACCACTGACGTTGTGAGAATTATTTGGTGAACAAAATTCCTTTTTTCAACAAATAAATATTGGAAACAATGCGTTTATTTTAACCAAATATGACCACAAGTTGAGATATCATAAATAAATAAATATATTTATTCTTTACTGTCATTACTGGTTTGTGTATCGAAAATTCCTTGGATTGCACATTGTAATAGTGGTAGGTTAAACCAAGCCCCTAGCTGTTCTATGGGAATGAGGCCCTATGTGTTTAAATTGTTTGGTTCTTGTTTAATAAACCCAATGGTATCCTATCCCCCAGCAAAAAAGGGGGTTCCAGTGTGTGTGTGTCACACCTAGGGGTTGGTGTGATCAATCTATACCCTGTTGGGATATTGATTGGTTATTTAGATACAGCACAGAGGAATCATCTTGGATTGCACCAACCACAACAACCTATAAGGGGTTTGCTGTGATGCCTTTCAAAATACGTGTCAGTAAGATGTTTTTTTTTAAAAAAAAAAGTGTTCAAAAATACTTTTTGTTCTAAATTGTTTGAAAGTCCTATCAGTCTATATGTTGTAACCCAGAATAGAAAGATAGCGACTGATTAACAAAATACACACCAGAGATATTTATTGTTAAGCAGGCTACACCTATTATTAAGAGACTCCAAAGCCCTTGGTTAAAAGATTCTAGCAGTATTTTGTTTGTTTAGATATTAAAGTTAAGAAACCTAATGGATTGTAAACATACATTTATATGATGTTTGCATTTACACAGTAAAGAGGACCTGGAATGCTAAAAACCTTGCATTCTAATTATCCGACTCCCTCCTTGTGTATATAGAACATTCATTTTGCCTGCCTCCCATCTGCTCCCTTTACGCAGTGAAGCCGGCTCTATATCCTAGAGTAACACTGAAAAGAATGGCCTTTAAATGTTCAAGCGTGTCTCTTACAACAGAACAACATTGTCTATTTCTGTGATAGCTGTTACCAGCTTTCTTTTTAATATGCCTTGTGCTATGATAGTTTAACCCTCATAAGGACACATTGGAACACTGACTTTCCTGGTAACCTGGGGTCCAACCGGACCCCAGCAATAAAACAACATATAACTAACAACTGGAGTAAATGAAAGAATGAAAATGTGTATATGAACACTTTATTTTGCTTTTCCATTAATTCTAGCCATCATTTGCTATAATGTGTTGTTTATGCTATGCAAAACGGATAAGACGACAAATCCGCACAGCTGTCTCCTAGCAAGTGAAGGCACCACTGTACACTGGACGCTGTGGTTTATTATAGGAAGATGTCACATGAGATATCATTGGAAAGCCCCAAGCCTCCTCTTTCATTTGTTATATTGACTGTGTCCCTTGCTCTTTCTGTTTTCAAGGCACTTGAACACACCTACCAATTTGCTGCGCGTCACAGCACTGGAGCACTGAATGAGGGGGTGCTAGAAAGTATGCATACGGGTATGCCTGACATCAATGGAAAGCGCAAAACCTGCGCTTTTAAATTACATTGAAACCAGAACGCTATCTGTTGAAGGGACCTAGTAATATGTAACAAACGAAACTTAGGAGCTGACTCATGTCACATGGTTTGGTTTGCTGTAGTTTCGCTTAGGAACGTCTGTTCAGGACATATGATTACGATGCCTGAGATATTCACGTGAGAAGGTCAGGCCAGGCGATACACTATGCCTGGGATCCATACGGACCCCAAACCTAAAACAATTTGGGAAATTCAACCAGGCTACCTGGACTAGAATTATCCTTTGCATAGTGTAACAGGATGGGTGCCTGACAACTACCGGTACCTAAAAGGAAACAAAAATCAAGTCACTAGATCCACATAATAACGATACTAAAGCACCGTGGGGCCATGGTGCAAGATAAGGTACAGCAATATATATATATATATATATATATATATATATATATATATATATATATATATATATATATTATTGGAGAATATTGAAGGTGTAGCAACAACAGGTTTGAAATCCGTTTTCCCACCCTTAGCTACAGTAGCCTTTCATCTCCCTTCTTATAATTGGGTACCAACAGATCAGAGCTTTTATTTTCATGGCCTACAGTCAGGGCTGAAATGATGTTGGTACTGGACTTATTTTAATGCTGGTACTGGGTACCGGGACTTATTTAATCTGCTTTTCATCCAACGTGCATACATTCTGTCTACTCACACAGGCCACTGGCTTAATGTTTGTCAAATGTGCTTTCATTCAGCACAGTTCATGCTGCTTGCATTCTGTTTCTTCACACTGCTTCTGCGTCTGTTAGCTGCTATTGGCCACCATTAACGTCAGTATAATAATGCATGGTGATTGGCCGAGCTTTCATTCTGATCAGATTTCATTTTGGCATGCGTCTCAAATTTCTGGCCGATTAGCTTTGTGTCAGTGCTTATTGGTTGATCAACGAGAGAAGACTTTAGCAGTGCAACGTGAAAACAGCGGCATGGAGTAATTATTATTTTCTTAAGTGCAAAGAAACTATCTGAATATTCGAATGAACACATGAATTTGAAGGCAAAAGTCAACATCAGTGTCCCCCATAAATTACATAGTTGATAATTATTATAAATAATCACAGCGCGTTTTGCCTTGCACCGATTTCCTTACCAGAATTTGCGCGAAAGTTTCTAAAATGGCAAGTGATGTGTGGGACAGTAGGGATTAACAGTGCTGCTTTAGATTTGGCAAATCGGGATACAGATGGAGGTGTGCTTCACGCTTTTCAAACACGGGCCCAACTTGCAAGGTTAAGCATAGTGATCAAAGTTTTGTTTTGTTGTGATCCTATTATTTTCTGTTATGAGGACTGTAAACAAAAACCTAAACATTTTTTTGTTTAAGTTAAATGTGAGTTTACACTTGCGTGTACATCTTAAAAATAGGCATAAGTAAGCCACAATAATGACTTACTTTATGAAAATGTGTCTTTTGACACTTAATATGTAGGAACCATAATGCTAGGAACTTTTAAAAGAAATGTGCCTAACATACACTCATCTTTTTTTGGATCGATCATGGTAATTAATCTTCACATAAACACAACAGAGAAGCACACAAAATATATTTTTCTAGGATAAGTAATAAGTAAAAAAAATGGCCAAATAAAGTACATAATTGTTGTAAGAGTAGTGTCTGGTACATAAAAAAAAAAGTTGAGGGGTATTGTAACCCCTACTGTGCATTGGGTAACACTTTAAAATATGTGTCTGTAATTCCAATGTAACTAACACATGATTTCCTACTGATTTTAAATGAAATTCCTATTGAATTCAAAAGTCACAAGCATGGGTTCATGACATACTTTTCATGACTTCATAACATTTCTCTTAATACACATGAAATAATCATGAACAGCACTGTTTAACTTAGACCTTTTTGTATCATTTTTTCAAAGCACAGTTCTTGTTTTATGATGCATGCAGAGGGTACCAAGCTTTTAACATTTTAAGTTCCCTTGTTTCTGGTGTGAATTGTTAAGGCTTATTTTGTATTCATAAATGTATCGTGTACTGATACATTTTAAAAGTATGCATTCATTGTCACTCAAATTGTCTGAATTTTTTTAATGTTTATACCCGGCTGCGCATGAGTACCTGCAGTTTTCTGTTGAGAATCTCTCCCCTGCCTACAGTACATCCACCATATGTACATATTAGTCTAGCATACAGATAGACAGGCCTTTATAAACCCTTGGATTCTTATATCATCCAAAATTTGAGCTAAAGAATGTCCTATCCAAGTGTAAAATGCATTTTTGTAGATTTCTCAGTAGGTGTATTTCAGTCAGTTGAGGAAAAAGCGGTCCTCTCTGTCTGAGCCAAGGTTTACAAGCTGTGTGGGAATGTCTGATTGGTGCCACGTGGTCCTCAGGAAGCCAGTAGGCGCGGAGCGGTAGAGATGCAATTGCAGTGAATAGGCTTGGTACTGTTGAGCTCTCTTGAATCTCCATGTCTGTACAGATAAAAGTAAAGGCAGTTTTTACCAGGTTGTTAAGCTAGCCACTGTAAAGGAATTCCAGATGTGGGTCTCTACACAAAGTGGATAGAGCACCGGCAATCTTAGAATTTTATTATGAACTGTTTTTTTGTTTGTTTGTTTGTTAGTAAAAATCTGATTTGTATAAAATACCAACCTAATTCCCATTGTTGGTATCGCAGATACTTTATGTGTAATTATACCGTGCTAGGCCTACCATCGCTGGAAGCCTAGCAGTGGTTTAGTGTATTACAGTTTGTAATTGTATAAATAAATGTAGGGTGCCACCCGCGTTTTAAGTACAATCTTCTGTGGGCATGTGGCAAGGTTCCCGCCCCTTTTATTATTTATGTATTTGTGTTGCATTATTATCTTCATTATTATTATTGTTATTATTATCATAATTGTATTTGTGTGCGGATGGACGAAAGCCATCCGACGTTATTGTTTATCATTTGTGGCCGGCGAAAAGCCGGCATTATTGTTACTTGGCAAGGATGGGGTTACTTCCCCATTCTTAAATAAACACGGGAGAATGAGAGATCAGGGTAGGTGCAGTATAGGCTTTTTGATGAAAAAATTAAATAAATATAAAAAATAAGATAATTTTAGTATAATGTATTTGCAGGGCTGGCCTTAGGCTGTGCGGGGCCCTGGGCAGTGATGATTAAGTGTGGGGTCCACAACATTAAATTAATGCTACAGTAGCAAACGTATCTTTAAAGTTAGTATATAAGTGTATCATGTGATCATATGCACCTACATATACTGACATTAAAATGCAGTAAATAATATTAATGATATTAAAATATTAATGAATAATTGTTTCCATTCGTTTGTTAGACTTTTTATATCATTAACAACTTTAAAGCACTCAGAATTCGAGTCTACTTCAAACATATGATGTATTCACTTTTTTTCTAAAATGACCATGCCCTAGTAGGCCTATTGAAAAATACTGTAATGCGTGACTATAATACCCCTTCTCCACTGGCACATCTGACCCGTGAAGGCTCGGTACGATACTGGCTATTTGTTGAAACGAGAGGGAACCAAACTCACAAGGCATCTGAATCCGGCTGCGAGACGAGCCGAGCTGAGCCAGGGGCAGGGTTAAGGATTTTCGTCGTTACGTTGCATCAGTCAGTACACTCCAGAAAGAAAAAACAACAAACATGGCGCAGCGAGTGTGATTAGAGAAAAGTACAGCCTTGGGGCGCTGAGGAAGTGCAGGCTCTAGTTTCTCTGTGGGCAGATAGAAGTGTTCAGGAAGATCTGGAGTCGTGCGTCAGAAATGAGAAAGTTTATGCCCGAATTTCTGACGATTTGAAGCAAATGGATCTTACCAGACAACACATTTATTTTAAACTGAAAGTAATAAACACAGCTAGTTTGAAAACTCCTGTCCGTCACACATACTTGGTTTCATAGCGAAACTGGTTTAGAAAACGCTACATAGTTCTTGCAGTCTATGTGCGCGGGGTCGGTGGAGTGCGTGTGAGTGGTGGACGTTACAGGTTTTAAAAAAAATGTGTGTGACAGTTACAATTCTGTTTGGTAGTGAATAAATAAAAGAATACTAAATGACCCTCACCTTGTCAGCGCCTTTATTGCTGGCGCCTTAAAAAAAGGGACAGCTCTACAATAATTTACGTCTTCTATTTACATCATGTAATCAAAGAAACTACAAAATTAAATCGCAAAAATCTACCGGAATCCATTAATATTAGTACAGTATTTCATGATAGATTTCAAAATGTCACATTGTTCAATTTGTCCATTTTTCGTTAAGTATATAGAAATTTACAAAGCGTTATGTACAGTATATGTTAAACATTCTTTGCATGTTTCATTCGATTTTATGAAGCAAAAATAGTTCATTCTGTAGGGTGATGCAAAACAGGCATAGCTATATAAATAGTAAACACGCGTAAGTGTTTGGGGAGGGGGAACAAGTAATGGGAACAAGTAATGGGTTAACAACTTACAGCTGTTCTGCAGCAATGGAAGTAAATTAAGCCTTGAAAGTTGATGCTAACAATTCCTACAGGTGTCCCAACTTTTGTTGATTACTTACAAACCCTCTGTCTGTATAAAAGCAGTGTTGGAACAGACTGTGTTACTACACCCTCTTAAGCATTATTTGGACAGTATTGTACTCCAGGAATAGTATATTGCTCTCATAATGGAGAGAAAAAGGCAATTAACAAAGGAAGACAGACAGACCATTATAACCCTTAAAAGTGTAGGTCTTTCCTTTAGAGAAATTGCAAAGAAAGCCAAGGTGTCAGTGAGTACAGTTTCCTACACCATCAAAAGGCACTTGGAAACTGGAGGAAACTCTGACAGGAAGAGGTCTGGCAGACGCAAAGCCACAACAGAATCAGAAGACAAGTTTCTGAGAGTCAACAGCTTGCGTGATAGGCGACTCACAGGACAACAGCTTCAAGCACAGCTTAACACTGGTCGAAGTAAGCAAGTCTCAGTTTCAACTGTGAAGAGAAGACTTCGAGCTGCAGGTTTGACAGGTCGAGTGGCAGTAAGAAAGTCATTGTTAAGATGGCAAAATAAGAAAAAGAGGCTTGCCTGGGCCATGAAGCACCGCCAGTGGACTACTGAAGACTGGAAGAAGGTCTTATGGACTGATGAATCAAAATTTGAAATCTTCGGTTCATCACGCAGGGTTTTTGTACGCCGTCGAGTAGGCGAAAGGATGGTTCCTCGGTGTGTGACACCAACTGTCAAACATGGAGGAGGAAGCGTGATGGTCTGGGGCTCTTTTGCTGGATCCAGAGTCGGCGACTTGCACAGAGTGAGTGGCACCCTGAACCAAAACTGCTACCACAGCATTTTGCAGCGCCATGCAATACCCTCTGGTATACGCCTAGTTGGTCAGGGGTTCATCCAACAGCAAAATAATGACCCAAAACATACCTCCAGGCTATGTCAGAACTACCTTAGAAGAAAAGAACAAGACGGTAGGCTTCAAATCATGGAATGGCCAGCACAGTCTCCAGACTTAAACCCCATCGAGCTGGTTTGGGATGAACTGGACAGGAGGGTGAAAGCAAAGCAACCTACAAGTGCAACACATTTGTGGGAACTTCTGCAACAGTGTTGGGCAGAACTTTCCGAACAATATTTGATTTCCATTGTAGAAAGAATGCCACGAGTGTGTTCGGCTGTTATATCTGCAAAAGGTGGCTACTTTGATGAGTCAAAAATTTAGATTAAATTTTGTTAAACAAAACGATTCCATGATTTCTTTTTTATCTCCAATTGTTTATTTGTTCTATGCTTTAATTTCAGAGTACATTGAGACATTAACTGTGTAAATTTCAATAAAAACTGGAAAAATTGAGGTGTTCTAAAACTTTTGACCGGTAGCGTATGTATATATATATATATATATATATATATATATATATATATATATATATATATATATATATATATATATATAATATAATTGTTTCAGAGATTTATTAATGGTGATTTACTGAACATAAACCAGGTCCTCGTGCAAGGTACAGTTGGACACGTATCTAGAGAAAAGCATGTCCAATTGTGATGAAACTTGGTATTAACATTATTTAGCTATAAATAAGCTGATCCCTGGAGCCAGCATTACACTTCAGCCATTAACACCAGACAGAAGGATATCTACATCATCATATGGAAGGAAACGTAAATGGATGGAGACACATATGGATCACATTAGTTTACTGTAAAGCTACGTCTTAGTTGGTGCTTATCTTGGCGAGAGCCGAGTTCAAATCAGCATGAAGTTTTAACATCTACTCTCGTGTAATGGAAATCAGAACAAGTTACTGAAACATATAATCGGAAACTACCCTTATAAAAGTTACATTTGCATGGTTCTATTTTTTTTCCAAGCGTTTCCCATTGTTGTACTATATATTTACCATAGTTTGCAATATTTACCACTGCTCTATGTGCTTTACAATGATTACCTGTGCTTTACCATGCTTTCACTGTGCTCTCTTACGTTGGCTTGATTTTAGTATTGGAAACTGTTCTAAGGGAAAGCCTACTGTGTAGGTAGAGTTTACTGTAAGTATATTCCTGTACATTTAGATTGTAACCCTCTTCTAATAATATCACGAGCAGTACTGTGGTTCTTCTGTTTCAGTAGCTGAAGTATTTAAAAAAAAAAACTAGATTTGGGGTTAAAGAATACTTTCACAGTAAAACAAGTAAATGTTTTCTCTCTTTTTGTTGGCATCTCATTCTCTGCAAAGACCATAATTATACAGTTCTAAATCTGAATGATAATATAATAAACATTTGCAGCGTTTAAATTACATGAAATGAAGTTTACAAACAGTGTTTATACTGATGGTAGAGTTAGACCAGCAGGTTTTTTTTTTTTTTTCTGAAGGGCTTAACATTCTAAGTCGTGATGGCAATATGAATAAGATTGAAACTTTTTTTTTCTGACGTCCTATGTTTGTATTGAACTGCCAATGTTTTACAACTATTATATAGAATTCTAACATGGGGTTGTGAGCCTTAACAAAACCAAAAATTACACCAAAAAATACAGCATTATTCCATAGCCTTCTGTGAACTATGTTTCATCAGTCCCTGTCCCACAACCCTGCTTTGCCTGTGTTTGTGCTGTGAATTTTTGCTTCATTGCAGTTAAAAAAAAAAAAGAAAAAGAAAAAGAAATGACAACAACAGCCAGTCAGTCGTGTACTTCCTCCACTGGGGCTGTGTTTCTACCTGCCCTGCTGTTGAGTAGACCTCGCCAGCTGCCTCAGCCCGTCCACCTGCGTCGGACCTTCAAAAAAGCGTGCGCGGTGCTCAGTGCGCATAGCGCCCTCTGTGCTCGGTACACTCGGTGCATGCCGTGCTCAGTTCACACGGTGCTCTGTGCCCTATGCCGGAAGACGGTGCTCCACTCCGCTGTAAGCTACACGCTGCTCTGGTTGTGTGACTGCACGCAGTCCAGGCTAGACACCCTTGTCCAGTTGCTGTGATCGAGCCTGCGTGAAACAACTCTGTCTTGAGTTTTCTGATGTTCCCCTGCAATTTCTATTGCTGGAAAGGCTTCTGCTTTTCTAACATTACAGCGCTTGCTGTTTTGTGTTTTTTCCTCTGCTATTGCAGCAAAAAAAAAAAAAAAAAAAGAGAGGCGCGTGATCCTCTGTCGGGCCCTGGCTCTGCCGCGCCCTTATGTTGAGTTGACTGTGCTGGATTGTCTCAGCCCACTTAAAAATTCAGTTCACCCGCATTGCTGTGGTGACTGTTCTATTTCCCCTCGCAGCTTTACTGTTGTGTGCGTGTATGTGTTTTTTTTTCTTTTACTGCCTTGCAAGAGAAGCGTGATTCCTCCACCAAGACCAGCTCTGCTGTGCCCCACTTTTGAGTTGAATCCGCCAGCTTGTTTCAGCCTGGCTACTCGGCACGCTTGGTTAAAAATAAATAAATAAATAAATAAAAATAATAGATTTTTACAGCTCACCGGCCTGGCATGGTGACTGTTTTTTCCCCATAGCTGAACTGCTGTGTGTGTGAGCCTGTATTTTTTAAAATAAATAAATAAAAATAATAGATTTTTACAGCTCACCTGCCTGGCGTGGTGACTGATTTTTCCCCATAGCTGAACTGCTGTGTGTGTGAGCCTGTATTTTTTCCTATTACTGCCTTTGCAGTTAAAAAAAAAAAAAAGCAGTACACTATTTCTTCCTGTCTAACATGCCACAGCTCTTTGAGCTATGCGTTGCCCTGTTGTGTGACTGCACGCGGTCCAGAACCAGGTTATCGCCGTGTGCTTCCTTGTACTGCTCTCCTGATTGCTGCTCTGATTGCCTACCGCAGCCACTTGAACCTGTGTATCCACCCCGGTGTATGCTATCCAGGTTATGTTGACTACGCACGGTTAAGGCTAGGTGCCTCAGAGCCTTGGTGCTTCGGTGCCCTCGGTGCTTCAGCGCCCTCGATGCTTAGACGCTCCATGCCTCGGTGCTTCAGCGCCCCAACATGTCAATAACACCTGCACTTGGTGCCCCGATTTTTCGGTGCACCAGTACTATATTCTACCTCACTCAGTGTCCTCAGTGCTACTGCACCCTTGGTGCCTGTGTGCTTCAAAACACAAGTTTACACCCACCGGTGTTTAAACAATGTCCTTGGGGCCATTGAGGGCCATTGTATTACTTGTATTGTAACACTTAATGTATTTGCTTACGATTGTAAGTCGCCCTGGATAAGGGCGTCTGCTAAGAAATAATAATAATTGAGACATCAAGCATGGCTAAATTCCACACTTGCACATCCCCCTCCTCAAACTGTCCCTGAGCCCTTCGCGGTGTATTCCCTGCGCTCAGGCTCAGATGCCTCTCTCTTGCACCCGCTCTTAGTCTCCTACACGGAGTGCTGAGAGGGCCAGGCAACTTGAGACAGGCACAGGATATTACGGACTTGAAAAACCAAATGGTCCAAGTCCTTGAGTATTTGTCCAGGCAGCAGACTCAAGCCCTTGCTCTGGCCCCGGCCCCGGGGCTGACCCCGTCTGCACCGGTGGTCACCCCAGATGTTACAGAACCGGATGTTAGCATGTCTGAGGAGGACCATGATGTGATTTTGATCGCTGCCTCATGGGAAGGTGGCTCCTTCCTTCAGAAGCAGCTACTGCAGTCGGCTCCCCTACCTCCTCTGACCATACCTTTGGACCAGAGGTGTCTCGGCAGGTAGCCCCAATGCTCTGGTACAGGAGAGAAGAAGATGCTGGTGTCCGCCTGTACTCACATGGTGACTTGGATGGTTCTGTTCCCCACTGCCCCGCATGATCACCTGAGGCACCGCCTTAAGGCTTCCGCGGCAGCTAACAGCCGGGCCTACCCGCAATGACGGGAGGGAGCTGGACGTGGGATTCCAACACAGCAGCGATCTCAGAGGCAGTTCCAACGCCGCTCCAGTCAGCCCCCACAACGGGCTCAGCCTCAGCAGCCCCAGCAGGGTCCCTCACGGCTTGCGGCTCAGGCGCACTTGCACCTCAGACAATCGGATGCTCGCCACCGTATGTCTGGCCTGGGGTGACTGGTTTACTACTGTGGACTTAAAGGACATGTATTCACGTTCCTATTCATCCTGCGCACAGGAAATATCTCCGCTTCGCTTTTCAAGGAAACGTCTTTGAGTTTTATGTGCTGCCATTCGGCCTCTCTTTAGACTCCGCACGTGCGTAGATAACATCCTAGCCCCTTGCAGCTGCAGGGGATCAGGGTGTTGAATTACCTGGGTGACTGGTTGAGCTGTCCCCAGTCGCAGGAAGGGGCAGTGGCCCGTTCGGCAATAGTGACGGAGCATCTGTCGAGGCTGGGTCTCACCCTCAATGATGCCAAAAGCCATTTAATTCCGGGAGCAAGGTACGGTTTACCTGGGACTCGGGCTGGTCTCCCTTACAATGCGAGCCTATTTGTCAGACGACAGAGTGGCTGCCATACAAAATTGCCTATACCTGATTCAACAGGGGGCGATAGTACTTTTGGTGTTCTGTCAGAAGTTGCTGGGTCTGATGGTCGTGGCTTCATCAGCCCTCCAGCTGGGGTTACTCCATATGTTCCCGATTCAGGCGTGGCTCAATGCCTTCCGGCTACATCCCAAATGCAACACACACTGTCGGCTGACCTTGTCTTGCGTATACTGGGTAGCCCTGCGCGAAAGTGTAAGAATGGGGGTAATCCACTGCCATCAAGTGGTGACGACAGATGCATCCAACTCAGGTTGGGATGCAGTCTGGTCCCGGCAGAGGAGTCTGTGGGTCCTGGTCAGGCCATTGGACATCACTGCACATAAATGCGCTGAAGTTGCGAGCGGTTCATCGCTTCTTTACACGTTGCCAGAATATACCGCTGCTCCAGCCCTCCTAGAGAAGTTCCAGTAAGAGAAGGTGACAGTTCTCCTAGTGGCCCCCCGGTGGAGGAGAATCTGGTTTTCGAACCTGTGCCAGCTCCCACAAGGCTTCGCCTGGATCTCGTCAGTCAGGCAAAAGGCACTCTCTTGCACCCGGAACCAGGTAGGTTCCAATTATGGGTCTGGCCCCTGAATGGGACCGGTGGTCAGCCCTAGAGCTATCTGACGCTGTCATGGGCGCATTGCAGAACGCTAGGGCAGGCTCCACTAGGTCGTTATACACCTATAAGTGGAGATACTTTCAGAACTGGTGTTTGACTAGATGCCGGTAGGTCACCTTCTACTTTGAAAGTGTATCTGTCGGCCATTTCTGTGTGCCATGCCCCCTTGATTCTGTATCTCCAGGTGTGCATTTCTTGACGACCTGTTTTCTCAAGGGTGCTCGGCGATTACACCCTTCATGGAGGGACATTCTCCCCAAATGAAGCCTTGATATTGTGCTGGAGGCTCTCACGAAGGCCCCATTTGAGTCCATACACTCCATAGCAAAGTGGGTCAGTGAGCTACAGGCGCTGTCGGTGCACAGGTCCTGTATGCATATTTGGGATGATGGAAACAGGGTGTACCTAAGGTGATCACAGCCTTCCACATGAACCAGTCTGTGGAACTGGACTCTTTCCCTCCACCTCCGTTTTCTTCGGAAGAGGATAGGAGATTGAAGTCCTTCTGCCCGGTGCCAGCATTGAGGTGGTATGGGGATAGGACAAGAACTCTGCATCATTCTGACCAGCTCTTTGTCATGGTATACGGACCCTTGGACAGGCCCTGTCAAAGCAGCGACTGTTGCACTGGATTGTGGACACAGTCTCGACTGTGTATGAGAATGCCGGCTTGCCCCCACCTGGGCAGGTAGCCGCGCACTCTACCTGAGGGTTGGCTACATCTTGGGCCCTCTTCAGAGGGGCCTCGCTGTCCGATATTTTCTAGCTGGGCTACGCCGAATACTTTCTACAGGTTCTACCGCATTAATGTGGTAGATCCTTCCCTGCCTTAATTAGGCACAAGGGTCCTTGAGGATAATTCTTGGGTTATGCGGTTCTGATGCGTTCCTCGTCTGCTGCCGTTCCTTCTTTCTCTCATGGTATACTTTCCCAAAAGTAATGTTGGTGGTCGTCTTGGAATTGGAAAGGAAGATTAGGTTACTTACCATAGCCCTGGTTCCCAGAAGGAGAAGACGGCCACCAACCAACGAGGTTGCATCGGTCGCCCTCACGGGTTCAATGCAAATGAGGAAATGGTCTCTGTGGGTTGAATGTTTAATCCCTCGGTAGACGGGACCAAGGACGTCAACCCACGGAGAGGCCTATCGGCAGCTCTGACATAAAATGTTCAGTGAGTACCTGACCTGTGGCAGGCATATCCCAAAAGTAATGCAGCAGTGTGAAGTAGTGGTTAGGGCTCTGGACTCTTGACCGGAGGGTTGTGGGTTCAATCCTCAGTGGGGGACACTGCTGTTGTACCCCTGAGCAAGGTACTTTACCTAGATTGCTCCAGTAAAAACCCAACTGTATAAATGGGTAATTGTATGTAAAAATAATGTGATATGTGAAATAATGTATAATGTGATATGTTGTAACAATTGTAAGTCGCCCTGGATAAGGGCGTCTGCTAAGAAATAAATAATAATATTAATAATAATGTTAGTGATTGTCTTCTCTTTCAGGGAACTAGAGTTACGGTAAGTGACCTAACGTTTCTGTTTTTTTCTTTTTTTAAATCTATGTTAGGCTTAATGCTCTTCCCCTGGGGGAAATTCTTATTGAAAATATCTTCTATTTTTTTTTTTTTTTTACTCTATATGGTAGGGATTTGTAACTTTTACGACCATTTACATATACATATTCTCTGGACTGCGACATCAACAAAATCACCACATTATGATGGTCTTTACAGTCTGCAGGATTTCTAACTTGCTGAGTGTGCTCTCTTCCACCTTCAAACTAATAATTGAAGACACCTATCAGCATGGACTATGATCTGGACCATCCACAACACTCTTACCTCCCTGCAGAAATGCAGTCAATAGCCTCCTGCTGTGATAAAAAGGGATAACTTGAGAGATACAGACCCCAGACTAACCACTTGCAACTAGAACTGGCAGCATAGTTCAGGTGAAGCATAGCACAGATCACTGTAGGTAGATATAATTTACCAGGGTTAGCAATTGTCTTCTTTGTACACTGGAGACAAGATCCTTAATACTTACTGTAGCGTGCTTTAAAGTACAAAGAGCTAACAAAACCACTTCTCAGATTGTTCCTATATGAAAGACACACCCATTACCCATAAACCTTCCTTGGTTACCCTTTTAAAAGTTTACCACAGTAAATGTGCAAGGTCATTTTGCAGTTTCCCCACGCTTTTCCCATTGTCATACTATACATTTAGCATAGCTTGCTTTCTCTGAGCTTTGCTTATCTATGCTATACCATGCTTTTAATATGCTTTATTACACTTTGCTATGCTTTTACTACATTTTCATATGGGTACACAGGTGGTACCCCACTCCCCTTAATTTTTGACCACCCCATTAACCCCTTTGAATGTTGAGTGAAATAAACCTTTTGGGAATAAGCCACCTATACAAACTGCAGTTTTGTAATCAAAGTTATTTACCTATATAAGAGTTTGGTGCTATAATATCATAATTTAGACATTGTGTGTGAATGCTAAGCCAGATATTAGTCTAATAGTCCAAGACGTGGGATACCTGTAATAACCTTAACATTAGCCCTACTGTGTTGGTAACAAAAACGCTAGAAGACAGCAGAGTTTAAGTACATGGTCTGTGCTTCCAACCTCAAAGCATATCTTAGGATGATGTGTTGTTCTTATTTACTTTACCACAAACTAGGTATGGTTCTCAAAATAATAATAATAATAAAAAAACACTAAAAAAATGACTGGTCCTACACTAATCTGAGAGTTATAGGTGTTAGGCTTGTGAAATAAATGGTGAATCACTTGTTATTAACTTGAATGGCATATATTGTGGGGGTGCGATGTTCTGTTGTTGGATAATTAAGGCTTAATAATTATCCTCCCACAAAGACAAAATAATTGCCAATTTATTTTTTATTACTATTTTCACTTCAGACATCTGCAAACACAGACCTTTCCAGTATCAGTGGTTAGGAAGGCAATTAAAATAAAATTGGAGAAGTCTCATCTCCTGATCCTCAGAAAAGAAGGTGGTGTCTGAAAAGACAGCACCCATGTTAGCCAGTGTCTGGCAAAGGTTACAAGCTTGTCAGGAAGTCTTTCTGTTTGGGGTCATGAGTGGTATCCATGGTGATGATGATGGCCTTGGCCTTTAGTGCCTAAGCTAATCCTGGTATCAACAGCGCAAAGCACCAGTCCTTGTCCGATAACTCCTTTGTGCAAGCTATTAAAAACTGCAGTACATTGAGTCTAAATTCTACAGTAACTGATTTCAGTGTCAAACAGTGTCTAGATGTACACATAAGGCATGGGCACATTCTTCATTTTTTAGAAGATAAGTTATGCTGTACTTAATTCTGAGATGCTATTAAACATTTTAAAATTGATTTTTAAAAGAACAACATACACTGCCTGACCACTGTTTTAGGACCTGTATTTGGCATTTAACTGGCGTGGGGAATGTTCTTCTGTTATATCCTGGGTCCCATGATTACTATGGAAAGCTGAACGAATGCCATACTTTACTTTAGCATTGCTGCCGATCAAGTCCACTCAACAATGTTGCCCTTGTACCCTGATGGTAATGCCACTTTCAAGATGATAATGCAACCATATGGCCAGAATAACGTGTGAGTGGTTTGAGGAGCATGACAGGGATTTCAGTCATCTTCCATGGCCGCCACAGTCTGAGGATCTCAATCCAATTGAGAATGTTTGGGATGAACGTGAATTACCCATTCGTCAACACGATTCTCTGACTAGATCTGGTATTTGATTTAATATTCTCATGGAAAAGGAAAATGCTGTATTTAAATGTATTAAACTCTGTGTGTTCATTTTTGAAAATTTTCTGCAGACAAAGGTGTTTCTGCATTCTGTCTGGATTTACTTAGTTATAAGTTATGAAGTCATGAAACCCAAGACCCTTGGCGTTGGGTTCAAAAGTTTTGTAACCCCAAGATAAATACCAATTGTGGTGCTTTTCTGAAGGTTGGAGGGAAAAAGAGTGTTAAACAATATTTCTCTTGGCTGCTTTATGCTACTTTTCCACCGTCATGTCACACTATTTGCTTAATAGTGTACCTGTTTGCTATTATTTAGTTTCTCATTTGACTTGCACTTTAGAGCTTTTATACAGATTTCATTACCAGGGCTTGTAACCGCACTTAATGTTCTCTGCTGCTGGTCTCCAATAATGTCAGACACTCTTCAGAATAATCATATCTAATGAGGGAAATCAAAAATGGTTGTTTAGCCACACTAGGCCTGTCCATTCCCATGGAGTTTTGCATAGGCCTAAGTGAATTCTATGTTTTTCTCTAAGCCCTGGGTGGTATCGTTCTTTGACTACAGCAGCCCACAATTGTTGAAATGTGTTTCTTGGCCCACCCCTTTCCCGTCTTGGACTTTTTGCTCTCAGTAATTTTAACAGCAGGTGGTACAGTAAAGACAAGGTCACATTTTCTGTTTTCATACTGTTCTTGTATCTGCTTTTGCTTTAACTATATTAACTAAAATATACTATCCATCACTAGTGCAGGTTTCTCTAGGCAACATGAATAATATAAATAGCAGTTTCATCATTATATATCCAGTGTTGGGGAACAACGTGTCAAAAAATGTTGCTGAGCACTCGCCTTTGGCTGTGAATTGACTGATCTCCTTTTTTCAAATGACCATTACAAATTACAAATACTAGGAAATAACAGAGGACCAGTGTGCAAAGTGTGGTTTAGGATAACAATAGGCGATTACGCTTTGCCAAGGTACCACAAACAAATATATACTTTAACAGTACCCTTCCGTGGTCTAGTCTACTCATATTGTGGTTTCTCACACACTGACATGGGGACAGTGGCACTGGCTACAGTCAGGCACAGCGCTGGCTTCCTCTCACAGCTCTGAGAGTTTTGCATAGGCCCAAGTGAATTCTATGCTTTTCTCTAAGCCCTGGGTGGCTACAGTCAGGCACAGTGCTGGCATCCCCTCACAGCTCTTAGAGCCAGCCAGCACACCTCAATCCTGACCTGAAAATGCCCTTGGTGCCATTCAGTCTCAATACAGGCAGGGACTGCCAACTGTGCCAAATTGTGTTGTTTTTTGAATAGTTTGAGACACCAACTTTATTGCAAAACCAGATATTAAAATCAGCAGCATTTTCACATATGCCCAAAACAGCTTTCTAGTGCTCAGGGAACACTTGTCACATCACGTGATCAACCTAATTTTGTGTCTCTAATTCAGGGCGATGTCGAATCTAATTGGTTAGACAGGACCCCATAACGTGGCCAGGCAGTGGAACTACCCTGTTTCCACGTAATGGTCTATTTCAGCAAACCAATTTTTCCTCTAATTTCTAGTGACACTAATGACTCAAATCAAACCATGACACCTCTGTTTAGTTTTTCTTTTAGTTTCCTTTTTTTAGACCAATATAATCTATCCAGATGAAAGGATCACAGGGAAGCAATAACTTTATGTGATCATAATTGTTTGCTGTTCGTTGATACTACTGTAGTTTTAAAGCTGAACACATCTAAATGCTTTGGCTGATGGTGCCTTTTTTCAATGTGTATTCAAAAATCTATATTTTGAAGCAGCATGACTGATCAGTTATTTCATCAAACACAATGCATATAAATAGTAATGACCGAGAATAAGTTGTGGCATGTTCCAATGGAATGGGCGAGATAGAGAAAGTGCTGGACATAACTATGCTAAAATGTAGGCATCTGTTAATACATCCCTTAAGTGTAGTGCATCACCTGAATTCCATTGATACAAATACATTTGGAGATATTTAAAGTTACCACATATGTCCTGTAATTGTTTTAATCTCCAAATCCTTGTGTTTGCTAGCAAATATTATGGTAGCTGCTGCTAACTGTCTTTCAGAGATTTTTTTGGAGAAAATCCTTCCTTTTATTTTCCTTTTAATTGAATAGAGTTCTATTATGTAATCAGATATCTGTACCTACCCTGGTGTTGAAAGGTCATTGTTTCTGAGCAGATGTGTTATTTCTGTTGCTGCAGTTTTAAAGATGAAATATATTGGAAACACAGGGTTGATATACTGTGTAGAGATTCACAAGATATGGTACAAAAAATCCCATTGGCCTGTCATTATAATACCGCAGGGGTCATTACCTGTAGATAATTAACTTTATCTTTCACTACGTGTCCTCGCTATGTCAACACGGTCAATTATATAGCAGTTAATGACCGCAGCATCAGGCAATAATGCTTAAATATATTGGGATTCATGCAGACTCCATGTCTGGTAATCAGTGTACTCGGAATGCATACTTTAAATTTTATGTAGGAGTGAAAGGAACACAGTAGGTTTTTAGCATTCATTTTTGACCTTACTAAATAAAACAGGTTATGCTTTATCATTACAGCCTGGTGGGAAATAGGGTCTATTGTCCCCAAGCACAGTGTGAACAGTTATAGTTTTACAACATACAGTACAACTTGATTTAACAAAATGTGAGGCCTCGTTTTTATAACCTCTTACTGACTTGACTCAAACTGCAGGCCCTTGTAGTTTACAAACATGTATTTGCTGTTGTATTCTTCTGAATACACCAAGTCAAACTCTTTTCTTTTTTTGCCAATGTATAAATCAGCAAGTTGTAATTACCATCAGGGCTGTAAGTGCTAAGCAATGTCTTAGTTGTGTTTAAGCTTGATGCATTGTTTTCCCTGGAACCATGGCAGAATTTCTATTTTGTCTGCTAAGCAGGCAACCTAGACAAAGTGAATGAATTATACAATACTTATTGTTGGATAATGTATATACATTAATTGTGTCAGTCTTGTTTATTCACCTTTACATTCCTACATTGTAAGTAGAAGAAGATATTAAACCAGTTTAAAGTTTAAATGTTTGCCAACTTTTAACATTTTGTATAAACGGCTGAATGCTTTTCTCACTGGTTACAAACATCATCAATATGTTAAAGTCTGAGCATTTAAACGTGTTTAATCCTAAAGTTTAAATGTCTAGATAAATAAACAGAAACTAACAACCATAGTGGACAATGTACTCGGCCCTATGCTGACGCTTGTTTTTTAGAATAGGACTCTTTGGTGTCATAAAGCATCTAAAAAACTATTTTGTACTTCCTAGGTGATGTGGTCGCAGGTCATCCCACCTCCCATGTTTCCTCCCTGCACCAGGCCTGTGGTTCAACCACCTCCCTTGCCCTGCTCTGCCCAGACCTGCCCTGCCTGCTGGCATAAATGTATGTCATGATGTGACACTTTGACCTTTCAGCTCTGTTGGCCCCTGGTAGAAGGAAGCGGGACACAACACAGTAGAAAGGTCAGAGAGTCTCATGCAGAAAGACTAATTTAACTCACAGACATACAATATAGATGTATATCCATCACCTTTCACAGAAAGCAAGGCAGAGCAGTGAACAATGAATATTTAAATGCAATCCTCCACACAAGTGTTACCAATTCTTGGAATCGGCAACGTTTTCTGAGGGGTAATTAAGTTTGTCTACTTGACTTAGTTAATTATACGCTTTACAGAACCTTCTAATTTAAGCTTGCTCTGCAAAAGCTTTAAAAAACTGGATTTGCAGACAACCAACTGTAATAACTCTTTACGTAACTAAAAATGAATGATGTTTTCCAGGTATTTAATGACTAGCAGCTTTACTCTGCAAATCTCTTGTTCCAAGAAAATTAAATTGCGATAAGAGACAAGATTCAGTAATCAGTAGGTTGCCAAAATCCAAATGAAACAAAACTACCTAATAAAAAGTTGGCTATGATACAAGCACAGTACAGCATAACCAAGGCACCAAAAATAATTCTGATCCCGTAAGTTTCAATTTCTGTATTGTTATCAAGGTCGTAGCCAGCTAAATCATACTAATATTTATTTATTTGGGCTCTTTTATGCGTTGCTTTGCCGCAAAATAAAATGCATATCATCCCTCATTAAAAGTCCAGCTGATATCTATAGCCTCTGTGCTCTTCAAAATCAAAATCTGTCATTGCAAACTACAGCAACACCATATGGGGGGGGGGGGGGTGTTATTCCAATATTCTTGGGTTTTGGTTTTAGGGATATTTTATCAGTGTTTATTGGTTAAAACCTTATATCTAAAAGGATCAGTTGTGCAAAAAAAGTCCCTGTATTGCATGTAAGGAATGTATACTCTATTCAAGGCATTTGAATGGGGGGGATACTTAATGGCGGGAGAGTTACATTGACAGGAGTGTCATTAATAGAAGGAAAATACCGGCTGTTTTAGAAAGGTGAACTCAAGGTGAACTCAAGTTGTATGTAAAACATATTAGCAAACACAAATGACAACCACAGATAAGAAACTGACACAGGTAAATATGTGTGACACGAAAATGTGAATTCCATGTAAAGTTGAAGGTTAAATATTTATAAAATGATGGTGCATTCTTGAAACGGCAGTTCACAATATAATCCCAGGACAAACCAGAAGGAGAGTCACTACTTTCATTCTGGCCTCTTGACACAATTAGGATTTGGATACTATATGCAGAACACACTTGTGTTTAAACAGCATGTATATTATGTTTAGAACATTAAATATTTAGCAATATATAAAAGCTGCACATCAGTTTTAGTCAAAATTGGCCATCCAAAGCAGCAAAAATTCTTGATGATTCATGAGCGCAAAGACATTGATAAAGACTTCTCGTCAAGAGGATTGTCAAAGAATGTAATCTTTTAGTATTGATTTAATTGTCATGTTTGAGCCAGGATATATGCAGGGTGAATACTCTGTGTTTTTGTCAGGAGTATATAGACACATGCAAAATATAAGGAAGATACCGCTGATTTCATTTAGTAAAGTAAAGCAAGCATGGTGGACTCTAACAGATACAGACAAACTTAGGGGGAAGAATACCTTCAACTGAGTCATTGCTGGAGTGCAGGCTGAGTCATACGATCAGGAGCTTGCTGGTTTGAATCCTGGTCATGCAGAGTTGCCAGTCTTGGAAGGGGCTCACAGGGAGAGCTGAATTGGGCTTTGCACCCCTGTAGGTGGGGTGGATAGTCAATTGGGCATAGTTCACCACATCGGACTTCAATCATCCCTCTAGGTCGGGCTTCTCATGAATCCAGACTGATTTTTCCCAATTTGGAATTTATAACAGCAGTGAAAATGGAAACCTGTTAAGGGTGGTGTGGCAGGGCAGAAGCCCTGCTGCTGTAAATTGTGTGTTTGTGGGAATGTAAGGTTGGCAGGGATGGGGTTAAATCAGAGTAGAAAGACAAATTTAATTCACAGACATACAATATAGATGTACTTAATACTTGGAATCGCCAACATTTTTGGGGGGATAATTAAGCTGTGCATTTGTTGTAAATGGATACTATTTGGGATACTACTGTACCTGTGCAATACATTTTCATTAAAAGTTTTTGCATGTTTTTGATGGAAAGATCTATTCAGGAATACCAAGATATTTAGTAGAACCTTTGTGTATTTCGGGGGGCTGGTGCTGGGGCTTGTCCCTTTGTGTCATCCTGCTAAAATGACCTGTCAATTGCCCTAAAATTACCTGTCAGTCACCCTATTTAAATGCCAGCCATCTCCTTGTCTATTCTGGTATTGCTTTTCCTTTCCTCCATCCTCACTTCCCAACATTAAAGGCCGACAGCGTCGTCTCGCCCTCCGAGAGGAAGGTTCCCGCTGGACAGAGGGAACCCCCAGCCAAAACTTTTCTAACTACATTTCATTTTCCATTCTCTTGCTTAAATCTATTAATTTGCACCCGTGCCAGTCTCCCCCTTCGGAGAGCAACACTTATCAAAGGTGGATCTTACAGCTGGAGGAGGGGGGGCTGTGTGCTGTGTGCTGTGTGCTGTGAACCAGTTAGTTTAGGGTAGTGAAGGCGAATGCCCAGCCTACTCATTAGTCTTTTGTTAACCCTTTTGTTTGGGCCCTTGTGCATTGTTGGTTTGTTTTTGTGTTATTTGTTTAATAAAGTGTGCGACAGTGCTTTAAAACTGCAGCTTTCTGTCTCTGGGTCTAATTCCTGCGAGTAACCAGCCTGGTCCATGACGCTACCCTGTCACGGTGGGTATAACCTAACTTATTACACCTTTCATTCCCAGCCTCCGTAACATAGTAACAAGAGTTGCAAATCACCAGAACCAAAGCATGAGCTCACTCGATATAGAGGTAATGCTGATTCAGCATGGCAGGATCCACAGGGATGGAAAGGTCTAGTTACATTTTCTCAAAGCCAAATATAAAAAAGTGTTATATTTCAACAGTGCAAACATTAAAATTGACAGTGCTCTATGGAGATTGCTACTATTCCTACCATACTCTGCGCTTGACCTCAAACATCAGGGGCCCCATTTATAAAATAAGACTTTGAGGAAGTTGTACAAATGCATACAATAATGACCTGCTTAATTAATGTCATTGTTATTCCCTAGAGCAGCTTGCAATCAATGTTGGTGAAAGGTTTAAACATTGGGGTGAAAACATCCAGGTTCTTGGTCCACAGCCCAGTTCAGAATTCAATCAAGCTCTGCTAGTTTCAGTTGAAAAGGTTAGTATAGGAAATAAGGTTGTCCAGTAATTAAATGTTGAATTGTTGAATATCGAATACAAACTATATGGATGATCTTAAATCCTGTTTTAACTTGTTCACTGCCACTGTCTCCCTAGTTTGTAGTGCTCCCTTCAGTATCTCACGCTTCTTTTTTTCAGTCTGCTTTTCACTTGTTGGCTTTTTAAAACAAAGCCATACTATTGTTCTCTCTCATAATAGAGAAGACTGATTCAATTCCAATGAAACGTTGAAATATGTTTTTGATGATGGCACTTAACACACACCCTTTTAGCTTTTGATGGCTATCAGATTATCCCAGATAGTACAATGAATAATAAGGACTAAACAAATGAACTATAATATCCCAGTTATCAATTATTGATCCAACCCCAATAGGTGATATGGACAGTCTTTCTTTTGTGTAGTTGGTACAAGCTATGACAAGTTGTCTAGATTAGGCTGTGATAAAACTAATTGGAAGGCCCATTTTAATAAAGAAACACTGAATTGGTGCTAGTATGAACCGTATGATGGAAAGTTATGTGATTGCTAGAACTGTAACAGTAAATTCAGGCAGCTAAATGATGTATCGAGTCTCTCTAACCACAGGGTGTCAATGCTTGTAGGCATCACTGTATCACTTTATTGGGGTTTCTTTTGAGGGTTAATGTTAGGTTCTGAATACATCAGTATACAAATATTAATTAATTTGGAGATATTTAAATGAATGTAATCTTTCTTTGGTCTAAAACTCAGTATATACTAAAGTGAATATTTAAATATAAAACATAAGAAATAAATGAGTTTATCTGAAATACACTGCAGATGTATTTTATTTCACATAGCCAGTGGTATAGGAACAAACAGGTTTCAAGATAGGGTAAAACGTGCATACACAGCCACTACTGGCATTTGAGTAAAGTGGTTCATTATAGATATTTATAAGCAATACTACCATATTAAAATCTTTGAATCTGGTAGCATGTTGTGCTTCAAATTCTAATTGAATGTAGAATAGGATTAATGATGCCTATTTACATTATAATAATAATAATAATAATAATAATAATAATAATAATAATAATAATAATAATAATAATAATAATAATAATAATTTAATTGGCTTTACAGAATGTGGTTGGTCCATATTGATTACTGCTGTACAAGCGCCCCCTACCTATTCAAATGTATATGCATATTGTATATGTGTTATCTTAGAAAGATATCTGTGATTGTTGCACAGTGACATTGTAAATTGTTTTTATACAAAAGCTTAGTAGATTAGTTGAAATGTGTGTTTATTGATTGAAAAGTTCCAAAAATACTTGTAGCCAATTTATTTTCCATAAAGTTATGCAAATCCTTATGCTTGCATAATTTATATTACATACTTTTAAATGATTTAATATAATGAAAATCATAGTACATATATGCTATAATAATATGGTAACCCATAGAAAAAGTGACATTTAGCATTCTAAAAAAATATTAAATATGAATATGCAAAAGGAAACATGACAACAATATATACCACAAGATTTACATTTATTATATATTTCAATAATGTTTTGGCATATATCAAGAACCTTCTTTTACAAATTAAACGTATTTGAGACATATTTCGTACATTGGCAAAACGGCATTAGTAAAAGTGCTTGCGTTTATTTATTTTCTTTTTTTTAATGTCAAACATCCTGTGACACCCCTTATAGACGAAAATAATGTAAAAATGTAATGAATACAAACGTCTGCAATAGTTTAAATACAGTGTATACAACTTACAAACGAAGACAGCAAGCTGTTCCAAATAAGTAGGCTATCCAACCACTGACAAAAATCTAAACAACAAACACTTTATATGGAATCGTGATGGTTCATTAGAGCTGGATAAAAGCACCGAGATAGCTGTTTAATAGGGTGATACCCGCATCTTTATGCTTAAAAAAATACAATGACCTGTACTTGTGGTATTTTTATGACATATAGTGCACATAGTGTATCGTTATTATTAACTGCCTATTTGAAGCACATTACCGCAGTATTGCAGCTACGCTTCTGTCCTATACTTGGGCATATTATTAAATCCTATATTTCTGACCAGGACTAATTGCTTCTCCGAAAACAAAAAACAGTAAATTGAGTGAAAGAATCTCAAACTGCCCAGCTTTAAAAATATACTTCCTAAAGACGGGACACCTGTAAAAATGAAAGGATCACGTCTTTTAAGCATGGCGAGGAATCATTATTGTCTTTTATAAAAAATATATATCATATTGCTGTTAACAAAAGACAACAGCATAAGTTGAAGTCGGCGGACATCAATAAATCTTATTTTTTTTCTTCACCAGTTTATTATTATTATTAATAATAATAATAATAATAATAATAATAATAATAATAATAAAGTAACATACAGACTTGCGATTTTTAAAAGGCACAGCGCATATGTTTGTATTTTTTTTTTGTTTACTGACTGGTATAAACATTGTGATGGTATGTTTAAATGCAAAACAAACAAACAAAATACAACTAAGCTGCACAAGCTAAGAACACACATTGCGCGTTTTTACATGTATATAAGGCACGCAGCATTTATACCTCCAATTCAACACTTACGTGTTAAAAATAAGCTTATTTTTGTACAAAAGGCACAGATATTTATATCTCAGTTGCCTGGCTCTTTCTTTTAAATAAAAAGTTTGAGATTCTGTCAGAGCTTTCGTTTAGTACTAAGAGACCCAGCAGAAAACATTGTACCAGCTAGTTCTGAGTCCCAGAGTTTTTTGGGGTTTTTTTTAGTCAATTTTTACGCACAGTTTCCCATGACTTTGGCCAAGGAGCCGTCAGGAAGCTGCCTGAAGATCCCCCTCAATGTATCCAGTTCTCTGGTGAGGTGTTCTACCCTCTTGCGTAGTCTTTCGTTATCAGTTGCTAGCTCCATCACTTTGTGCTGGGTTTCCACGTTCCTTATCTTCGCCTTGTCCCGGCTCTTCCTCACAGCAATATTGTTTCGCTCTCTCCTAAGGCGATACTCCTCGCTGCTCTTGTCAACGTGTTTTTTGCCTTTTCCCCTGTCTCCACCACCCATCATCTTTATCGACCCCCCAGGCAGGTGATTCTGTTGGTGTTGAGGACTCGGCACGGGGGTCGGTGGAGGCGTCGGGTGGCCAGGTTGAAGATGCATAGTGGTCTGTGCGCAATGCGCGACCTGGTATTGGAGATGCGGTAGATGCTGTTGGTTGTGAGGGTGGTGGTGGTGATGGTGTGGGTATGAAGGAGGCATTGAAGTTTGGCTGGCATCTTCATCTTCCCCGGGCTCCCGTTTGATTGCCACAGGTCGGATTCTGGAAGGGTGGTCATAAATTGGCTCCAGCTTAGAGGCGTCCATGTAGCTAGCCATGCAGCCAAACGCCTGTTGGTGACCGCTTGGCACACTAACATTGGCCCCATTGGGGTACTCAAACTCTCCGCTCGCCAGCTTGGATTTGTCTTGCTTGGAGCTGTTGTGGAATAAGTCAGCCAAAAACTCGTCGTTAAAGGCTGCAGGGTCAATGTAGGCGCTAATGTCTATCGAACTTTCGTTCTCGCAGATTTCGTTGAGATCTCCAGCTGCAGGACTCTCTTTGTAACCGTAGGTACTTTGCTGGTTATGGGGTAGGCTTGTCATCAGGGGCCTTGGGTCGACCTCGTAGAAATTGGGTTGCTCCATGGAGTACCTAAAACCCGCCACACATGGTGAAGAGCTCCGGGAATCCAGCTTGTTAAAACTACCGGAGAATGCCGTGTTGGCTGAAGAAACAGGCTCAGTCTAAGTTTATTTGCTTAAAAGTGGTGCTCTTGAAGACAGTTCAAATGTGGACTGTCGCAGGAGAGCTGTATTAAAGTCCTTTAAGGCAACGAAACGCTTCCCAGTCCCTAGTTTGTATTGCCTTGGTTATGCTGTCCTAGAAGCTCAAATAGCTCGACTGATTTACTCTCCCAACTGTGATATATATTTATACTCACTAGAGGGGGTTGGTCTTGACTATCTGGGTCCTAGTGCGCATAATGTTCCGGACTGTAGCGCAGTACTAATTACACGATTGGTAAATGCAAAGTTGTACTATACGCCAGTGTACTCTGTACTATGATAGCTTTAAAATAAAATCATGCAACAATGTTACATACATAATTATTAGTTATACACTCTAAACAAATATATGTTTAAATAAAACATGTGTTCCTAATTTGAAGTACAAAGGGAGTTCTAAATAGATGGAATACAATTAGTTTTATAAATCTAACAATTTAACTGATACTCCTTGCAACCACAGGTAGCTTTCCTTGTAATTTGCTAACGTTAGAATTGTTTTATTCCTTATTTATTGTTCTATTACAAACCGTGTTGTTTTTTTTAACACAAATACAGTTTTTAGAGCGCACCAAAGCAGCCGAATGTGTGTTATTGCAGGCAAAAGTGAAGGGGTGGGGGTGGGGGGTATTTATTAAAGGATAAGCGGCACAAAATTAAAACAAAATTATATTTTTACCATACCAAATGAGGAATGTGTGTCCGCTTTTAATTGAAAATTACAAACATAAGTAACTTTCGAGAGAAATTTTCAATAAAATAACACTATATATAATAAAACGTGTATTTCTGAATTATATATATATATATATATATATATATATATATATATATATATATATAGTTTTTGCTCAAAAGAGATAACTTCCATATGACTGTGTGTGTGTGTGTGTGTGTGTGTGTGTGTGTGTGTGTGTGTGTGTGTGTGTGTGTGTGTACCTTAGGTAACCTAGAGAGAAAACCATGCACTTAAGCTAAACACATTTCTGTTTATTTTAACAATGTATTTTTCTTGCATGCGCCCATATAAAAAAATGTATCTCACAAATCTATAATTCTATAATTTATTTGGTTGTATTTCCCATGAAATTACTTAATTTTATCCCTGCATGATTTTTTTCACCGAATATATTTGTAAATAATATTTTGTACATCTAGCAATATTTATTTATTCAAAATCAATATTGAAAAATGTCAATATATAATATGGAAACTAAATCTAAATATCCGATCTTTTATTGGTCGCAATATAATGTATTTAAATGTCAGCTTTAGCATTACCAAAGAATTCCCAGGGTATTAGGACCTAACATCGTACTAGTTGTTGGCAACTTGCCAGGAAGCTTAAAGGGGTAGAGTTACGTTGCAGAATTTCACCTACAGCTGCCCTTACAAAAAGTACCTGCCAAAAAGTATTGGCACACCTACGAGTAGAATAGTCTCGAAAACTTCATAACTATATATAGCAGTTTGTGCTATATTGATCCCCAGTGAAGTTTGTAAAACTGTAATTATATTATATAAAATTCAGAATATATTGCATTTTAAAGATTGCATTTTTAAGGACATTTACCGTTGACTGAAATCAAACATGTAAATAAAAAGGGGTATTGTTTTGATTTTATTCAAAGTTATTAGTTTTAAACAAAAAATGCATTGCTAACCTGTTTAAAACACAGCTCTGTAGCTTTTTGTAAATACAACTTATAAAAGTAATTGGATTAAGGAAAAACAATTATACTATATGGGTTTGTTTGTGTCTGTGTGGGGGTTTGTATTAAACGTTGGGTTAATATAATTCAATCAAACATAAGCCACTGAATTCATAACTTTCATATTTTGTAGATTATAAAATTGACATAAGAAAAAAAGCTATTCTTGTTTTAATGAAGAACTTTTGAAGGTTTTTTTTTTTTTTTCCCTCAGTAAAGACCAGCCTATATCCTGGCTTCCTCTCAATTAATTAAACAAAAGACCGTCCATTCTAATAAAAAGCATATTTGTTGCAACGCGCCGTAACTAGGTAACTCGTGAGTGCGAGCGCGGGATGAAGATAGGATCTGATCAATTTCATCGACTCGCTTTATTTCAGTTGTTTGCCTTTCCCGTTGGTACATTTCCCCTGTCTTTTCGCATGCAGCCTGTCGTGCCTGAGAGATCTTCTCACGCTGAGACCAGTAGAGGCGAGCTCCTTACCAATTAAACCACTTCTGAAGTGTACTTGGTGTTCTATTTCAGCTCCTCCCACTGACTTCATTAGCTTGTAGGAAGAGAAGTAAAGAAAAAAAAAAACCTATAGGGTTTAGTTTTTTAATTTCATGTATATTTCTCCTTTTATATTTAGCTAAACACTAGTAATATATTATTTATAAAACAGGGTTCTGTACATTACACGCTGATGTTCTCTCCAGGAGAGGTCTGAGAGGGCTGAGTTTGGAATCACCTTGATTTTATGATATATAGTTAAAGAAACAATTGACCCAGAAAACGCACATGGCTGTAATACATCAATATCAGGGTCTGATATTCCATATAGCATATAGGTGCTGTCTGATACAAGCTGATATCTACTTCACTTCCAGTGATCTTGAGTGGGTGAATATCAGCACCCTATACTATATGTTTTATAATAGAAGAAGAACAATTAACCAGTATAGCTAGTTTTAACGTGATGTAATTTCCATCTGATACAAAGGCATTTCAGATGGCTGTCTCACATCAGTATCAGGGTGAAAATCAACTTGTGTCTTTCACAGCATTCTACAGTATATTTTGTATAATATATAATTACATAAGAATCATTTAAAAATGTAGCTTGTGTGTGTTTAGATTATATGCAAAAAACGTAAAATATATAATTGTGGCAAGACGTTTTAGATAAATGAAAGAGTTACAACATTTGTATATAATTGCTATATAATAATTGCTATATAATAGCTTTACATATAGGAACATATACCCAAATACATGACATCATTAAAGTAAGACCAGCTCAATCTGGATCAGTGAGAGAACGTGTTATCTCTGTAATACAGCAACTAGCCTACACAATGCAAAGTGGGCTGCATGGGTCTATTTGGAATGCAGTAAGTGGGAAGGTGTGTTGAAATGAAGCCTGAGCCCCGCCACAGCCTCCTGTCTAATCCTGCCCTATCACTGATCTCTAAGGAACTGGATGGAAAGGTGAAATCCTGGAAACCACAGGCTTGAGCGATTGGTGCAATACCTGCAGGAAGCCTGGCATGAATGTGAAGTGAACTGATCGGATTAGTCTTTGTCTCTTATCTCAGAGGACACTAAGCTGTTTTTCATTTTTCATAGGGTCCCCAAAAGTAACAGAGAGCAAAGAATTAGCCAGAACGATGGTCTACTTGAGTAAGGGCAATATATAACCAGTTTTAATTCACTTCTTTAAAAGGCGACATGCACCTGTTCATTCTCCAAGTAATAACTAAGTATTAGAATACAGGCTCATTAAAGCAGTTAATTCAAGAATGGTATACATGCTTTGCAAATGTGCCTATTAGTTTCTTATATAAAGTTTTAACTCAGAATTTATAACTGAATGTTTAAAATAATGGATTAATTCCCTCAGTTTCTTCTTTTATAGAGGCTAAAGTATACTGGTTTATTATATCTTCTAGGCAGTTTAGCATATTATGTACTAATCTTTTGCACAAGACTGGGGGACAAATGTTGCCATTTATCTATTTCAACTGCTCAGTACTTGACATATGTATTAAAAAACAAACTGATGTTCCACTCAGTACAAACCTTGTACCCACATTAAGGCATCCACATTTACTGATATGAGTAAACATGTTGCATAACTTTATTAAATAGCATTGAGTGAAGATTATCTTTTAGCTAATTATTTCTGTATCGTGATAACATTTTGCTCAATTGGTTCAGATAGGGAGCAGTCTCTATTGTTTTACAAGGCATTTGATAGAGCTTAAGGAAGTAATTTCTTCACTTATGAATGAGCTGGTGTCTAACTTAATTAACTTTGCAGATTGAGGGACTGTGTGAGGAAGTGATGCAGTCCTGCAATAAACACAGGAACAAGGAGCCATATTGTTGGCCTTCAATTATCAAACTGAAGAAAACAGCAGGTACAGCGCCATGCTCCACCTTTCAAATACCAGGCAACGTGAATCAGAGCATGTGGTTGTTTACAGAAGGAACATTGTATGTGCTGTGCTTCACTTAAGGAGCAACTTGATTTATGTTTGGCAAGATCAGAGTTATAGTCTTTTTCGTATGCTTTTCTGTTTCAGTCATCGTATCTGTGATTTTTTAAAACCCTCATTTGAGCTTTCCAGCTGGTACACCATTAAACTGTCCCCCTGCAACACTGTGGAACTGTTACAAATTCCTAACTTTATAAATATATAAATATAATTTTGAAATAGGTTTTTAAAAAGACACCTTGAAGAAAATGGCTTTGTGAATTCCCACTAACCCTGTGGTGGATGTAAAAAATACATATACTGTATAAGAAACAACAAAAAGAACAAGTGTGGTCTTTCTTATATCTCTTGAGTGCATAGTGTTGCAGGGGGACAGGTTAATGGTTACACTTGGGTGTACCAGACTTACTTATAGGTTAGAAATGATTCTGAGAGCTCTGTTGAGGCCACCAAATCTCAGATGAAAAATGGTTTCCTCTTAGCCCCCATAGTTCAGCACATATGACAGCCTCTGGTTGAGACAGAACCAGGACTGAATGGCAGGGTTCAGATCAGGACTGAGGTGCTCTCGCTTGCAGAGCAAGTTCTTCCTGTGGTGCCTGCCTACATTATGCCTGACTGTAACCCGTGCCATTGTCGCTCACCTTTCAAGAGCACTAAAGAAAAAAAATAATTCTTGTTAAATGTTTGTCTAATTTCATAACAAGGTTAATTTCTAGTTTTACGATAGCGCTTTGTTTTTAAAGATATATATCAAATGTCTTCAATACAAAGAACAAGTTAGGCTGTTGTGAATTTTTAAACTGTATTATGTAAAGTAGTGCTGATATTTCTGGTAATTAATATGCCCTCTATTCCTTAATTACTACAATTAAACAAACTTCACATATTTACTTACAGCCAATAAGTTGACAGTGAGCTCAGAAAACAGCACAGCCTTTATATATAGCAGGGCTTCTCAAACTCGGTCCTGGGGACCCCCTGTGGCTGCTGGTTTTCATTCCAACTGAGCACTCAATTACTTAACTAGACCCTTAATTGAAGTAATAATTTGCTTAATTAGACCTTTTTACTTATTTTCAGCTCCTAAACAGTTGCAGTTCGAGTTACTTATAAAATGTTATAGCTAACTTGAAATATGCAACTGTTCAAGAGCTGAAAACAAGTAAAAAGGTCTAATTAAGCAAATTATCAGATGAATTAAGGGTCTAGTTAAGTAATTAAGAGCTTGGTTGGAATGAAAACCAGCAGCAGCAGAAGCCCTGATGTATATGGTATGTGAACAGCTGGTCAGTATTAATGATTTGAGCGGGAGAAGGCGATATACTATTAGAAACTATAAAGAAACTTTAAAATATATATTCTATAAACTATTAATAAAATAAATAAATATTGATGATGGTACTTTATTTTTTTAATTTGTTAAAAACTATTATTGTATTATCATTCTGCCTCGAGATAATTAATCAACAGAATCAATTTAGCAAAGGTTTAGCGCTCAATTCACGTGTTGACTTCCTTCAGTTTAAACAAAGGCAACTTTAAAATCCTGTTCTGTCTCGCAGTGTTCCGGAATTGTGGGACCAGGTGGCAACCCTATTTTGCACCCAACTGTATGTTCAACTGGTTTCTGGAATAACGAAGTGCTGTTCTTTTAAATATTTTGTGATTTACATTTTATATTTACATATTTATTAAATATTTGGAAAACCATACATTACAACAAATACTGCTGTTGGGAAATGTAAACAATGTGTCCTGTCAACAAGGTTTACTTCCTGATAATAAAAGCTGAGTGCACAAACCAACAAAAGAGGACAAATACAAATTAATTAGAATTCGGTGTAAAACTGAACACATGTATCAGAAGACATTACTGTATGCCAGCATCTGTGTGGATATTTCACTTGAGGCGCCAACGACAACATTTCAACAGGTTTAACGTTATTCATCTTGAACCACTTAATACTAGTACAACGTGTCACTAGATATCGAAATACTGGGATAGAGATTCCCCACACCGCAATACCGGTGTGGAAGCAGTTTAAATTAAACGGAGCACTGGTAATTAATGTAAAGTGCAGTAAAACATGAGTGGTATCGATTAAACAAGCCTGACCTGTACCAATTAGCATTCCCAGCACTTTGCAAGTACTTTTGACAGTGTGGTTGAATCATTACTTTGTGCGCTGGATTATATATATTCTCCCAGTTTGCTACCGCTGTGCTGTGGGATTGGCTGCCTCACCTGCTACTCACACACTGTATTGCATCATCCATATCGGCACGCGCTGCTCATTGGTCCAACTGGTGGAGTTCCCCAATGTTGAGAGAGATTTCGCAATACTTAGGGTTCCAGTACCAAACAAACAACAGACACGGGCATTTAAAGAAAATACAATTGTTTCAGCTTTGATTTAAATTGAATTCAGTTGACTAATTTATCAGGTAAGGAATGTAATTATCATTTTTATAAATTGTTCCTTCTATTGTTGTATATACTACGGCGGTGGTAGAAATGCGAAGTCTCTTCTTTGACTCAGTCACACAGTACAGTTTCCTCGGAATTTACGAGTCTGCGTAGTGGGGTATATTTATATTTAACTATACTTAGTTGATTAGGATATGATTGTTTATAAATCGGTTAATTTCTTTGTTATTTCAGTTTTATTTTATGACATTTTGAATAAAGTTTTGCGAAGTCCTGACGAATCCTACCGGTGGGCGTATCCAAAACAAAGTCTAGCATTCAGTTTTTCATCAAGTCATTCCTTTTTTAACAGTTAAAAAACACGTATTTTTTTTAAATGTACCTTAGAAGTGTAAAGTATGGCCATTCATACTCTGAGAGACTTTGTACATGTTCACCTTTTATTTTTTTTAGAACACCGCTACAGTAGTTTCTCGTTTACCGCTGTGAAAATGGTGAGGTGTTCAGGGAAAACGCATGATGCAATCACAAGCAACACATTAAAAATAGCACAAACAGTATGTCAGATGTCAGTGTCACACAGCACATATTGGACACGATGTAATACGATTTAACTCACGTGGGGGGCTGTATTATTATTATTATTATTATTATTATTATTATTATTATTATTATTATTATTTATTATTATTATATATTTTATTACGTTTTCAATTTTTATTTATTTATGTATTTTTATTACAAGAACACTAGGATTACACTTAATGCCAAAAAAAACAAAAAAACAAACAAACATAAAACGTTTTGACAGTGACCAGGGCCATTAGGAAGTGGTTGTTGATAGTTAAGACGCATTTGAATTTACAGTGTTGGACTGCGTTTTGTAAGGGAGACTCAAAAGGAGACACACATTATTTTATTTATTTATTTATTTATTTATTTAGGTGTATAATAAGATATTAAGTGTAGTGATCTGAAGTAAATCGATATTTTAGGGCAGTACTGTGATACGAAATGTAAAAGCCATAAACAACAGGGCGTAGGCTATCGGCTCCCAAGAGGATAGTGTGGTTCATTTTGTAACCATACTTGGCGCACCTGGGATCAGGTGTGTGATTGCATAGCTTCCCAGGTATCGAGCTCCCTCATGATTGAGATTAACTGAATGAGATTTAATAATGATTATAAAGGAACATTATAATCCACTAATTTAGCAGGCTATTACTGAACTTGATTTTTGCATGTAGATGGGGAACATATTTTTTCCCTTGTGAATTACTAGAACAAGTGAAATAGACAAGTGCAGTACTGAATTCAGATTGTCTTGGCTTACTGTACCAATGATAGGTCTGCCTGTGTAATTGATTAGAGGCTTCAAAGTGTTTTCTGAAACTTCTTCTAGTTTGGACTTTCTTTAGTTGGACTTGATACCCCCTGTTGAAAATACATAGGCTTATAAATAGGAAATTGGCCTTCGGAATAACAAAGAAAAAACACATAGCAATGTCTACATTCTATAAAAGCCCTAGCCATTATGAAGAATAGGTCTGGTTGTGACGTGGTAGTTTTGAGGCAATAATACTTAATTAAGTGCACATTTGGCTAATTTATGGGCTAGTTTCACAGTAAAGCAATCCAGTATCAATGCTAATCAGGGTCTGTCAAACCAACCATACAGTATGGGGCCTGTTTAGCAAATATGTGTGCAGCTGCTATTGCTAGGGCAAAAATGACTGTGTTTGCGAAGCGCTGCGATAGTGCATGAAAACGTGATTTAGAAGTCGGGTCTCATGCGTGGGCTAACGCACATCAAATAGCGAATCATGCGCCCAGCCAATCAAAGCACAGTGGGGGAGTAAGGTTACAGCCAATAAGGATTCAACATTCCCTTTAAGAGGACCTGTGTGTCTGCGATAGCAAACGGAGGGTATTTTGAAACCAAAAAAAAAGAAGACAAGCGCCTCAAGCATGAGTACATTTTTTTTTTTTTTTTAGCAGTCAGGGGGGGATAGTGAATACACCTACCCGTCGTACCCACAATTCCTTTCAACGTCCCGTCCCTGCCTATTGGCTGAGCGTCGCAGAACAAGCAGGGGCGGCACATTCAAATTTCAAACTACACAGACAGACACGGAGCATTTCGCTTATTTGTTTTTTAAGTTACTAACTCTGTTGAACCGAATACTGTTTTGCTTTTAGCAGTATTTTTATTTTCATCGGCAGACGTGCTCTGGATGCAAGCACAGTGCTGACATGTCATTTCCTATAATTATATTAAGCGAGGTTTCGGGTAAATATATAAAGAAAAAAGGGAGTGTGTATTTGAGCACTAGTACAACAAGACCATGTACGGAATTAAAATGAATGGACTATAGAATAGTCTTTTTTTTGTAACAATTTAATTGGTTTAAAAGCAAACAAGATTATCCATAAACTAATGTTAACAGAAAATATATATAAAAAGAGAATTTCGACAAAAGCTGCCGGGAAGCACTGTCGCTGCTGATTGCTTGTTTCTACGCACTTTGAAAAGGGAGCCTCGTCTTCCAGAATATCACTTACAATGTGCGCCATCAAAAATAAAAGTAAAGTTTCTAAAGAAGATGATTTCAGCAAGCTAAAACACCACACGATCAATTGTCATGTGACATTTTCTATATTGGCTTGCTAGCTTGCAATTGGCTGGTGGTCCGCGGCGGTGCGGCACTGAGCGCTGGATTAACATGTTACAGGTGTTATACGCTAGCGCCAGTAGGCACTGAGCGCTTTTCACCTCCAGCGACAGTGCGTCACTGACGCTGGCATGTGTATCGGGTGCTGAAACGCATCTGCCACCTGTGAATGAGCTGAGGAACGATAGTTTGCATACCCAATTGTGATGTAGTTGTTTGCATCACAGATCACGCACTACTTGCATGTTGACAGAATAGGTCCCCTTACGATTTACATAGAAGTGCCTATTCTGTGTTGGTGCATGTACTTCAGTGCTGCAGGCAAACAGTGTGCTGTCCGCATGTCTCCTTCCAGGTCAGCCTGAAACAGTTGGCAGATGTCAGTGACTGTTTGTCTGAGGCGAAATTGCTGCATACATTATGTGTCAGACAGGCTAAGAAAAGACAGATGACTTGTAAATATATGGGGAAGTCTCATCCTCCACTCTTTGTCTGGCCACGTAGAAATAATAACAACTAGAACTGCTAGGCAGTTTTATGGCTCCCAAGCCCTAGTACGAGTATCAAACACTTAAGCAATTACTGGAAGAAAAGGGTTTAGTTCTTGATATTTGACAAGTTTGAAATCGGTAACTTCACCATTTCTCCAAAAGAACATTTTGAAAGTTTTTTTCCAAAAACTGCGCCGGGCGGCCATCTTGGTTCACACACAAAGACCATTTTTGAAAAAGTCAATTATACTGACACAGGCATGATGGTTTTCAGGTTTGGAGTTAAAGATTTCAAAAGGTTTCTCAAAAAAATGCGTCAGATGGCCAAGAGTTGTATTGCTACAGTGACAGGGATGGTGCTTGTGAAATTTGGAGTTAGTCAAGTAAACCGTTTGTCAACTGAGGCAGTTTTAAATTTAAGATGTAAATGTACGCCTGGCGGCCATATTGTTTTACAAAACATCACCATTTTGACATATTTGTATTTCATTGTCACCGGGACGATGCCTACCAAGTTTGGAGATTGTTGGTCAAACGGCTTTCAAATAAACACAGTTTGTTAGGGGCGCATTCGGTAAAATTTGTGGCAGCCATTGTTAGTAAACTTTATCGCAGCAACTTCTACTTCGCAAACTTGAAGCAGGTTTGGTTGCTGATAACATATGCAAAGTTTCATATCAATCGGTTCACCGGTTCCCAAGAAGAAGATTTTGAAAAGTTTTTCCAAAAAAATGTGTCAGGCCGCCATCTTGGTTGACGCAGGAGTGCCGTTTTTGCATCTGAACTGTAATCTGCACGGGATGATACGTACCAAGTTTCATGTTGATTGTTTACACTGCATGTGAACAGGAGCAGTTTGAAGTTGATGGAATAATAACAACAATAATAATAATAAAAATCCTAACAATAACAATAGGCTTCCCAGCCATTCTGCCTTGGAAGTCTAATAGTTTATTTATTTATTTATTTATTTATTTATTTATTTATTTATTCATTTATTCATTTTTTAGCAGACGCCCTTATCCATGACGACTTACAATTGTTACAAAATCACAGTACAAAGTATCACTGTAAAATATCGCATTAATCCAATGCGCACTCCATATTTCTTTTATTTCTCTTTTTTTCTCTCTTTTCTTTGCCTGCTTCCCTGGTAGTTTCACCGGTATTTATAGTCGACCATGTAATTTGCACACAGTTTAGACCTGGTTTTCACATGTCTACTGAAACGCAAACGCTAACACTGTTGATGGTTTGCTAAATCGCTACATTTGTATTTAAATGAGGGCACTCCCCAAGTTCAGCCCAGGTCAAGTGCTGACGCTAACTTGCCGAGTGAGCACAAAAACACAACTTGCTAAATCACATAGATGGGCAAAGTCTGTCTGCCCACACGTGCGCCTGATTCTGGTGCGCTAACTGTCCGCAAAAGTGTATTGCGATTGCCTTAGGGGTTTGCGAACGTTGCTTCATAAAATCACATTTATTTTATTTTAACATACAATTTCCCCTTAACTTTATATGTGAGTAATATGTTGTTTGAAAGTCATGTTCTTTGCATGGGAGCCAACAATTATCAAAACCAGTTTGTACTGTCATTCTTACCCCACCACAAATTTGTATGCACTGCTTTGAGTATACTTTTTTCATCTCGTATTTTTATTCTGATCACAAAATGGAAAGCAATATATACCTACCAGCAATGTTTTACAAAAGGTTTAGTTGTACTTTCAGTTTTAGGAAACTGAGTCTGGTTAACTTGCAGCAAGTCAATCATTTAAGGCTGGCCTTGTGTATTCAATTCAATAAAACTGATAAAACTTTTTTTTTGTTTTAACTTTCTCAGCAGGTATAACACAATATCTATATGTTGAAAGGAAGCATTGCCAAAAGGTTCATAGATTCATCAACAAATATATTTAGCATCTTCGGTCCTTCCAAAATAAAGTTAGTAAGATAACAAGAAGGTGGTGGAAGCAGACATTTAGCCCAAATGAGCAAGCCGTCACAGCAGAAAACTACTAAAGACCAAAACGGAGTGAGCGTCATCCAGACCCAGGCTCATACAAGTGGTTTACAGCAAGTCCCCCAGCTGGTGCCGGTCAGTCCTGGTGGAGGTGGCAAAGCCATGGCCCCCAGCAAGTCGAAAAAGTCTGCGGATAAAGAAAGCGATGAATACCGCCAGCGTCGGGAGCGCAACAACCTTGCAGTGAAGAAGAGCCGCATGAGAAGCAAGCAGAAAGCTCAGGATACCCAAGAGAGGGTAAATGAACTGAAGGAAGAAAACGAGCGTTTGGAATCTAAGATTAAGCTCCTCGGCAAAGAGCTGAGTGTCCTGAAGGATTTGTTTCTCGAGCATGCTCACAACCTTGCAGATAACGTACAGCCGCAAAGCAACGATGGCTCCACGACGGGGCAGAACAACAAAAACAACAACACTGGACAGTAGTCAATAAGAAAATTCACAGTATTCATTAGTCTTTTGAGAATATTTTCTATAATTTTAGGTTTTAAGATATCTTTACGTGGATTTGGCTAAAGGGATTTGTTATTTTTGTTATGTTTTTCTACTAAATCGTGCCTCAGTCGATTGACCAGCTGTGTGTTTAAGCTACTGTATATAATAATTTCTGACTTTCCCAATTACCCAGTAATGTATATGAAAATGTCTGTAGTGTATACTTGCATTTATAAACATAATATGCATAAACTACTTGCTGTTTTGATTGGAAAGCATGTCCATTGTTTGCACTTTCAGTGATGTTGCTGTGATTAACTGTCCTGGTAAAGGCACCAATAATTGATTACAAAAAATAAATAAAAATTATTGATAAATTAGTTGGACAAAGTAAATACAAATTTACCTTTCGAGTTACCTCTATGTTCGATGTCGGTGTCATTCAAGCATTTGAATCAAACTAAAGTAAACTACATATATTTAAGCATGATGGGTGCAGAAATCGCACAATTTGCCAGGACAGTTCTGTCTAAAACAGAACCCTGTTTATTTTTACTTTTTTACAGTACATTCATTTGTATTATTTTTTGTTTGAACCTTCTTTTGTTCAGGACTAACATGATGATGCTCCAATCAGTCCTGTCACGTTTACATTTGCACCTTTTATTATGAGTGCAGAATCAGTTGTTACATGACAAAAAAAAAAACGTTTTAGAATCACAGTCAACAAGTTCATGAAGGTCAGATGTAATTCAGACTTCAGAATGAATTCAGAAAGATTGCCAACATCATAAAAAAAAATGAGGTTGATGCTTTGTTCACATTAAAATAATAAAATATTTTAACGTAATTATATAAAAACCTTTCTGATTTTGGGGGTTTTAAGAAACTAGTCACACAATACAACATTATTATTTAACACTTTTGGCAGAAGGCAGAAATGTAAACCTTAAATCATAACCAATGTATTCACTTGCTGACTGCGTAATTATGAAGTTCAAGTTTGAAATGATGAATCACATGTCAGTATTGCAGATCTGGGATTCCATTGAAATTCAGATAGGTGAGGCTGTTGGGTCAAATATCAGATTTTTCATATGTTTCATTCTGAGCTTTTATCAATTGTTATAAAAAATGGGAAAAAACACCAATTTTTAAACAAACAAAAAAAAAGAAACAACGTAAGACTACTAAATTACACTAAATTGGATAAAAGTTACATATGGTTTGTAAAATTTATTGGTATGATTGTTCTTCTCTCTTTCTAATGACAGTTAAAATAAATAGCTTTCAGAATCTAGTCCCTAGTACAGTGGTATTCAACTCTGGCCCTAGAGATCCAATCCAGCCCAGGTTTTTACTCCAAGCATGTTCTGATGTAGTTAATTGAAGCTGCTAAGAGGCAATTAACTAATTTAGGACCTGCTTGGAATAAAGACCAGGACTGGAATGGATCTCGAGGGCCAGAGTTGAGTACCACTGGCCTAGTACCTCAGTGGGTAGTGTAATAGCTGTGTCATTGATCACTTATTGTATGTATAATTTTCATACGTAGTGCAAGCACTGCACCTCATTTTTACCCCTGACATGGGTAAAAGTGAGACACGTTCTTTATTACCTCAGCTAATTCCAGTGCATACATTTAACATTTAGTTCACTAAACATTGATTTTGTTTGTACTATTAAAGCACACTGGGGAAGCATACATTAGGGATGGGAATTTTAAATGTTTAAATGTATAAACTCCAAAGAAGTGGCTAAATGTTGAATAATATGCTAGCTGTATAACTGGTCACGTGACAAATTTCACCAAACGCATATTTTGTATTAATGTATTCATTTTAGTAATTTATCATCATATACAGACAGTCCGTTGTGTTTCTAACTTCTGTGATGCCACAGTAAAAAAGGAAGGGGTTTGGCAATTGCCTCCAAGTAGCTTTTCTAATTGGTGCAACAGAAAGATTGACACTGGGACGGGTTTTATTCTCGGTCAGTCTGGCACTTCATTGGTGCACTCTTTCATGCTGTAGTGGGCATGGTATGGTATTTTGCATGGTATGGTATTAACTCCACGGTGTACTGATAACGTTAATGACAAGCGTTTTTTTTTTTTCCTGACGTTTGTTATATATTTTTAATTAAAATGGCATCTCTAAACAAAGGAACAAAAATAACAATGTATTGGAATCTGTGCATTTGATAAATTTTCTAACATGCAGCTATATTTTTATTAGGGATAAGTTTTGGGGATTCGGCCAAATACCGAACCGAATACCGAACCTACAAAAACTATCAAGAAAATTGAAGGAAACTGTTGAATGAAAAACAGATTGACAGCTACTTACAAGGGACGCACACAATCTATAGTTTTGAGCCTTTTAGTTAATAGTATTTTTATTACCGAACGGAAATATATCCCTGAATAAGATTTTAGTTTGAAACTTACACAATTTACCGTTATCCCCCTCCCCCCACAACAGAAACGTTAAAATACAGAACCGTTTACTTTCATCTTTGCCTAACCCTGTTTTCTTTAGTGACGTTTCAATGAGAGCTATGAGGAAAAAATGACCGTGATGAGTGACCTCAATTTCCCTGCGAAATAAAACCCACGTTGATTTAAATGCACAGTGTGTGTAACACATATCAAATAGGCTACAAAATAGTTTTAAAATATTTTAATAAAACACAGCAGTTTCCAAATGGTTCAACTTGTATTGGCACATTACAGTAACATAATTTAATTTACTAAAGCATATTGTTCAACAACATCTTGCGCATCTGACAGTTAAGTTATAAAAAATATATATTTCTATGCATGTATTTTTTTTTTTCTCAGTATTATCTCTAGAACACGTTTGACAAACAGCACAGAAGTCTACAACAGTTTGCCATTACTATATATTACAGGTTTACTCCATGAAAAGTGTAATGTGCTGTTGCATACGGAGGTATGTTTGCATTCAGCAGCTGAGTGACGTGTTTAGTGCTTGCCCCACCAGTAATTTAGGGAGTTGAGAGCTGCCACAGAGTTAATCAAATGTGTTCTTGTTATTAAATACAACAGTTGCGTTCAAAACCAGATTTGTGTCTTTATTTAAAGAACTGCACACATGAGGGGGGGGGGGGGGGGGGTATTAAGTTTTAGTTTATTTTATTCACTTTGTGCCCACAGGGCCAGCACAGGTACATCTCAATAGTGCAGTACAATACAAAGAGAGACATTTGCTAAGATAAAAATAATAATACAAATGCTTTTAAAAAGACCAAATTCTCATTGGGCTTTTTTTTTTTTTTTTTTTTTAGATTGTATTGATTTTTTTAGTATTACGTGCAGGACAGCTACTATAAAATTGTTACCTTTATTAAAATTGTACTCTGATTAATCTACCGATTAATCAACTAATATCCATAAATAAACCAATCAAAAATTTGAATCCTTTGGGGTGTATGTGTGTGTTTTTTTTTTTTTTTTTTTTTTTTACTTTGTAGTTAAGTCTTTGCGATGTTAAAACATTATTTGCTTATTTAGGGGTTCTTTGCTTGGACAATACTAACCAGGGCTGTCCGTATATGTCATAAAGTAATATAAATAGTGTATGTATGTAGATGTGGTTTAAACGTTTAAACGCTGACACTTGCATAGCATTTAAACGTTCATAAAAATGTACCAAAAGCACATCCCTATTATGTATATATTTTTTAATGGATTTAACTTTTAACCTAATGTCTAGTCCCCTGTCCCTGAGTTTTGCATGCCTCATATTTACTCTGGATGACCCTACACACACTACAGTATAAATGAATCCATTGTGCAGTATGAATAAGTCCCCATGCCCAGGGGCAATGTAAGTGTATTCTTGACATTTCTGTGTTGGGATATCATTTGCTTATCAGGCTTGAAGTATATTACACAAAGTATATTTTTTTGATACACATAATTTGCATTATGTTTGATTTGTATATTTATTTTCTATCCCTGGAAAAATCCCTGCACAAATGTTACTATTTGCAATTATTACCATTTGGAAGTACCATCTTGATTTCTTAGTTGTAAGAAATGTTTAACCCAGATGGCATCATATACCAGTAACTACAATGCAGTGGACGATTATGATGGATACTTGTAAACCCTGTGAAATATAAAACCAATTATTTGTATAATTGGCCAGTTTCTTTACTTTTTCTATAAAAGGTGTTGATTATCCAAATCCAACTAGGCCATTTTATTTATTTATTTAAGTGATTGTTTCCAATCCCAAACCACAAAATGCAATTGACAATTGTTTAGTTCTAGTGACTATATATAGTTACTGTCAAGATGGATGACAGCAGTCTGATTTAACATTTACTCTTAGTTGATTAGTATGATTGACTGGAGAAAAGCACTCAAGTTTATTCCGTAATACGGTGTTGAATGTCATCTGTACAGTACATATCCATGTCAACTAAAGAAAGATGGTCTTCTGAGTGATGTCTGGTTTTAAGGTGTTTTGTTACAATCAAAATGCCTAATTTTTGTATATTGCATTTTAAATAACTACTGCTGTATTTAAGTCAATCATCACAATCTTTCATCCCAGGAGTGCTGCAATGCAAGCCTAATATGCTTCCCTAATATATACATATTTCTTACAAAAACAAGCCCAACACTGAAGTTCCTTGAATGAATATCATTCACGGGTGCTTGCAAGGGCTGAGGGGCTTTTATTAGGGGGTGTTAGGAGACAGGACAGACAGGATAGGACAGACCCTCACTCTCAGAAGACCAGAGAAGCTTTCTCAGTCAGTCTGGGAGACTTGGTCTACGCATGAGGGAACAGACGTTCTCGAGTACGGTTGGGGAACTGTAAAACACACAGGGAAGAGTCCCCTCCGCTTGGCGTTGGAGACGGAAAGGCTCTCGAGTACGGTTGGAGCACCTGGAAAAGAAAAAGGTAGTCAGGTGCCTGTCACCCTGAGTCACCCTCGTGGTCGAGGTGAAGCTTGGCTTCTAAGGCTGGGTATGGAGATGTACCTGCAGGGACCTGGGAAAAGGGCAATGTTTAGAAGGCTGGAGCAAGGTGAAGAACCGAGCCCAGGCAGAGTAAGAGTAGGATTAGGATAGAGCCAGCAGACGAGGCAAAGTGCATGAGGTGCGAAAGAACAGTTATGGCCAGGGGTCCCCTCTGACTCTGCGGGAGAACCTGAGATGCATCGACAGAGGGCGTTGAGTCCAGCCAGAGGCTCCCTGCAAAGCCGCACTTTGACTAGGAAAGGGTCGCATGCCAACACACATATATACGAGCTAGGAAAAAAGGAAGACAACAGATGAGAGGATTAGTAGGGACAGGCTACAGGTAGGAGGTCATCCGCACTGTAGAGAGGAAACTCCCCACTAATGGGGGGAAGACCTCTGGTGGACCTGGCGGAGAGGGCGCCCCCACTCCGGTCATGCTGACAATTGCTTGATGAGCTGCTGCAACATCAGAAGGGGAGGATCGAATGTAGGACTCCACTGTAGATGAGGTCCAGCGCCCCAGGGTCTTAATTAGGTGCTGGTTGATTCCATGTGCTGCTAAAGTGGCGGCTCCGATCCGGAAGGAGTGGGGAGTGTAGAACCGGGCAGGGAGGCCGGCTGTGGAGATGAGAGTAGCGAGGCATGAGGAAAACCAGTGGCTGATGACGACGGTCCTGGAGGAGTCGGTGAAGAGAGGGTCTGGTAGGAGAGAAGGATTCTTTGCAAGATATCTTGTTGGACATGCATAGGGGCAGATAGGAGAATTGATTTTTGAGATCTGAATGAACTGATCTTGACGAAGTTGGTCAGTTTTGGATGTCCTGATGATGAAGACAAAGTGACTGTCAGGTACTAGGGACAAGTCAGAGCGATGTAGGCCGATGGCTGGGAAGCTGTTTGCTGAAGGAACATCGGAGCATCGCAGGAAGCTGAAAAAGGCAGTCAGGCACACAGTCTCCATGGTGAGGTCGTCAGATTATTATTATTATTATTATTATTATTATTATTATTATTATTATTTATTTCTTAGCAGACGCCCTGCGCTCTGAGTGAAGCAGCCGTTCCTCAGAGCGCAGATTAGTTTGCTGAGGATATCTGAAGTCATTGTTTGCCTGGTTGGGGCGGAGGGCGGGAGGCTCCTTTTGATTCCTCAGAGAATTAAATGGATTGCAGGGATGGAAAGCAGAGGAGGTGACGGGATAGACATGAGGCGGTACTGGTACTGGATCCCCGAGATATACATACTGATGGTCAAAGGAGCCAGCTTGAGGGTATCTCTGAGGAAAGCTACAAATGCTAGGAGATGAACCTGGTTGAAGATGGTAGGAGATATTCAGTTTTCAGCACAGAAGGTGGAGTAAGATGATCTGGTAGATGGGGCCAGCGCTGCGGCCATGTATTGATGGGTGGACTGTAGAAGACTGGAGAGTAGAATTTAGTGTCAGCTTGCTGAACGGAGGCACTTGAAGAGGAGTGGGGTCTGCTGCGGGGACCAGGCTGCGGAACTTGAAGATCTGTAAGCAAGAGAGAGCATCAGCAGCATTATTGAGAATGCAAGGAAGGTGACGGGCTTGAATGATAAAATTATTGGACACTGAACCAGTGTCCAATAATTGAAATCCAGAGTAATTGCATGATGAGAGGAGAGGATGAGCAGCCTTTGTTGATAATATGCACTGTAGAAGTGTTGTCGCTGAAGAAGAGGATAGATTTTCTAGGCCATTGATGACCCCAAAGAGATTCAGCTATGACGATTGGGTATAACTCCAAGAGGGGAGAGGAATTCTGCTGAGGAGGCAGTGATTGGATTTCCTGGGACCAGGTGCTGGAGAACCACTGGAGACCGAAAAGGCAGCTGAAACCGGAGTGAGAGGCGTCAGTGAACAGGCAGAGGTCTGGGGCTGCTATGATGTTGTCGTAAAAGAGAGAAAGGCCATTCCAGTGATGCAGGAGAGTGAACCACATCGGGATATCTTTTCTGGCATCGGAAGGGATGAGGATGGAGGAGCTGAGGTTTTTGGTAGTTGCAGACAGAGCGAGGAGACTAGATATGAAGGTACGACCTTGGGGAATGATGTGGATGGCGTAGTTGAAATGACCGAGGAGGAAGAGGAGGTCTCTCTTTATAATGTACTTGGAACTCTGGAAGGAACTGATGAGCTGGCGGATGCGGTCCAGTTTAGAGGGAGGAAGGCGGGCCTCGAACTTATGTGGCAAGGGTTATTCCCAGGAATTCCAGGCAGTTGGTAAGGCCGATGGTTTTGTCGTCGGAGAGTGGGACGCCGAGGGTAGGGAAGAGGGATTTAAGCTGAGTGATGGCTTGAGCTGGAGGGTGAGAAGCTGGAGAGATGAGGAGGAAGTCATCAAGGAGATGGAGCAGGAACGGGACGGCAGGTATTAAGGAGGGTCCAGCACAGTGCTTCCGACAGCGAGTTGAAGATCTTCGGGCTACTGCGGCAGCCGAAGGTCAGTTGAGTGGAAAAGTAGAAGGAGCCTTGCCAGGAGATCCCAAACAGATGGCGCAGAGAAGGATGGATGGGCATCACCTTGAAGGCGTCGGTGATGTCGGCTTTTGCCAGCCAGGTTCCATGACCAGCAAGCTTGATACATTTTATGGCGTCAGTAAGTATGATATACTGGAGGGAGAATTGGTTGTGGGGGATTAGGGCATTGATGCTGCTGGTGGAGCGACCACGGGGGCGGAAAGATCAATGATGAGTCACTTCTTTCCAGAGATCTTCCGGGTAGCGATGCCAATGGGATTGATGCGGTATTTGAAACCCTTGCTGATCTCGGCCTGGATGAGAGAGGAGATGGCTTGAGGGTCTGAGACAGCGGAACAAAGGTTTTCAAAGACGAGGGATGTGGATGGAAGGCTGGATAGGCTGGTGGAGAAGCCGCGTTGAAGGCCATTTATTAGGTAGTCGATGAACTGCCGATTGGGGTGGAGACGGAGAGCTTCGATGAGGGCTGGGATCTTTACTAGCGTGAAAACTGAAAGGGCTGTTAATTGTCATTTCTTCTGTTGGACAGGGTAGATGAGCTGGGAGTGGGCATCGCTGCAGAAGGAGCAGACATGGAGGTAGCGGCAAGGGTTGGAAGAGCAGGTAGACAGGTTGAAGTTGTTGCAGATTTGCTTAGATCCGATGAACTTGATGGCACATCTCTGCAATGAACTACTCTATGGTCAGTAAACTCTGCCGTGGCACTACGAATAGATGTGTCTGTCACACTGAAGTCCAGTGACCCCCCCTTGTTCAAGAATCTCACCCTGGGAGAGTTCGTCCTGGACTTCTCCTCTTCTGCGATATCCTTTGCACTGCTTACCCTCACCCACGCGAGGAACTGGATCTCTACCTGGCATACGTTGTCAAGTTGTCTGTGCGATACGATGTTTTTCGAGTACCACAAGAGCTTCTCCGCTAAGGCTGCAGCGGTCCTCACAACCGACAACGTTATAGTCAACTGGGCTACCCCCGACAACAACCTTTTCATCCGGATCTTCGGCGGTCTCTGGGCTAACGCTTGCGGGGTCTGCACCTCCACTGGACTCCACCCACCTCTGCCCCAAAACCGCTTCTGCCAGAAACGACACAAAGTTGGCTTCTCAGGATAATTTGTACAATTTTTTTTTTGTGCTGTAAATGATCTTTGGTAATATATCCTCTTTTTTTAGATATGAGATTTATGTCCTTACCCTCATTGATTTGCTGGTGCAGAGCAGGAGAGATGGTGTAACGCCGGGTGGCGGGAGATGGGTGATGATGCTGAAGTCAGACTGAAAATGGGAGCAGGGTTGGGATTGACGGCGGTGGTAGCGGTGGTGCTGGTGGGTGGAAGAGCGGGTGTCGATGATGTCCAAGTGGGAGTTGATGGCTGTATGAACTCTTTGATCTCCTGAAAGATACCCTTGTGCAGCGACTGGAGACTGAGGAGGAGACCTGGGAGCTGTGGGGCGGGAGGACTGCCTGCTGAGGCTGGCTGGATGCTGGGCAACTGCGGTGGCAGAAGGCGGCAAATCGGAGACTGGAGAGCCGCTGGCCGCACTCCTGCTAGAGTGGGAGGTGTGCTGCACCTGAGATGAAGAACGGGCGACAGTGGAAGTGGAAGGCCGGGCTGGAAGCAGCTCGGGAGAAACTGGGAGGCACAGGAACTGAAGCAAGGCTGGATTGGCTGCCTCTGGTCGCGGCAAGGCGGCGCTTCAGTGGCGGGAAGACGGGCTCTGCCACGGTTGAGCTGCAGTAGAGCAATAAGAGACGGCGGAATCGGAATCTGAGGCCGATCCTTGTAGAGTGGCTGCAGGCGCGGCCATTTTGAGTGCCGGTCCATAGGGCCCTGCTGGCGAGGAGGTGCAGGAAGAAAGAGGACAGAGACGAAAGCAGATCCATGCTTACTCTCTTTTTTTAAAGTTTAAACAAAGGGTTTTGAAATGAAAAGTTCAAACAAGGATTTTTTTTAAACAAAAGGTTTAACACTAGCACCGCCATAGCCGCTTTTTGAACGGCTTTTGCAATTCAAATTTAAATATCTCCGCGTATGTGAATATCTCGTACATGTCCATTCTTAAGTGTTACTAAATATTTGAATTAAATACCCATACAGTGTTTCAGCTGCAGAATCGTAAAAATTCTGAAGCACTTGTTTCTTCAACCGCCAGACCCGCAGTTTATGCGGCATATTGAAATCAATACAATATAGCCGACAATTTAGATTGGGCTTTGTAATAAAATCAATGTCATTGTGAAATAACCTATTATAATCCTATTCAGTGCTTGAAACACTGATGAAAGTCATTCTACACATCATATATTATTATTATTTACACCGTGTGACGGTGCAAAAAAATAAAAATAAAAAATGTGTGTATTCTAAGCGTTTTACAACGCAACAAAGTACGGTGTGGATATACTGGATCAAATGGCACGGCTGTATTCTGTCAAAGGTGGTACTCGCAGGTGGCCTGTGTCTGTTTTTGGCAGCCATAAACGCTTTGGTTTTGTACAAGGAGTGCACTGGCAACACAATCACTCGGAGGGACTTCATTTTGCAGCTAGCCCTGGAGCTATGGCAGAAACATTTTGATAAGAGACACAAAAGTTGGGTGGCAAATGCCCTTCAACCTTCAGCCAGCGCTGTGCCCACTGGCACACGGAATAAAAAACAATGGCAGGTTGCTAAATGCAATAAAAACAGAACTTTTTATGTCTGCGCCCGTTGTGAAATGCCAAGTCTGTGGCAAATGCACTGGTACAGTTGAAAAGAGTGTTTTCTGCGTAGATTGTACTTAGAAAGCTGTAATAGAACTCTGAACAGACAGACAGCCTTTGAACTCTGTTTCACTCAAAGCGCTTTCACGTTGCATAAGTTGTGCTATATTTTTGTTTTATGCTATTTTTATAACTAGTTATTTATGTTTTATAATTTTATATGTGCATACAGCTTTCTATACCTGTTTACACAGAAGTTTATTGCGTAAAGTTTATTTCATTACAGTTTTTCATGTTTGTGCACTTTTTGGAAAAAAAAAACAGTTTCATTTTCAATGTAAATACGGTGTTTCTGCTCTGAAAATGTTATGTATGATGTTCATGATGTATCCGATTGTTTGTTTTTCATTTTCATATCGAAGCCGTTTTAAAATGGTGCCGCACATTTTGCGGGTGCGGCGGGTCTATGTATTCCGAAATCTCGGCGGTTCTAGTGTTAAATAAAGAATTTCAAAAAGAAAGATTTAAACAAAGGATTTTTTTTTTAAGCTCGAAAGCCAGTTGAGGACGCTGTAGAAACAAACGCAAGACAAAGACAGGAAGTTGTGCTCGTGCATATATATAGAACAGGGCGTGATTGACAGACGGGACAGCGAAGATTGGAGCCCCGGCTCACCCCCCTCTGGCCCAGAGGCTGATGTAGCATGCAGGGCACAAGGCTATTGGAGAGCTGGCTAAGAGAGAGAGAGCTCCGAGGCGGAATGGGCGGAGCTGTCTCTCTCCAGAACTATTTTGGCTGGTTTCTGTGGCAGCGCTCGGCTGGAGCTGGAAGTAAACAGAGAGAGAGGAGAGAGAGAGAGAGAAAGAAAGAAAGACCCCACACCAGCGCCCCTGAACTATGTCTAAAGGCTGACATTTCATATAATTAGTTATTACAATACTAATGTGTGAAAAAGAAAGGCTACATGTTCACATATTGAAAGCTGGAATTACTAGCTTTAAATTTTGATCTATTGTTTTACCTTCATCACATCACTGGCGTAATCCATTCACATTCTATTTTTAAATCTACTAGCTGACTGTGCACTGTAAATTAATGTAGCATATTTAAACACTTTGAGCAAACAGTGCTTTATGAGAAAGGTAAGGTAATTTGTAAATGGTAAAGGGCTTTAAAACCAGGCGACAGGAAAGCAAACAAGTGCCTCTTAACTAGTTGATCAAGCCCCTGCAACCTTAACTCAAGACATTTTGCAGTTTAAGCATACTGGAGGGTGGATTAAAGTGATAAGTGTGATATTAAAACCATCAAATGACTGCAAAAAATTAAGGTACCACATACAGAATGTGTTGTGGCTTATCTAACACTTTCTTGTAGGGGTTGTATAATTTACTGTTGTATAAAAACACATTCATTCAAACGTAATTTGTTAGCTGCAGTCAGGCAGGTTTCTCTCGCATAACAAACTTGTTTAACGTATTTAAAAACAGTAGCAAAACAGGAACTCCCGAGTAGCACATCTGGTAAAGGCAATCCACATGGATTGCAGGATGCGCCCTATATCCTGGATGTTGCCGGTTCAAGTCCAGACTATTCAACTGCCGACCGTGGACAGGAGCTCCTAGTGGGCAGCACACAATTGGCCGAGCACTGCTCGGGGTGGGGGAGAGCTTATCAATTATTTTCTGTTTTATATTTGTAATTAATTTAGAACAATTTGTAGATTTTATTTTTCACTTTGACATTATGGACTTTTTTGTGTTGATCAGTGGCAAAAACTCCTAATTAAATCCATTTTGATTCCATGTTGTAACACAATAAAATGAGGAAAAGTCCAAGGGGGGTGAATACTTTTGAGAGCCACTGTATAGTATTTGCCCCCTGTCTGATTTTCTGCATTTTTGTACATCTTTCACATTGCATTTGGTCAGATTTTTTTGTGGGTTGTAGTAGTATATAGAGGGAGTCTGAGAGAAAAAAAATGGCACCAAAGTTTGGTGTTTCTTTCATTTGTTTGGTGTGCAAGGTAATCAAACATGCAATCTTCAGGTGTGAAAAAGTTATTGCCTCCCCCGTAGTTAACTCAACCCAATTAAAGGGATAATTAGGGTCAGCTGTTTGAGTACTTTGGTTAACAACCAGGCCTGATTTGGGCCAGCCCTGCCCAATATAAATCTGACTAACTTTGGCCCTTACCAGCAGAGTGAAGTTGTCAGCACACAGGTTCTAGAGGCACATCATGCCACGAACAAAAGAAATTCCTGAAGACCGCCGGAAAAAAGTTGTTGATGCCTATCAGTCTGGAAAGGGTTACAAAGCCATTTTTAAGGCTCTGGGGCTCCACCGAACCACAGTCAGAGCCAAATTGTCCAAATGGAGAAAGTTTGGGACAGTAGTGAATCTTCCCAGGAGTGGTCGTCCTGCCAAAATCTCTCCAAGAGCAAGGCGTAAAATCGTCCAGGAAGTCACAAAGAACCCTAGAACAACATCCAGGGATCTGCAGGCCTCTCTCACCTCAGATAAGGTCAGTGTTCATGACTCCATCATCAGAAAGACACTGGGCAAAAATGGGATTCATGGCAGAGTAGCAAGGCGGAAACCATTGCTCACTAATAAGAACATGAATGCTTGTCTCAAGTTTGCCAAAAAGCACCTGGATGATCCTCAAGAGTTCTGGAACAATGTTTTATGGACAGATGAGTCAAAAGTGGAACTTTTTGGCCGACATGGGCCCCGTTATGTCTGGCGAAAACCAAACACTGCATTCCACAGTAAGAACCTCATACCAACGGTCAAGCATGGTGGTGGTAGTGTCATGGTTTGGGGATGCTTTGCTGCATCAGGACCTGGACGCCTTGCCATCATTGAAGGAACCATGAATTCTGCTCTGTATCAGAGAATTCTACAGGAGAATGTCAGGCCATCTGTCCGTGAGCTGAAGCTGAAGTGCAGCTGGGTCATGCAGCAAGACAATGATCCGAAACACACAAGCAAGTCTACATCAGAATAGTTGAAGAACAAGAAATTTAAAGTTTTGGAATGGCCTAGTCAAAGTCCAGACCTAAACCCCATTGAGATGTTGTGGCATGACCTGAAACGAGCAGTTCATGCTCGAAAACCCACAAATGTCACTGAGTTGAAGCAGTTCTGCATGGAGGAGTGGGCCAAAATTCCTCCACGGCGCTGTGAGAGACTAATCAATAACTACAGGAAGCGTTTGGTTGCAGTTATTGCTGCTAAAGGTGGTGTAACCAGTTATTGAGTCTATATATATAATTGTGAATTTTAATAAATACAGGTGAATAATTGTTCTTCTGATGGGCTTTAACACAGGACCTTTTAATACTTCATTATTCAATAAAGAATAATGAAGAATCAGAAAAATACACCTTTTCTTCTAGTTAAATAAAAGGTTGTCTGAGGGGTGGAAATTGGAACTTCAGTTCCCTCCCACCCGTCCATTGTGCATCTCCCCTCTCATTTTGCAGCGCCCTAATTGTGTGGAATCTTCATATTTGATACTATGTAATATAGCTTAAACAGAAAATATGCCTTTTTCTCACAGCTTCTCAGATCACACATGTTGCCTAACATTTACATTTAATTTGCTCCTGAGTTCTGGTTAATCCTTCGTATTGTTATTTATTTATTTATTTTTTTTGTCAGTTCAATAATGATATTTTCTTCAAGCCAGCCTAAAAAGCTGTGTTATTATTACAGCCAAGATGGATCTGTTAATTTTTTTTTTTTTTAGGTATTTACCAGGTTTCACCGATATCTATATAAACTCTCGAACAAAAAGTAAAAAAAAAATCACACACAGTGATTACTGGTTGCTTGCAACGGCTGCTGGGATTTCCTTCCCAGTCGCTATGTCTCCTGTGAGTCCGCGATTATGGGACATTCGAAGGATTCCAGCAACCAGGAATCAATGCTGGATCAGCATGGATACCCTGATTGATTTCACCAATTGACCAAGGTAAGATTTACTACTGAATTAATGTAAAATCTTTGTCCTTCACAGTAGTTTGTAGTGATTCTGTTTTTCAATATTATACCTGCAATGTAATCACATGTAATCCTCAATATTCTTTAACACCCACAGTTGGAAAAATAACACCAAGCCTGACGGTAACACCCTGAAAGCAATTTTAGTTGTTATCTGTAGTGGGTTTTTTCTACCATAAAGCAGAAGAGAAAGCGTAGGGAGAAATGTTTTTTCAGAAAGGTGAATTTTAAAAACTCTTAAGTCTGTTGAAATACTCAATTTGAGCTTTTTTTAAAAAAATCTATCAAACAATTACAGGGGTTTTGGGAGTTTTGCTTACACGTAACAGCCAAAAATGTAACTACCATAGGGTATATTTTCAGAACTGTCCAGTTATATTGTCCCATTATTTGTTTCCAGGTGTATTAAATCCTATGTAGGCTCACCTGTGCAGTTTTGCTTGTTTTAAGGTATGCTTTTTCATTCAGTTTTCATTATGTTGTGTTTAGCATTTTCATATGTGATAAATATTAAAAGACCACTCTATTTAAAACAATGGATGTCAAGTAGGAACGATTATCTTTATTAGCAAAGTTCTACAACTGGACCTATGTAGGATTCAATACACATTTCATTTCTTCAACCAGTTTGTTTCTTTAAATATACCTTATGGCAGTTTCATTAAAGGTGAAACAACTTCCATAGTAAAATTTCATTTTTAGATGTTGGCAAAATTTCCATCTTACAGACCCTTCTTTAATTTGGCTATTGTGAGGAATAGCTAAGACAGGTGCCATGAGCTCTCCCTCTCAGAGCTCTGCAAGAAAGCGCACACCCAACTATCCCAGCAAAGGACAGACCACCTGTGTGGGTGTTTTGTGTGTGATGTGTACTAATGTCAACTGGGGGTTAAGCGAAACCACCAATCTGATTTCACTTTTGATCTGAGTGGAACCTAGGTCTTCAGAAGGGAAAGGCAGGATAAGGTGTGCCACCCAACCCCTCATTGTGTAGTCATTTTAAAACTGATGCCATTGTTACCATTTGTCACAGATTCTACATTGACACATTCTTTAGATAAACGATATAATAATAAAAAAAAAAACTGTGTAAATAAAATAAAAAAGTAGGGCAAAATGTTATAAATGGGCCAGCACATTCCACAGAATCACCTGGTTTATGGTTCATTACTGAAGCACTAAAGCACTGCGAATGATTGAACCTGCCGTGGCTCGGGTTTCAAAGGGTTTGCCAAGCCCTTAGTAACAGACATTGAACTTGTGGGCGTGTTCCCAGCCTAGTGTATATGAGCAATGGACTTTGGACTGAGAATGGTGTGCAGATTGATAAGCAGCTGCGAGGTGATGTGTGCACAGCACAGCTTATGCTGCTTAGAGACAGTGGAATACACTAGACCAGAGCTGCTGGTACCAGTTTTAGTATTAAAACTAACCACTGTCCTTAAATCACATTCCCCTAGAAATAATATACTGTATATTACGAAAAGTCACATGCACATATTTTGGTGATACCTTTTTAATTGGATCAGGCAAACATTGTGAAGGTAATTGTCACGGTCAGTTATAATGTCATGGGAAATATGTCCAGTTAGGTGGCACCTGTTAAAGGCGTATTGCTGAAAGAATTGGCCACACCTCAATCTGTCATTTTAACTTCATAAGGTAACCTTTTAAAATATTGCCTGCAAATTCTCATACTGGAGTTGGACCAAAAAAACAAAAAACAAAATCAATTGTACTGACCAAATCTTCCTGATTTGGTCAGTACACTTCCAAATCTACCACCACACAATTCCTTCTGACAGAGAAGCACACATCTCCAGCAGGAAGATAGAGTACAGTTAAGGGATTTAAAAAAAAAAAATGTTTATGATATAATTTCATATTATTTAATCCAGATTACTATGTAAGGTGTGGTGTGATAGAACATGTACGATCTATTGCTACACCATGTACTATTTTATTTAATAATGCCACACTTAAGACACTAGAGGATATTACAGCATTCTTAATACATACTATTATTGCATGGATCAGACTTCTCAGTTACATGTTATTTTTTTTAAGGGGGAGCTTTTTACTTTTGGAGATCTGAATGTGGGAATCATCTATTTATTTCACAATTGAGAATTGTTGTAAGCATCAAAATCTTAAAACATGGTTTAATAATGCAACAAAAATGTGGTGGAAAACACACAAGCAAACATCAACTTCTTGTTCAAAGCGTTTATTAGTCAATACTGTGAAAAGCAGCAAGAATTGTATGATTTAAAAAAGATTCTTCAATACATCTGTAAACACCATTTTACATGGTTGCAATCAACATTTAGCTTATTAAGTAACTGCAATAAAATGACATCATCAATTGCACAATACTTAATTTGGCTAAAACAAATCAGTTCTACTCAAAGACATTTAGCTATACCTGAATTTGTAAAAAGATGAATTACTGTAATATTTTGCAATGCAAGATGTATTCTGCAATAGGAATCACTATTCTTGAAGAAGGCTATGCATCCTATAATCTGGATTTCTATTCTATTTTCTACTCCAGCATGACGCAGAATGAATCTAGTTAATTGTGCAATGCAAGGCAGTAGAAATCAGCTGATTTAAGGCACTTCAGGTTTTAGAGCTTTTGGCTAGCCTGGTGGTCGAAAGCCTTGCAGGAATTGTGTGCCTCGGCCATGAAGGTCTCGATTTGGTCTGCGGTGCGCGGCACACAGGTGAGCAACTCCATCCCGCTGGCTGTCACAGAGATGTCATCCTCGATACGCACCTGTTCAAGGAGGAAAGACAGCAAACACTTGGTAAAGAAATATCATTCTTTGATTGCCAATATACAATATTACAAATGCAGTGACATGGTAGACCTAAATATGGTGATGCATGCAAGAACCAAGGAATATTAGAAGTTATATAATATCAATTAAACCTGCACCAAATTTAAATCCTGTTTTGCATCCATTGCTATTTCTGGATTTATTCTTACAACATGTTGGCATCCATTTCAGTTCCAGATTAAATTCTAAAATTGAAAGTAATTTAGAATGAATGCTTTTATAATCTAAAGCGTTTTTTTTTTTTTAAACTAAACATAACTGATAAAATGTCTAGATTTCACCCACACACTGTTACTATACTTTAGAGTGATCTTGACTTTTAGAACTAAAAATAAATCTAGCTACATCATCAAGTTCCATTTGACCTGAGCTATGCTTTGTCATTGAATCCCCCCTGATGATTCATGTATTTGTTTTAAGAAAAGCTATTTGTTTTTGGCTTATCAGGGCTCTTACAACTTCGATAAGTCTGTGTAAAGGGTAACATTAATAGCCCTGCTGATACTGCAAGACAGATAGAGCATGGAGTAAGAGTGTATTCATTTTTTTTTCTCTTGATCAGTTAATCTGTTCTGTTTTCATTTATAAACTGTAACACAGGAAAGAGCAGCATTAAGCATATTACTTATTTTTGTATTTAAAATAACTGGACTTGGATAATACCAGAGTATAACAGGCTTGAGTTAATAGGCTGGAAATCACTTAACAATAACCAGGTATCAAACTAATAAGATATTTATTGGCTTCTATTTTAATTATCTAGATAGTGGCGGTCCCTTAACCCTCCTGTTATGCTTCGGTCTATCTAACACTTACCATATATTTTACAATTATCATATTTTTACAACATTTCATTACTTTGGTCATGACACAATATATAAATATAATTCAGTCATGTTTGGTATTTTATTGGACTGATGATGTGATTATGTATACAAATATTATAGGCTTGATTTTCAACCAGATGTATACTATAATTATCTAAAGAAAATATAATTGTGGGTTATCAAGTTTCTTCAAGGACAAATGCACTTAACAATTTTTTAAACCATTTTTGAATATAAAAAAATGTAATGTAAAAAAAAAAAACAGAATAATATGTGACTGTGAGAATGCTGTTTAAATGATGCGAGGTAACATTTTTAAACACTTCTTAATTACACATTTAAATAAAAGGTGAGTAGCGTACGACACATACACCTTAATTCTGCTAGAATGCTTAAAGAGGAAGTAGCGGGCTTCCGAAAAAAATAGCGTTACACGTTCACATTTTGAAAAGAGTAAATTAAACTCATCTCAAGTTCTACAGTCACTATAACCTTGCTTTCACATGTGTATGAGGCGTGTGGTGGTGGTGGTGATCACAGAAATGTTTTTCCACTAAAATAGACATAACATGGATTATTACTGTTAATAAGGGGAGAGGAAAGCAGACATGTTGACTCCCACTTGTGAGTGCGAGTCTGCAGACAGCCCCAAGGGGAGGTTCAGGCTCTGATGACTTACTCCTCCAAAGCCTCTGAAACACTGCAGAGCCTCGTTGTTAATGAAGCAGCGCTGAGCTGGGTCTGCCAGCGCCTGGTCCAGGAGGTGATCGATGAAGTAAATGCCAGGCTCGATCGTAAGCACCACCCACTCCTACAGCAAATGGGCGGTCCGCAGGCTTTTCAGACCTGGTGCGTCGATCCTCTCGACTCCCTGAAACAGGAAAACACAGCTTTCCAAACACATGCATTTACTGAAAACATGCTCTCGCCTTGGAAAAGTCAATTATTGATTTACGCTGATTCTGAAAAGCTGCCTCACTTGAAATTCAAGGAGTCTTTTCAGATGCAACCTCATAGTTTTTAAAAAAATAATCATTAATAATGGTAAATAATGTGGAGTAGTGGTTAGGGCTCTGGACTCTTGACCAGAGGGTTGTTTGTAAAGTACAAACTCAAAGCCAAGCTAAATTTGTTTAAAGTAAACCTCCTCAAAGGTTCTGGCTAACAATTTCGTAGAGCAGCACATCTGGAAAACATGTTTAATCCTTTTTATTATTGTTATTCTTTTCAAATATAAATCCCCTAATAGCATTGATAATTGAGCCTACAGTCTGGGACTTCAATAATCTTTCATTCATGTAGCCTTACTCTTAAAGCACATTTGTGCATTGCTGTCAGTGGTGACAGAGTATCCTTACCTTACATGCCAAGAACACGGAGTTTCAATTAAGCGGTTCAGATGAGGCAACACACAGGAGGTATACTTTGGAAGCCATTGCCTTCCAAGGACAGCACATTCTATCTTTCCCAAAAATACTGTAATATATTACTTTCTGGAAGGAAGACACGCTTCTTTCAATATAATAAAAAACTCTATAGAACAAGGTTGTGCTGTCATATTTCATAGATGAGAACATATATCGTACCTCAGCGATCCCACCAAACTCATTTAACTTGGGCCCGGATTTTAATCCAGGGCTCCAAAGGGGACTAGTGAATTACCTGCTCTGTCCCCTAGCTCCCTAAACATTTTAAATACAAGATCACAATCCATATTCTTTGTTTAATACAGTAAACACTTTAGCCATTGCAATTAAATATTGTATATTATAACAAATACAATGTTTACAGATGTTACACCCAGAGCCAAGACTAGCACTCCAACAGGACTGAGCTGTCACTTCCCCTAAAAGCACTACTCTCACGCATGATTCGTTTAGGAGATTAGCTTTGCTGACTACCAACAAGTTTATGTGAACAAAGCTCTGGCTATTAGATAAACTAAATTGCCACATTGTGCTGCAATGTTATAGCTGAAAATACAGCATATCTTTGGTATTTTCACCACAGTTAGTCCAACAGGGAACAACTATACTGCTTAACCATCTCACCTCACTAAAGGCAACATTTCAGGAATACAATAACCTGAAAACCAATATTTGCACATACAACATTAAATAAGTTTATGCAATTCTTCAAAATGATTTTATTAAAAAAAAGAAAAACATTGTGTATGACATTTTAATTGAAGACTAAACTGGTTATTTAATTTGAATTTGATATCTATAAAAAGACCTGACTCGTCATTTTTAGTCTTAATAATATCTCACAGTGTTAAGCACTAGCAATGCAGTCCAGAAACACATTTATAACCCATTACAGTTTTTTACAATTGCTTTGACACATTTTTCGAAACAGTTTCAAAGTGCAAAGCTCTGAAAACAAAACCCCAAACTACTCACTCCAATATCAAAATTCTGTAAACAGTGCAAAATGAAAGTCTTTGAGTCAAATGTGATAAATACATAATGCAAAAGCAATTCATAGCACCAAAACATCAAATAGTTAAAAATGTTCATTTTAATCATTTGAGCATAACATAAAATAATCCTTAACAAATAATATTGAACACAAAATAATACCAATATAAACGAACATAAAAAAGGTGATCTAAATCACAGTGAACAAAATGATAGCTTACAGTATTGTAAATATACAAAATAAGATACAATATGCATTTGGTATGATATTCCACACCATTTCATCTGTTATCTACCCTCTCTTCAGCATGAGGCCACAGATTTTCATCCACATCACATCTTATGTCCTCATTAGCCAGGCACCGTGGATAATATCTCTTGGACTGCCTTATCAACCCCTGGCACTACTGTGCTGTGATGTCACCACACACCTCATTCATGGCCTGGACGAGGGTGGCGGTCATACACCTTCCACCTCCAGGCTGAAAAAAATTCCTCTATAGGGTTGAGAAATGGGGACTATGGTGGAAGTCTGGATGCGTTGCAAACCACGTTCGTACTACCAATGCATGATGGAAACTGACATTATCCTAGACTACGACAAGTGTAACTCCAGCATTTGGATGTATGAGGCGATTATGCAGAACATCCAAATAATTCAGCAGATGGGCTGAATTGTATGGCCCTAGCACAGGATTTTGTGCCACAACTCCATTTTGTGATATGGCCACACATATTGTTATATTCCCGCCCTGCTGCCCCAGCACATCAACTGTGGCACGCTGGCCAACAATGTTCTGACCACGGCGCCGACATTTGGCCAGATTGAAGCCCGCTTTGTCAACAGACGAACTCATTGTGGTTAACTCCTGCATCCAACTCCATCCTTCTCTGAAAAACAAGATTAATTCATGTGATTTACTGTCATTTCACAATTCACAGAACAATGCTAACAGCCCTCCTACTGTACTGTAGAACATAGGCCACGTACCAAAAGAATATGCACAAAGACACACAGTTCTCAGCCACAAAGCATCTCACATCTCACTAGAAAATTACTGTACACTTACCTGAATGTATTTCACGTTGCAATGCTTTCACTCTCTCCTCATTTCTTTGAAAAGGCACCAAATAAATCTGTTTCATAGTTATTTTATGCCTTTTCAATATACGTCCAATAGTGGTTGTACTTATGGCATCAACCCCTTCAAACATTTCAACATCTGCAATGATGTTTTGCTGGATGTCCTTTAGGCGAATGTCGTTTTTTGCCAGCACCATGTCCACTATGGCCATCTCATACTCTGCAGTAAGACTACGGCCATGTCCGCCACTGGCGTCTTTCCTTTCAGTTCTGAAATACAGCAATTTCAATCCAACACTGCAGTAATGTAAGCATAGTTTCTGTAATACTGAAAATACAATTCCAACATTGTACACTTCCTGATTCTCAGTCCGAAATGTTCTGATAATTGAACCAACAGCAGACCTCTTCAAACTTGGTTGGACACCACGAGCAGCTTCTTGCATTGTCAAACATCTGTTTATGATGTGGTCAATCACTGTTGCTCTAATTTCATTTGAGACTTCCACACGTTGTTGTTGACCATGACCACAACCACGTCCACGTCCAGCAACTTCATCCAATTGCTCCATTTTGACAAAAACTGCTGCCGTTTCCTCTGAGTTTTTATGTAGTGATGTAATGATTATCAATTAAGCTTCCTTGCATTCTCACATGGATGAGGTCATTTGCAACAATGAACACTAATTGTTGCCAGATGCTCAAATAATTAAGTGTTTTGCCAGATTATCAATTAGCATTTGAAATAGGTTGTTAGGAAAGACAATAGTACTTAAAGACTTGTATGTAAACATGATGAAATTTGTCTTAAGGTCAGAATTTTAGAACTCTGTTTGGCTTTTTGTGTTTCGCACTTTGGAACTGTGTTTCGAAAAATGTGTCAAAGCAATTGTAAAAAACTCTAACTGCCCAAATCTACATAACAGTCACGAATATTGCTTTCGGGTATTCTATTTCATTTTTTTTTTTTTTTTTTGTAAAAAACAAAATAAAGAGCTGTTTTTGAAGACTTGTTTAGGCGTTGTTCCAAAAATACAACACAAAACAGCATTCTATTGCTTCTTGGAGTAAAACGATATACAGAGACTCATATTTCTGGCTAGCACGAGGCTACATTTACATGAAAAATGATTGCACTGGGTATTTGTCATCTGAAATAATTACACACGTCCAAAGACTGTTACCCAGGAGTGAAATACAGAAATATATAAATAGAAAAATCTTTTGTTTTGTAGCATTTTGGCCACTGAACAACAGCTAAACAAAGAGTGCTACCCAAGCCTGGAAACAATTGTATTCAAACAGTGTGCCTCCATTATAAATGTATTTGTAACCCCAAGACTGCTAAAAGCCTGTAACTTAAAGCTTAAATCTGCAATGTCACACAATCACTTTCAATTTCACACTTAAATATACTTGTTATAGAAAGGGTCTTCATTAACAACAGCATTTATATAGTGTCTTTCACGACACTGTCTTCCCAAGTTAAAAAAAAAAACAAAACAAAAAAAAATCAACCATTAAATGCTAAATCAAACCGATTTTAAAAAAGATTGGTACAGCTATGGCCAAAAGTTTAGAATTTTAGAATTAAAAAAAGAAAAAAAAAACGATATAAACATAATTTAGATATTTTATTTAACATCATGTAAATCAAAGAAACTACAAAACTGCCAAAAAGTCTACCGGAAGCCATAATAGTACAGTATGTCATATTGGATATTGAAATGTCACGTTTTTCAATTGTTGTCAGTTTTTTATTATGTATATGGAAAACTACAAAGCGGTATGTACATCAGAGCCCCTCACAGAGTGTGCAGTTCCAGAGTCCAGGGCCTCTGGACACCCAAACATATTGAGACAGCTTCCCTATGTTTTAAATGGTAACAGAACTCCCTGTGCTGCACGTACATCAGTGATAGTTTCAACAAAATCATGTTTGTATATTTTATTTTTTTATTTATTTTTAGCAAGAGATAGCATTGAAGCCTCTCCATAACCATTGCTTTTTTTGTACAGTACTGTAGGTCTTCATGAACAGCTGGTATATTTTATTTAGCTTAATAAAGTCTATCTGGGCCAACAAATGGTAGAGTCCTTCTAAATATATTACTTAAACTCATCAGCTTGACATTTATTTGTGAACTGCATTCCAAACACATTCCTTTATTAACAATATTTCATAGAAGCTAAACATTCTGACCCAAAGACAAAAGGGAAATAAAAACGGATGCTTATCTTAAAAATGGGCTAACTTTTGTCATCCAAAGTATTGTTCTATAATGCAGTCTAAATAAAGAAGAAAACATTCATTCATTCAGACCCATTAACTCAGTAATAATGAAAGTACAGTAATATGAAATATTGAAATAAGAACAAACAAAGCAGCAGTCTGTAAAAGATGGCTTGTAGTTTACACCACAAACGCAGATTCATTATTAAAGACAAAACACATCTTTTAAAATCTATTTTCTTACCTATTAGCATTATAACTGATCCCCTTTTGTTGTACTGAATATCTTTTGGTTTGCTTATTTTAATTGGATATTTCAGTAGTCTAGCTGCAATTAGACCATGTGACCTACTGCACAGAAAGTGATTCGGCACCAAGGAGCAGCAGTATTATTTTATTTGAAATCTATAGCGTTGTACTTACAAAATCTGTATGTACCAAATCTATTTTCCTATCCAAATTTGTAGTGTGGAATAAACCTTATCCTTTACTATTTACAAGGGATGGAGCAACTGAAATCCACTGATAGCAACGGCAATGCGAAAGCAAACAAAACTCTGTTCATATTGTCACCTGAAGCTTTACTGCTATCCTAAGGGTTAATGTACAATATTAGCAAAGCTGTCCTGGCACTGACCTCTGGGTAGCCTCCAACGTCGTGCACGTCGATTCCAAGTAGATGTCCCAGGCCATGCGGCATGAACACTGCCCCCAAGTGAACCTTCATCATGTCGTCCACACTGCCTCGTAGGATGCCAATTCTCGTCAGCTCCTCCAGATGGACTCTATCAGCCAGACGGTGCATGTCAGGCCAGACGACCCCTTGGAGTGCAAACAACAAGCAGCCACATCAGAAACCGACAATGAAACTAAACAACGCTTTACAAGGGACCCGGTGAGTGTGCTGAACTATCAACCACATATAGTTACACAGATTTCTATACCATGGGAGGACAAAAACGCTGGTCCTTTGTGTCCTGATATTTCTAAATGTGCACAAAAGCATACAGTTTGAACAGAGAACAGGCCAAGAGTTTTCTTTAAACTGCATTTCATCATCTTCTGTATCTTCCAGGGCATATTCCCTTCAGTCATTATCTCTTTAGCACTTTATAGCTGTCCTTTGAGTCTTTGAAGTTACAGATGAACTGCCTACTCTAATACTAGCCACTACTAACCGAGCAGAGAATTTTAAATACTGTATGGATTATCAATGCCTAATAGTGTTCTTAAGAGATCTGTTTTTAGACTTTTTACAGTGAAACCTGAATTAACTGTTCAACAAAGGGAGTGAACTTCTGGTTTGTCTGTTTGTCTCCTTCCTCTTGTTAATTTCATATTGGTATGCCCCTCACGTATTCGGTTTGTTAAAACATATGTACAGCCACTAATGACTCTTGGTTTGCTTCGCTTCCATGAATAAGAACAGCTTGCTTCTTCTTTCCCGAATTATGTGCATAATGAAAATGAGAGAGGGGTGCTAATCTAGATAAAAAGGAGATGGTTTGAACTCTATTTAAGTGAATTAGATGAGATGAAATGAGTTGGTGTGGTCACGTCATTTGGCAAGCATTGTGAGAGCTCAAGGGCACAGATATCAGATACCTGCAGTAGTGAAGTCAGAACATGTCAATGGCTGGAACAATTACAGGCACAGATTTCACCTATTTTATTTGCAATCTGACATGTTGTGCACTTATAATTGATCTTAAAAATCCCAGTGTATTATGTGTACTTTGTGTCAAACCTTTGGTAAAAAAAAATCATATGTTATCCTTAAAAAAAAAGCACATTTTAAATAAATTTTAAAAGAGATTTAAAGCACCCATGTTTGTGCAATCATGTTTTTCCACACATGACTGATTAATCTGTTATCCAAGAGATTGCACCCATTACTCACATCTCTGTCCTAGCTGACAGGATGTACTATTATATTACAATAACAGTATATTCAAATATAATACCTCTAATTTAACAAAAAAAAGATCCCTTGCAAATGCAGCTCAAGGAGTTTGTTTTAGACAAGCTATCCACTTTTTTGGACCTAATTGGAAATAATTTACAGTCAAATTCAACCAGGTTTCAACCGTAGTACTGGGATACACTCGGGACTGATTCCGGATAATCTTCTGCAGGTCCAAGCGCAGGTATGGGTTCACCTAAGGACAGCTCCTTATTCCTAATTACCTCCTACAGGAAATTGATAAGTGCTTTCCTACAATCCTGAGTTCAACCTACAAGGGAAGCCTCATGACTCTTGGAATAGGCCCACTTAAGCTTCTGACGCAAAAACATTTCACAGTTGTCACCAGGGAGTGCCCTTTGACTGCTAAAGCTTAAGATGCCTTCTCTAGTCCCTTGACTGTCTCTTAGTCTAATAACCATTAAAAGCAGTCTGCATGAAACAGCAAGGCAGCATGGAGAGTGCCCACCTGGCATGCCTACAGTACAACCCATTACTTTTTGCACTACCTGTATGTGTTTCTTGGTTTGCATGTGCAGATGCTTTCAACGCAGGCATGTAATGGTTTTTCATTACTCCTCTTTGTTGCACAGTTGGCTGCACTCTGTGCATGTTCTCAATCTTTAGATTTGTTTCCGTAAATACAGTCAGAAGTGAGAATGCCATTCCAATTCGATTTTATATAAGCAGTACACATTTTTGTATTCTCTACTCAAAACTAGCAAATATGTTAGCAACATAGATGTCCTGTCACTACATATCTCAGCTATAAAAAAATAATTGAGAGGTATTAGTATCAAGTAAATCACCATGTCAAACTGTAAGTGTGTATACTGTTGGTTCCTCCATATAGCCTCAGATTCTAGTACATACATCCCCAGATCCTCTCTATAACAGAGCATGTGAGTGGAGTGAGGAGTGGAACGGGACCATTTTGCTAGGAGCGTGGAGTGGAGAGGGTGAAGTGTCTGAGCAGAGCATGAGCGTGAAAAGCTTTGGGCACCGCTCCCGCTCCAACACCCACTCCTAAAGATGTTTTGCAAAGGAAAAATATTTGACACTGCACATATAAGATATGATCCATAAACGATGCAGCTTCTGCGATGCTCCGACAATATTGTGCAATCTATGAAATTGCCCTGTATAATTAAATTTAACAAAATAATCAATAATATCCAGTTTGCACAGTAAGAGTTTTATTATAACAGCAAAAGCCATGGTGTGCGCAAAAGGGTCAGTGTATGTTAGGATCCCAAGCCGAAGTACGACCCCATGCAGAACTTTTTTTTTTCGAAGTATGAACGTGTCAATTATAGTTATCAAATATATATTTTTACAGAAATTAATTTTTTAATAATCAGTTTTACTAAAAACATACTAGTACTCAGTGGAACTGTATCCCTGATATTTGTATCCGGTTCGTCGGTACCAAAGCAGGAACCGGGTACCTGATGTCAAAGGAACCGATTCACACATCTCTACATTTTGGAAGTGATTTACACGAGCATTGGAGCAGAGCGTGAGTGGAGCTGGCTGCAGAATTAGAAGCGCCAGAGCGGAGCGGACTGGGGAAATAAAAGCCTTGGACCGAGAGGTTTCAAAGAAGAAGAGAGCAAAGAGCAGCGTTTATGAGCGCTCCACTCCGCTCACATGCTCTGATCCATAACCTGTGCTAAAGAATGTCCTAACCAGGTGTTATCATAACTGGGAAGTGGTTCTCTACAGATGAAGAACTCTAAAGTGTAAAATAGATATGGATATAGAGCTAAATGGATATGTAGTTAAAAAGTCCCCCCTCACCTAATTTCTTTAACATACCTAAAAACACATGCACACGTATTACAGAAACACACAATGTATGGGGAATTTTCCTAATCCTATATTTTTTAGATTTCCGGTCTGTTTTCTGCATAGCTTTGGTATAGAAATTACAGTAATGGGATACAGGGACTTGCCCTCCAACCTTGTACTGAAATCATTCCAGACAAAGTTACGCAACGACAGTCTACTTATTCAAATATAATACATGGATCAGACATAAAATTGCAGCCTACCCTTTGTCCGATATTAAAGGTAAAATCAACACAAAATCACATGAGGATAAATGATCAGTCAATCAGAGTTCCATTGGTTACAACTTGCCGACAAGTTTACTGTTCATTACTAAAATACAAACTTCATCAAAAATGATAAACCTCTGCAATTCGCTGCAGCATATCCATAGATCTATACTTCCTTTGCACTCAGGTCTATATACTGTAGGAAGAGGTAAAGTGTTTTTCCTTTAAATTCCAAGCCAAACAGAGATATCCAAAAATATATAAATATACATTTTGGGTAAAAAGAGTTTGGTGGTCTCAACATACACCCCACTAAACATTATTCAAAATCACAAAGTAAACATGAAATTCTGGACCATTTGTCACAACTGACCATCTCTGTCAGGTCAGAATTGAGGTACACAACTGTGAGGGGAAGCTCTTGTGAAGTCTACAGGCCAGTGCATTTATTCCTCATCTTTCATGAGCACTAAATCCAGAATAAATATATGTTTTAACTACAGCACTGCGTTGATGACTACAGGGCATTAACTGAAGCTAGCGTTAACACTGTCCATCTGGATGATATCTGAAACTGTCCATGAGTAAATGTTTAAATACGCTGTGTTATTCAGGTCAGGGTCCACTACTTTTCCAGCTAGTGAAAGATCTACTACAGCTGCCAACACATTTTTTTTATGTAAAGAAAGGTCACCCCATTCATGTTCCAGGGACCAATGTATGAACTGGTTCCACAATGGTAACAGCTCCAGTATAGAAGGCTACACTGCAATGTCCTTGGACTTTGGACACCAGCACTTAGGGAAGTCTGTGCCCATGAAAATGTGCTGATGAGGTGTCTGCTTCATTCTCACAGCCCTGCCAAGTGAGAGACTGAGCATGAGAGGCCAGGCAGCCAATCAGAGCGTAAGCCGAGAGAGCATAGTAACTGAGCATTGCTCGACTGTGATTGGTCAGCTGATGCAGAGTGGGCCGGCCACAATGAAACGAGGCAACCAAGAAAGACAAGCGTCTATGACAGCAGTACAAGAAGCAGTAGCAGCAGATAAAAGTCTGTTTGCTGAGGAGCACAGATGTTCACAGAAACAGTTGAATTATCTCAGGTCAACAACTATGGCAGCCCCTTGCAATATTCCAGTTTGTGAAATTTTCACAAAGCAGGCTGTGACAGGACAGCTGAGGTTGGTGACGTCAGGCCAGAAGCAGGAACTATTCACAGGCAAGGTACGCAGGTGCAAATCGCACTGCGGTGCTATTTTTACTTAAACAGAAATAAAATATTTTAACAAAAATAAAACACTGCTCACATAGCACAAATAAAAGTTTTAAACAAAAACAACTCTCAAACACAAAATAATCTTAACTAAACAAATACGATGCTGGAGTTTCCAGCACTTGTAGCAGTTGTTTGTACTTTCGTTTTGCTTTCCCCTCTCTCTCGTTCCTCCTCTCAAAAACCACAATGAAACAGGGAGAGCTGCAGGCTTTTATACTGGTGACCATCTCCTGATTAGCAACAAATTAATCAGTTAACTCGGGAGATGGTCACCTTATGAACAGGGTTTTGTGTGGATGGGGCTTCCCCATCCACGCTGCCAAACAGTAACAAATATGGCTTCATATTTTAAACAAATACAAACTACATTTAAATCAGAACACTACAACATGACCCGTTTAACTAAACAAACAATACATTTATCTTTTAAATAAACCCACAAACCATTATTTTAAATACATTTCACCACAATACAATATTTACAATACATTTCATTTACATGCTGGGCTTGGCCGTGCCCATCTATTTACGTGCAGGGCTTTTCCTCCTCCCTGCCACACAGGCATACAGTTACCTCCTTAATGCTTGTTCATATTATTCTAGAACATTAGATTCAGGAGCACAGGTTCGGGTTGGAATCACAATTTCCTAAAAGATTTTAGCTGCTCAAGTAGTGGCTTAAACTTGAACAATGCTTATATTGGATGCTGCATACAACACTAAGGTGCGGATTCAATAAAAAAAATACTGCACCACATTGTGACCCATGTTATTTTTCTGTCTTTTACTGTTCAAATATCCCCCAAACCACCGCCAAAGAAACTGCTGAAGTTGTATGCTTACTTTAAAATCCATTAATACAGTGCCACTGAAAAGTCTGAATGAATCCCAGCATAGTACAATGAAATAACAAGGGCATAGTATTTCCACAGACCTATATTATTATGCACTGTTACCTTAATAAACTGGGTCAGAATATTTTATAATTTAGCAAAATCATTGTAGAAATGCATAAGGACTGGCAGGATTGCAGCCTGGCACTCGAGCAATCCTGCAGCGCCAGGCAGAGGCATTTACATGTACAGTAGAACCTATTGTATCCGATCCTGTAAGATACGCTATCCTCTATTAACCGATGGACCTCTGCCCTGTGTCATTCATGAAAGTTGCGACCAACTGAACGGTAAACATGGAAACTGATCAATGCACATTTTGTTATGGGTCTAAAACAATAAATTCAGTTTGTGTAGCAGGACAGAATGGATTAAGTTGCAGAACAATATATATATAAAAAACAACATGGTGTGTTTGGAAATTCAGTTTCACTTTTTACATGCTGTCACTTCACGTAAAACAAGGAAGCAAGGGATCCATACATATAATAACTGAACCTTTAAAATTCTGAACAAGATTTTTTCTCCGATCTCGAAAGCCAGTTTGTGTGTCTGTGTGCGCTATATTGTTGGAGGTTTTTTTAAACACCACTTCTGTTTTGGGTTAACACGGTCTTACCGTGCAACAAAAACCCTGAGAACTGTCGAATAACATGGCATGGAATGAGAAAGCACAGTAAGAACTGTTTGTGGTGTGCGGTTTGTAAATTTCAAATACTGCATTAGAGTGCTTTGCAATAATGTTCACAGATTTTCTTTGTACAGTATATATGCAGTATTGTACTTTGGTGTTTTAGACACACTGACGTACCAGATATTGTTAGTTTATAATGCCCCAACGTTAGTAAAGCAACTACAATGTAGTATAATGAATCCCTATAAGATACAATATTCTTACATATCCAGTTGGATCCCTGGAATCAATTAAATCGGATATGACAGGTTCTACTGTATTTCTCCATTTGGGAAGTGGCAGTCTGGCAATGGGACTTCACTATAATAATGACATTATGTTAGGTTCTGCAATACTGTTATAGCTGAACATGACTTTCCCTACTCCTGGAATTGAACACACAGAATGATGACCTGCACCTCAAAACACTGCAATAATGCCATGTTCCGAGAAGTCAGCTAAGAAATCTGACACAACACTTACAGTGTAACACACAACAATGTTCCCGTTTGTAAATGGGTAGATGCTATATCATGAATATTATGGTAAGTCACCATTAAAATAGCCAGTTTCATGGTTTAACTCCATAGTACTGTACATGCATTTTTTGGTTGCTGAAGTATGATAATATTAACTAGCCCTAGTTGATTTACTCCCCTGTTGAGCCAATATCTGTTTATATATGTTGAAATTATGAAGGGTTATGTCATTGCTTTGCCTATAAAAGGTTCTATACAAAATAAAACTGATTGATCCAACACTGGTCAATGTTAAAAGCTTTGACACATTTTGAAATAACAATAGACCTAAGGAGTTGGTGGAAACAGGGTGCATTTGTAGGAGTAGCTAGAAAAATATACGGGTCACAAGACAGGAAAGGGTCTCAAATTGCTCTATCAATCATTCTCGAAACATGCTTGGCTAGTTTTGCTTCACTTGATGTCACTCTACGTCTGACTGTCATTGGCCTGGCCTGACCTGACTATTTCCACAACACATCACAGCCAGCACCAGTAGCCTGGCAGGGGTCTGTGCCAGGGAATAGGAGCTGCTACCTAAACACAGTGTCATACTGGATGGCTTTCCAACAAGTGCAAGCTTGTGGAAAGAGACTGCAGGGTTCTGGAACACGGAAAGAAAAGTTCTCACTTGTATCTCTTTCAGTCCTTTCCATTCCAGAACCTTGTTTCCCTCAATTGTTTAATTGGACCCGGTTGGATAAGTGTTCTGGACAGCACAATGAAATTGAGAATATTGTTTGGAACCTGTATAGAATGGAATGCAAGAGAGTATCACTGTACAAGCCATCGTTGAGAAGAGTCGCTCTATAAATCAGTAAAACCAAAACGCTCAAAACATTTCTGTGTCTTGCTTCCTGAGTTAAAGCGGTGCTACAAGAGGTCATTACAATACACTTCTGCTGCTGTAAATGGAAGCAGGTGCATGCCTAGTTGGATCAAAGTACTGTAGAAAGAAAAAGTCAGGATATCTGCACTGAATTAACTTACTACAGGAGTTATATGGGCAACAATGGAAGGTAAACAGTTTACCGGAGCCAAGTTAGGATTAGATTGCTTCACAATGGCATATCTACAATAATACCCTCAAAATCACAACATAACGGAATTATCCATCAAGCACTCAATCCAAATTTTGGTCAGTCAAATTACTAAATCAAGCTGGCAAAAAGTCAGGGTCTTACAATAATCACATTTAGTATTATTACTTAATCTGTGTACATATGAGAAGGCTGTATGTGCTAGTTAGGACTGTTTCATTATTTTCACTCCCATTTTAACTAGGGCTGCTCCGATTAACAGATTAATCAGACTGATTAATCAACTAAAGAGTTGATTGCAGATTCATTTTTTAAAAATTGAAATTGTGCAGTTTTATTTTTGTATATAAAATAAAATCAACCAATAGAAGATCTGCATTTTCTCTGTGGCAGTCCAATCATAAGTGAGTGAAGGCGGGACATAAACAGTGACGGTCCTTAGTAGGTTTAACCAATGGGAGAGTTAAAGATCTGCCCCTTGTTATACAGGTGTCCAATTATTAGTGAGCAGAGGAGGGACATAAATATGCTAGGGTAGGGTGTATAGCATAAAGCATAGCTGAATTTAAAAAAAAAAAAAAACACAGCTCATTTTTGCGCAATTTTGCTTATTAGAGACAGGTATTGAGAATTATACAGAGAACATCAAATTGCTTTTGATAAATTAATAAAAAAAATAAAACAACAGAGACATTGTAGTCGATTTGGTTATGAATAAATTTAAGAACTTTTTCAGAAAAAATGGATGGATACGGGTCATTCTACAAAAAGGGGACAAATTGGGGCTCTAAAAAATTGAGAAACTGATATTTTTTAGTGAAACAACCTAAATTAAAAAAAGAAAAAATCTTATCTGCAAATAACATAACTCAGCCGAGCTGAAATTCTAATGTATTTTTAAAATATTTTTGTTAAAAAATGTTTTAGCACATAAATCTGTCATTACACTAACCGTAGCTAGCTAAATAACCGATGTTCTGTGAAAATGTGTTACATTTACTAAAATAAAAATAATAAAAATGCTATAAAAATGCTTTTAAAAATACCAAATTACCATTGGGCTTTTTTTAAATTTTTTTTAGATCCTATTGATTTTTTAGTATTACTATGCAGCAGGCTTGTAGGACTCAAGTTTTCCATTTACAGTACTTAATCTATTAATTAGAAAAGAACATGTTTCCTGTTTTCATAGGTATTGTAAAACAAGAACATTTTACAAGCAAGATAATTTCACATTTATAAAAAATCTGCAGTTTAATGTTCTGAGAAATATATCACTCATAAAATATGTACCGTACATTACAAGAAAGAAAAAAACAAAACAATCCCAGCCATACAGTGGGTAATTACAACAGCAGTTCTACAGTACATTATTTCTGGTCACGTGCACACTCTCAGTTGCCATGGTGCTGGTCCCAAAGATTACTGGGTAGAACAGAACCGTTCATTGTTTTTGAATACAGTACTGTATCACTTGGTTGCGTTAAATTACTTGTAATCATGCTTCTCTGCTGGGTAAAGTTTAAAAACAACCCAGGAACTCCTGACACAGAAGAAAAGGCATCTGAAGCAAGAGCAGTAACATCTGCCAACGAAGAAGTTATTGAGGCCACCGAACGACCACGTAAAAGAGGACATAATAATGTGATACTATTGATTTTGATATGCCAATAAATAGATTTATATGTTTGTGATTGCAATTGATTCATGTAATCTAACAGGCCAAAAAAAGTGCAAACATTTGTTGCCGCAAAAATGTACCTTGAGGGCCATTAGTGAAATTAAGTTGCCATAAAAAAAAAAGTATTAGTAATAATAGTATTATTTTCAGGTACGCGTTAAAAAGTGGTACTCAGTGTACTGAGCTTGCTCGCGCATTACTAAACAACTTCCGCTAAGAAAGTAGAGAAGCGCCCATTCAAATCTGGTACGTTATGCTGTTTCCAGTCTTTTACATATTTTTTTAATATTATCCAGTCTTTTACGTAGTTTTTAATGTAATTTATCATATTTTTCCACCATTAAGAAAATAGTATGAGAATATTTATCATATGCAATACATTGGGTCTTTTACTTGTGCAACTTTGCAGTGGACTTCTCGTGAATTGTTTTTTCTTTTTAGAGAAATTAATTGTCTGATACCAGTTTAAGTTTGCAAAAAAATAATGTATAATTAATGGTAAATGTACCTCTTTTTGACAATAGGAAAACAACCATCAGATTGCAATTGATTGCATCTGTACTGAAATCTGACAGCGCACCACTTGCAATCTGACTGCGTACCACTTTCTGACGATGAACCACTTTTTAACACTACTCCGGCTCAATAGTCCAGATCACGGCTTCTATCAAAGTGAAAAACAACATCCACAAACTTGAACTTGAAGCTTATCTATAAACTTCAGGTACATTCAAATAGTTTTCCAATTCCAATTCCAAAAGAAAAGATAGTGACAGACAAGTTGAAAAAGGTGTGCAAATAGAATAATCTAGCTAGAAAAAATAAATCAAAATAATTTTTGGGGGTATATTTATTTTTTATTTGTGCATTTTTCAGACAACGTTCGTTAGGTAAACTGTTCCCCCTCTACTACCAATAGTTGAATGAAAATTGATTTGAGTTTGTTTCAAGGACTCGAGACTTGAAGTCAAGGACTCGTGACTCCCACTCGGACTCGAATGATAGTAACTCAGACTCGAACTCAGACCCTGATGACTCTGACTCGAATGATAGTGACTCGGGCTCAAACTCTGACCCTGATGACTTGGACCCTGATGACTTGGACTTAAGGTTTGAGGACTCGACTACAAGTCTGCTATGCAGGACAGCCGCTATAATATTGTTACTTTTATTAAAAATGTGCACGGATTAATCTACCGATGAATCAACTAATGCCCATAAATTAACCCATCAAAAATTTGAATCGATTGACATTCCTAATTTTAACCTTTCAGTTCCTAGGTGATGTCACTATATCAGCAAGAATTCCAAATCAGGAACAGGATTGGCAGGTTTTTCAATGACAGTACAGAAATGCTGGCTGTCATTTACAACTTCCTTTTGACCCAGCTTCAATTCCGGCAATACTGTACTGTATGTATTTTTATTGTGTAAGTGTAGTATTATTATTATTACATCCTGCCTTGTTTTAATTTATTATTATTTATTTCTTAGCAGGTGCCCTAATTCAGGGCGACTTACAATTGTTACAAGATATCACATTATTTTTACATACAATTACATTATTTTTTACATACAATTACCCATTTATACAGTTTGGTTTTTACTGGAGCAATCTAGGTAAAGTGCCTTGCTCAAGGGTACAGCAGCAGTGTTCCCCACCTGGGATTGAACCCACGACCCTCCGGTCAAGAGTCCAGAGCCCTAACCACTACTCCACACTGCTGCTCCATAATTTATGTTTAGTTTCAATAGATGATACCGGTATGTAGCTAATACAACTTGAAATGAAGCACAGAATTCGGAAGGGAGACATTCCAAACACAATGCATAAATCTGTTTGATCTTAAAGCCTTTTAAGACTAGTAATTCAGTAAGCTTTTCAGTTAGGAGACCATTTTCATTTGATGAAAGGCCATCGTTTTCTTTTATAATCAATAGATATATAATCAATAGATATCTCTTCAACATTTATTAACTAACATGAATCAAATAGTCTATTTTACCGCCTTGATACTTATTTAACAGAAATCTGCACATTTCATATTTTTAAACCTCCCCCCCCCCCCCCCCCCCCCCCCATGAGTGCTGATGGATTCACCTTTCTTCTAGAAAGTAGGGTTTTGCCTTTTATATGTCAGGTCATTGAGTTTTAAAAGAGCATTTAAACCCACTGAACCCATGCTACTGATAGACTGGGACTCAAGAATAAGGATACTAATGTTATGTTGTGTTTGAAAACCCAAAGTTTACAGACACAGCTCAAAGGCCCATATTCCACAATCAGTGCCACTGAGTGCACAGACTTTAACAGTTTTAATCACACATGCAGATACTGCAGAGCACAAGGACAGCACATTCAATACACAAACCAAACAGACCCAGATAACACATGCTGCACATTAACATTCATTTTTGTTTTAAAGAAGAAAACACAAAATAAAAATGTTGTATAATTTAAATGTATTTGTATTGATAGTGAAAATGTGTCACTTATACTTTAGATAGAGGCTAATTGCTGGAAAAAAACATCAATATATAAATATTATTCTCAAACACAACACCTCTGTATTACCACTGAGCTGTCACAAGTTCCCAAGGCCATAGAGTACATTGAACTCTTGGTCAAAATTTGGAAGGAGGCTATCTAGGTTGCACAGTTCACTAGCTACATGTTTCATGAGTTTGAGGGTCAGTTTCACCCTAATTGACTACAAAGTTAGACTAAATGGGAGGGGGAACGCTTAGTTTTAGAAGAACTATAAAGAATCCAACCTTTTTATTATTATTATTATTTATTTCTTAGCAGACGCCCTTATCCAGGGCGACTTACAATTGTTACAAGATTTCACATTATTTTTACATACAATTACATTTTTTTTTACACATTATTTTTACATACAATTACCCATTTATACAGTTGGGTTTTTACTGGAGCAATCTAGGTAAAGCACCTTGCTCAAGGGTACAGCAGCAGTGTCCAGGGATTGAACCCACAACCCTCCAGTCAAGAGTCCAGAGCCCTAACCACTACTCCACACTGCTGCCCCAGCCTTGCAGGTAGTTGGTATTCAGAGTTTTTCCTTGTCATAAAAGATGTTGTTTGGAAGGAAGAAGGGGGAAGTCCTAAATCCAAAAAGTACCGGAACGCTAACAAAATATAGATTTCTGAAACAAAATGTGTTCATTGAGCTTGATGTAACATTTAAATTGATAATGCACTTTTATAGGCTACTCCCAAGTGCTGCCAGATTGGCAGTTTTCCAGCCAAATTTGTCTTGTTTTGAAAGCATCTTGTGAGTAAATATTGGTGGTCTTGTTATTTTTATCGTGCATGTTCTTTTTCTATTCCTTTCGATTATGAGGTCATCACAAGCGCTGAACTTCAATCACCACGATGTCCTGTAATATATCACGTCATTCCCTGTCTTTGTTCTGGAGCTCTGCATCCAATAAAATTACGAATCACACAAACGCTGTTATTTTTTATTCGTCACCAATTTCAGAACTGTAGCATTACAATTGTTTTTCAATGTATTTTTAAAGAATCCGCTGACAGTTCTGGACAATTTCATTTTACACGACATTCTGAATACATGTTTTTTCCTGGACCTACCGTATTTGATCTCATCAGGAAAAAAAAAAAAAGGTTCTGGTACTGTAAATTGTGAGAAAAAAATAAATACATAGTTTATAACATTATTGTTTTTTTTCTATTATAAATGTGTAGCACTTATTTATGCTTTTGTAATTATCTATCAACTCTTAAATGTAAGTGCTGTTTTTGTCTGCTTTAAAAAAACACAATTTGGCCACTTCTTCATCAGCATTTTTACTAAAAAAACATTGTTAGCCCTATTAAACGATAGTACTGTAGTTTGCAATAATAGCTCCTAATGTTCTCTTCATTGCATCACAAGGACGACTAACTGAATTGTACAATTGTGCAGGAATCAGCAGATGTTTGTAACTTGACTGCAAACATTTAAAATACGTGCCGGTAATCAGAGACAGAGACTTCGATTCGTGTACCATCAGTATTGGCACGTAGGGAATCTGGTTCCTAATGCAGATTCACTGGCATGGTACAGAAAGACTATTTTGATATCCACAGGGAAAAGAGATTGCTTCATTGGTGCGCATGCATAGAATTCTTAAGCTGATTCTAAAATTAACTCTTAAGTCAATGTTCTGCCTATTGAAAAAAGTACCGGAACACTGTTCTGGCGCATTCCGGCTTGACTAAACCACTGGCTGTAACATTGGTTTATAAATTTGATAAATATTTTTAAATCACAATCTTTGAAAAAGCAGAGAATTACCATTAGGGAGCATCGTTTGACTGAAGAAGCAGATGCAATTAACATATATTTTGATTTAGACAGTCAGGAAAGTAATATGAACAATTAATGCAAAAACTGCATTTGTGAAAATGACCTTCAATTTTCCAAAGGAGGGAATTATAAAACGACTGCATTAATGCAAATAATACAAGATGTTCTCAGAGTTCAATGCTGGGTATTTTTTCTAAAGCATCTATCTGTTCTATCCCAACTGCTTATGGGAATTGCGGATTTCGAAAGGCACCAGAAATATCTCTGGTGAATATAAAAATGAAAAATAAGATATGTAGAAGTCAATGCAAATGGGAAAGATTTTTAAAACACAATGGTCCTGACCTTATACATGAAAATATTGCAAAATTGAATACATATAGAACAGTGGTTAGGTAAGGAATATTAAACAGCAGGATTTATGATGTCGGCTGCAGTGTTCTCCTCTGAGATGTTTGGCTTGCAGGAAGTAGAGGAAAAGTAAAAAGTTGAAATATGTCCTAATTCACATTTTAAAATGTGTTTCAGCTCTCTTTCCTTCCCCTTTACAAGGGATTCGACTAAGTAACATGTCTAGAGAATCCACCAACACCACATTAATCGGGGACACTGAAATCTAGATCACTGTTGCCAAGTTTGCTGGCTTTTGATTAAAGGGAGAATAACCAATTTTCAGTCAGGAAAACTAAGCAGTTTAGTAAAGAATAATATCAGTTGACATAAGCATTACCTTTCGGGGGAGCAAGGGTTGAGAGATAAGCAGAGAGGCAGTTAGACAACTCAAGAAGGTGAGGCTGAAAAAGTTTGGGGAGGAAAACTCAAAGTACTGCACAAACTTCAAAACAAGGGAGGTTTAAATGTACTTCGCTTGAATACTATTGGTAGCTGCCACTGAATGATGACTGGCATAATTGTGGAAGTTACCTCCTTAGTCCAATGTCGGCATGGCTTTGGGTGATTTTTTCAAGGATTTTTCCCGACAATGAAGCGTCCATTTTTTTCAGATGTATTGTGGAGTATAGAAATACACTTGCTATTTCTACCCAAATTATTTACTTTCTGTATAATTTCAGTTAGTAGAAATAGAGCACTGTCGCTTTAAGCAGCGTCATGTTAAGCCTCGTGAGTGGTGGAAGTTTTGAGCAGTCTGACTGTCTCATGTCATTTTACAGTTTTGCTCATAGCAATATAATTGCTTGTCTGATTCTGATGAAATCTTGGGGTATATGCTATACGTCCAGTTGTCTGTCTGTCCGTATGTCACACTTACATTTTAATGTATGTCTAATGACCCTCATATTCAATCGTGAAGAAACTTGAAAAGGACTTTTTTTTTTTAATTTAGTAGTCGCCAATTATTTTATTATTTTCCCCCAATTTAGAATTTCCAATTATTTTTAGGCTCAGCTCACCGCTACCACCCCTGCACTGACTCGGGAGGGGCGAAGATGAACACACGCTGTCCTCAGAAGGGTGTGCCATCAGCTGCCCGCTTCTTTACACACTGCAGACTCACCATGGGGGCATCCTGTTTGTCTGTCTCTAAGTCAGTCTCATACAGTGATCTAATGGAATTTACAGCCGTCATGCTTGTTTGTAATACTTTTTGGTATCCCAATGTATGTAAATGACCTTTGCAACTACGTGCAAATTTGAACATGGTCATTTTTGCCGCATTTCAAGAAATTATTGTATTAAACTGGCACTACGAAGCAGGCCCCCAAAGAACGACCCTTGACAGCTGTTTAGTGCAGCTGTGCACAGCTGTGCACTACAGGGAGAGTGTTTGCGTGCTGTAGCAGCTTCACTGGGGGACAAGGCTAAGAGAGCTCTATCTACAGGAAATATGGGAGCCCCAGTCTATAGAAGAGATAACACTGACACATTTATGCTTGCAAAATATGAGCCAAAGAATCCTTTCCACTAAATATATTCCTGCAACAATTAAAACATGTGGTTACTGCACTTAAAAAAAAAAAAAAAAACAGGCCAACAATTTCAACAAATGGGAAAACTATGTTTGTAAAAGAAAAACTGATTTGTGATTCTCCAGCAACCATCTCTAAAGAGAGGCAACAAAACACCGCCCTGGCTCCCCAGCTATGTCTGAGTCTAATGCCAATCGGGTCTGTTTTGAACGATAAGCATTTCAGCCAGGTCAGACACTGAAACACATTAAGAATGAGTGCAAATGTCTGCCAGTCTGGCCAACTGGTGCTGTATCCCGAGAGCACTCCTATAAACTGGTTGAGAGGTCACTAGAATAAGGCAAACTCATATTTCTGAAACAAAGCCCAATGGCTTTTCTAGCAAGCTTCATCTGAATTGCTTAAGAGTTATATTTTTAATTGTAAGGTTGTTGTAGGTTTGAAGGAGTCTCTTTTGCCATGTCTAGACATGGTCCATCATTCATTAGTACTAATGTGCCACCTGGGTGCTGAATCTGTCGGGCTCCGCCACAAAAACTGCAATACTGACTGTGGAGGGAAGTACAGTTGTCTAGCCTGTTTGTTTTTAAATTGAAATTTCTCAAGCAAAGACTGTCAACTGGGTGGTGTCTTTGTGATGTGGCTCACTGTTGTCTACAGGGGGTTAAGTTGAGACCATCATACTCAAGCCGAATTTGAACATAGACATCAAGAAGTTAAAGGCATGGGAGATCTTTTATCAATTCAAACTGGTTTAATATCACTTCAGTTAATGTCACACGTATCTTTTTATCATCAAAATGACCTGTCTAAAATAAAATAGGAGACAATGGATAGGGAGATTATTATTATTATTTTCAGGTGTTGTCTTAGCTATTTTTCATTTTCCTATTATAAATCATGTATGAGAAATCAACCAATCACTGTTAAGGATTTGTCAATTTCAGAAAATCCAGTTATGTTGTTAAAAAAGGGTGTCTCTTATAACGGAAATGATTTTGCAGTTTGACCAGACAGATTTGCCAGATGATATCTCTTATATTAATAAGTCACCTTATCAGTATAATATAAAAGTAGATCACCCTGACCTAGTACGTCAATTAACTATCTTTCCACATTATTACACTTCTCTTAAACTATCACCATGGAATGTGCTTTCATATCTGAACCACCATGTTTCAGGATGCTTAAAATATTTTAATCCTATCATCTAGGTCACATTTTGGAGAGATTACAAATGCTGCTAAGCCTGTGTATTTATGCTGTTAAGCCTGTGTATTGCTGTACAATTTTTGGAAGCTGCCATTGAGAATACAAAGCCAGATAATAATAGGTTTTAGTTGAGAGTATCCAACTACAGGAAGTGGTATTTGTTTTTACCAATGAGGCGGGAGCCACAAGGAATATTCTCAAAGCACTTTGTGGCGGCTCAAATAGCCAGCCTATTAGTTACCAGGATTGTGAGAAAAGTAGGTCTCATTGAATTATATTAACAGAATGTAGAATAAATTATTGCATGGAAGCTGTTCACCTAATCAGCCAGAGGTCAGAACTTCAAAGAATTTCCATATTACTTTAAAACAATACAATATAAGTGGAAAAGACAAGGAGTTTAATATCTGATAAAAGAAAAACTGATAAAAATGTAACTTGTCAAGAAAGCCAGAAAATTACAGGGAATATAAAATGTTATTGAGAAACTGTTGGAGCATAATTGGAGAGATGGGTTTAGTGAGGGGTACAGTGAAAGAAGGCCAAATTTCAGGCTGAAACTAGCACCATTTTTGCTATTCATAAATCAAATTCAAAAGTTCCACTATTTCCCTGACAGTATAATGTACTCACAGTCTTCATTTGCAGCCTACGTATTTTTCTTCTAAAACCCACCTATTGTGTCCTTCGTATTGGATGCTCATTAGATAACTTCCATCATCAGCACGAGTTGGAGATCAAGGATGGCCAGCTGGGGCTGATAGAATCCCAACTGAAAACAATTTGATATTAATCTGCTGCTGATGGAAATGAACAAGTATGATTTCAAATCACTTTCAAGTCAATCGCAGTGGCAGATAAACGTGGCTTTAGAAGACCTGAAAAACAAACTTTATTTTACTGTTTACAGGCAAAATACCTGCATATTCATTCATTCAAACCTTGCATTGGAAGAAGGCAGATATTGAATGCAGTGCAGCGCTCCCTGTTATCCACATAGCATTAATGTTGGCAGAATAGAGCAACTAGGAATGTACTCCAGTAATTCCAATAGATACGTAAAGGGCACTTTAAAAACAAAAACAAAAAAACCCCAAGCTTTCTGGCTTTGTCTGTGTTTTTTCTCTTTAAAAAACAAATCAAAAACAAGACACACTGTGCAATCACTCCCACCCAGTTTCTTGTGCTGTCTAACTTTTTTTGTGCAAACAATTAACCATTTTTTCTAAAGTGGACCAGCAAAACCCTAAAAACAGGTAAAGTACTGAGGCTATAATGAAGGTAGCAGTTTACTTTGGTTTAGACTTTCCACTGTGTTTAAAATGCCCCTTCATTTAAATGAAATTTCACACAGTCTAAGGGACACGCAATATTTAAATAAATGTTATTTACGAGTAAAGGGAATACAATAAAATAACCCATCCACCAAGTCACAAGTGAGTGTAAATACACTGTAGTTTGAGGAGCATTAACGAGACTTCAGACATCTTCCATGGCCACCACAAGCCCGATTAAATAAACTTTTTAAAATCAAAATAAAATAATGTTTAAAACCAATAAGAAAAAAAACCTCAAAATCAGATCCCTGCTTAAGCTGCCAAAATCATTTTGTGAATCAATTATCATTTCTCCCTGACTTATACCAAAACACATTGTTAAAAGCTCATTTACTGTTGGATATTCTGCTGGGAGCACACACATTAACTTTTGCATGGATAACTTTGTATTTAATTGGTTTTTGAGGTACAGTCTGGATCCTCCAGTTTGTCACAGGGAATAACCATCTTAGATGCATGGCACTGCTTTGCTCGCTTTGAATGCAGACAAGATTTATAACAACTGGCCTAGATCCACAGCTGTCAGGACAAAACTGTACTTTGAGCAGAGGGTAGTTGAGCTTTAAAGCAATCAGATCAGCACAACCATAAAAAAAGAGTTGCAATAAAACACTCAACATCACAAGTAGCAGTTATTGGCAGCCCTTTTGCTACTGCCTTGTTAAAATAATAACCTCAAGCATGAAGGTACATGTTTTTTCCATCATTGCAATCCAGTTGTCATCTTAGCTGTCAGAATGGTTATATCTGTTTGACATAGTGCCCCAGTGAAATCTAAATGCAAAATCTGGCGATGTGAGAAACATCCAGTCTGGTAATGTTACATTTGATCTGCAGTCAGTGCCTTTCTATCAATGATCTTCTTTATAACAAGGACAAATCAAATTTATAAGCCAAGGTTTTGAGCTTCATATACAAAAGATTTGGGTTGCCACTTTTTAAACATGCAGCTGTCAACTAGAAATGGACCCAAGGGCATAATCTCAGATTGAAGGATTTGTGGATGAGGCGTAAAAAAGGATATTTGAGAAATATCTGTATCATTGCTATGTCAAAATGTTTCTTTTGGATACCATTTGTCATGGAACTTTATTGAGGGGAATCATATTATTATTATTATTTATTTCTTAGCAGACGCCCTTATCCAGGGCGACTTACAATTGTTACAAGATATCACATTATACATTATTTCACATTATACAGATATCACATTATTTTTACATACAATTACCCATTTATACAGTTGGGTTTTTACTGTAGCAATCTAGGTAAAGTACCTTGCTCAAGGGTACAACAGCAGTGTCCCCCACTGGGGATTGAACCCACAACCCTCCGGTCAAGAGTCCAGAGCCCTAACCACTACTCCACACTGCTGCCCGTCATAGAATACAGCAGTGTACCAGCTTCCAAAAATACGGTCTGGAATGTGTGAGATATAGACTGACATGTTCCTCTGTATATCAATAACTTGTGGTCAAGAATATCACAACTGGATAAGCGCTTCTCTAGAAAAGAAAAAGTCAGACACACGTACAACCAGGCATCTCTACAACCTGTTTATAACTCATTGTTGTCTGTTGAGTGCATTCTCTTATTGTTTTTTTTTTATTGTTTTTTAACTCCACTTTGTCAGGCATGTTGTTGACAGACCACATTTGTTTACCTTCTCCAAAGGTGCTTTTAGCTGTGCACACACACACATTCTTACATTTTTTATTTATTTATTTGTATTATTCTTTTTTTAAATGTTGTGTGTCAGATTATTTTGCCTCCGATTTTCTACCCTATTTGGAATGTCCAATGGTTTTTTCACCTCCCCACAGCAGTTCCCCACACAGCTCAGGAGAACTGAAGGTCCAGTGGGCGTCCTTCGATCCTGTGACCAAGCCAGCTTCCTCTTTTACACCCAGGAACTCGAGAGCGGATATCAGTGAGCTCCCGACCTCTGGAGGACAAAGGCCAGCCCTGCAGGTGTCCGCATGAGCTCACTGGGTGCCTGGACAGCAGTATTCGCTGTAGCACAATGAGGAGAAACAGTCCCTGTCAGTTTTGCCTCCCTAACCCACGGGAGCGCCAGAGCCAGTGCGACGCTCGCTTTCAGAATCACAAATTCTTACATTTAGAAAATCTGCTCGCTAAATGTGCATGCGCCTGCTTCTAACTTGCAGCAGCAGGGTGTTATACATGTCATGCTCTTTGTAGCTCGGGAAGTGACAGACATGGTTTATTGATTGATCTAATGGAAAAGTATAGAGCTAGTTTTTCCTGGCTTGTTTCGATCCAAAGGGCTCTTTCTATCTCAGCATGTAGCTATTGTCAGGGAGGGGAGGCCCAGCAGCAGCTGAGTGTTCAAGGCAGGTTGGGATGGGGAGTCACAGGAGCCAGAGGGATGACACTGTTACAGAGTGGAAGGCAATAGGCAAGGCCCTACCAAGATATGAACAATCTGCACAATGGACCCCCACGAATTTTTGGACACCACATTTAAAAATGTCAATATTGTTACATATTGTTAAATTTCCTTACGTTGATCAACAAATGTAGTAACGCAATGAAGAAGAATCTTGAAGGACAAAATTAAATATTTACTGTAGAAGTTGTTTGATGTTTAATGGACGCACCACAGGGTATATTTGCAGAAATGTACTTTTATATTTGCAGAAATGGACCACATTCTTATTTTTTCCATATTGAATCCTGTGCAATATTGTTTAAAATTGCACAGGTGGGCCTACATTGGAGTCGATACACATGGAGGAAGAAAAATGTGCCAATAGACAAGTTCATTTCTGTAATAAGGCCCAAGAATTAGACATCACATCCCTTATCAAAGTTTGCCATGGTATTTTTGCACAGCAGTTTTGCAGTTTTCCCATGCTTTTCCCATAGTTATGCTAGCATTTATCATAGTTTACCCTGGTTTGCCAGGTTTATCAACATGCTTTCCCATACCGTGCTATTCTTAACAATGCTTACACAGTGTTTCATTACACTTTGCTATGCTTTTACAATTCCTGTGTCTTTAGCAATGCAATTATTTTTCATTGTATCTTATATCATTATAATATTCCACTTGGGGGGTAAAAGCAATAAAAGCTAGTGCACACTAGATCAGGATTGCAGATTACACAAGATTCTTGGAGAGAAAAATGTCCCCCAGAACACTGCCAATGTTTCAATAAAAAAAAAAGAAAAAAAGTGATGAACTTCATTACACACTGGCAAGTACAATTGCATCAGGTAAATCAAGTGATCTGATGCTGTGAGACAGTTGAGAAATTCCAGGAATTTCAAGTTATCAGAAACCACCTGGGAGAGTAGAACTTTGGGAAACAAAAGTAAGCCGACCAAAATCATCATGGTCTTTAAATACAATAAGCAATCAAAACACAAAAGATCAAAAACTTCAAAACTGTGGAGCAACTCAAGATGGCAACAGTCAAAGCAACAGAAAGGGGTTGATGTACCAAGATGGGCCAGTCGCAGCACAAACATACCACAATTTTCATTTTCGTTGCAACAGTTCGCAAAGTATACATTTTGTCGTACATACTAAGAGAAAAAAGTTAATGAAAAGAGCTGCAATATACTAATTTAAATATTTGTTGCGTCTGCTTAGCGAGATCTCTAGCATACATTGCGGGTGTCGTGCGACATTGTTCAAATACATAGCGGGAGTTGAGTTGTGGTTTGCTGCAGCAGAGGGTGCCCGAAGGATAACATCTATACATGCAAGGGTAAACATAGTTTTTGTTAAATGTAAACGTCATCTATACAATGCATTCTGTTCCATATTCATGTTATCTATTTTAATACTGTTATATAAAAAATGAAAGGCAGTTTAATCCCATCAGATTCTATAGTGGGGCCCCAACCTTCATCTCCAAAAACCTTTTCATAATCAAGCAGTAACCCCTTGCTAAACCGGACATGTTTGTCCGACATAAGGAGGTGTCGGGTTTAAAAACAATACAATAAAAATCGCACACACATACATTTATTGTTCGCAATGTATTTTAAATATAAATCATTGCACTGAAATAACACTGTGTTTTGGGTAGGTTACACATTACATTATGTCAAAATATAAATCTGTAAAATAGGCCTATAGAGTACAGTAGTAAAATCAAATCAATACCTAGCGCACTTTCTTTTTACTTTAGCCTACTGGTAACACAAAATAAATCATGCTGCTGCATTGTACACTTTACTGTACAATGGCGAATAAAATAATATTTTAAATTGAAACTAAATGATTTTAGGGTTTTTTATTTTACCTTAATTATTATTATTTTTAACTTGGCCTACTTAGTAACCTAGACAATTAACACATAATAGATTATGGTCCTATACAGATGCTCAGAATGAGCTGGAGGGGTTAGTGGCACATGTGTGCAGTCTATTGGTCCCAACACGCTGGGAAAACCAGAAATAACATAGAAATTTGTTTTCACGGCTTGTAAGTGCACATTGACTTTAGTGAAAATTAGGTACTCAAATGCATTGAGCACAACTGGCAACACATGAGAGAAAGAGGACTGGGAAATGCCAGCAACAATTGCGACTTTCAAAAGTTCTGAACAAACTGATGCAATTGTCTGCAGCTTTAGTACATCTCATTATAATATTTGTGTACCCTCATTTGCACTATCTCCGCCCCCTTTTTGCAAATTTATGCAGGAACCCCCATAATTACATATTCATCTAAGGTTGAACCGCAAAGAAAAACTGCTGCCGCAAAGCATTCCCTAAAAAGTCGCCAACAGCATTGTGCACGTTTACTGCATTTCACCCTCGACTTCCGACTCGTTTGCAACTATTGCGACCGGCACAACATTTTAGTACATTACCCTAAGCGTTTTAAATGGAAATAGATGGGCTTTGAAGGCTCATTTTCAGAATGGCTAAGGTCATGCAGTGCATTTTCCTGTATGGTGTATAACCCCCAGTCCAGAGTGTAACTTAGATAAAAGCTTATCTATATGAAAACTGAATAGCAAATACCAAAATTCAATGACTTTGTCCCACAATTGACCTTTCAACACAAAATAATCAATCATTCACAGCTGTTATTTCTAAGTGTATGCACCAAACACAGTGTGAATACTGTTTTTGCATTCAAAATGATTTATTTGTCATTTATGGATTCATTCATTATGATTTCAATTAATGAATCAGTGATATAGAAACAATAGGCACTTGTGTGAAAATGTTAAACCACTATGTGCTTGAATTATGCATCTTAAACAACTTCTAAAAAGTCTCATGCATTTTACCATTTGTGGCTGTGTTCCTTTTCTCTTGCTATTTTAAATGGATTGCATGTGTGGCCTATTAGTCATTGTGACAGTCATTGTGTCGCTGGTTCCTGCGCAAGTGTGTGTCTGTGGAAAATCAGCTGCGACGCGCAGTTGGAGATGCGTTGCTAAGCAACCAGTTGAGTGGCAGGTTCGCCCTGAGCTAAGATGATCGGGAGGTCTGGATTGGCTGGGGGGCGTGCCTGGGGATGCTGCGCAGAGCTCAAAAAGCGGCTGCGCTACAGCTCGGGGCTGCTGCAAGGCCATTGCTGTACAGATGGGTGCTGAGTGAGAGTTTGTTTCTATCCAGGAGGGAAGCGTCCGCTCTGCGGGAACGACTACTACGGAGGCCTTTAACTGCAAGACGGGGCCTGTGAAGGCGATTGCCCAGCCAGGACCGTCAGAATGGCCCGGAGTCGCTGGGAGGCCAGGACTTCAGAAACAACACAACAGAAGTAGGTCAGCTTAGGGGATGTGGATCCCAAAACAGTATAAAGAAGGTTACCGTAGAGTAGTAGGTTCCTGGAGCGGGATGTTCCTCTTAGTGGGACTAGCGCTCGTCATTTTGTGTGGCACTTATTTTTAGCTTTTGTTTTTGTTTTTATTGCTTTATTAAATGTGACACTAGGTCTACCATTGCTGGTACCCTAGTGTCAGCTCGGTGTTAAAATTAAATTTGCGTGCCTGAGCGGCGTATCAACACCAATGCTCTGTGTCTGTCAGTATTTTCCAGTGACTACCCACATATGTAACACGTCACCCTGTTACAGTCATCAATTAAATTAGACATTAATTTGCCTATTTTGACAATTTTACAAGATTTTCAGTTACAGTGGTTTTATTTCATATGCCCAACCAATCAAAACTACATAAAAAATTGGATGTTCTAATACATTTGCACACAACTGTATCTCCCAGCATATTTGTTTTGCATGCTTTTATTGTATGCCAGAGTTGGTGAGTTAGCATTACAAGTGCATTTATTAAACAATCACTCATTCTTATTAGGGCTTTCCGTTCCTTGGCTTGCCTATTCAGTGTAAAAAAGGGGAAAGGCTTCTTACCTGGTTTGACTGCAGCCATGACTGCGCAGGATGATTTCAGCACAGCTTCATAGATGGCCCGCTGGTCAGCAGTGAACTTGCCATTAGCAGGGAAGGAGCAGGTAATGTCGGATGAATAGCAGTAATACTCTCTGCCCATATCGAAGAGGCTACAAATTTGACAATAATTACCAGGTGCAGGGGATAATTTAAGGGAGGCAGTTAGTCTGCTCATGGCTGCTGAGTAGAAGGAGGTGGAAAAGGTGCTCTGTCTCAGAGTAGCCAAAAAAATAGTAAGTGCTGTGTTAAGCCGGTGTGTGTTTGTGTTGTGGTGGCAGGTAAACGGCTTAGCCGTCCTGCGAGTTAGTCAGGGACTTACCTGTACAGTCAGTGCTCCAAAATGGAGCTAGGTGTTTGTTTTGTTTTATTTTGTGTTTATTAAAAATAGTGCGCTATTCCATAGCCGACCGTGGACGGGAGCTTCCAGGGGGCAGCGCTCAATTGGCCGAGCGTCGCCCGGGGGGAGGGAGGGTTAGGTCAGCCAGGGTGTCCTCAGCTCACCGCGCACCAGCGACCCCTGTAGTCTGGCCGGGCGCCTGCGGGCTTGCCTGTAAGCTGCCCAGAGCTGTGTTGTCCTCCGACGCTGTAGCTCTGAGGCGGCTGCACGGTGAGTTCGCAGTATGTAAAGAAGCGGGCGGCTGACAGCACATGCTTCGGAGGACAGCGTGTGTTCTTCTTCGCCCCTCCCGAGTCAGCGCCGGGGTGGTAGCGGTGAGCTGAGCATAATAAAATAATTGGGCATTTCAAATTGGGGAGAAAATAATAAAAACTAATTGGCAACGACTAAATTTATAAAAAAATAAAAATAAAATAACGCAACCGTGCTGTAAAAAAATCCATTCCCGTGTGTGTTGGGTCGATTTTTTTAAAGGGGCAACGAACCCGAGTGGGTGCGGTTCATTCACATTTGGTGTTAGAAGTGGGATCAAGCCGACCGAAAACACACTTCAGTCGGACCCACAAAACTTAACAAGATGGCGAACACCGATGCGCTGATCCGTGCACTACTACATGCAACAGCAGTGCAACAAGATAATAATGCGAGGATGCAAGAGTTACAACAGGCAGCTATTCAAGCCCAACAGGAGACCAACCGGTTGCACGCACAACAACTGGAGGTAACCCGGCAGGAGATAGCAATTTTAAAGGGACGCCTGGACAACTCGGCAACACCACAAAATGGGTGTTCGATTCGACCCTCCCACGTCTTGCAGAAGATGACGCAGGAGGATGATGTAGAGGCATTTTTACTGGCGTTTGAGCACACCGCCCCCCCGGGAGGGATGGCCGTTAGAGAAATGGGCTGGAATTCTTGCTCCGTTCCTGGTAGGAGAAGCTCAGAAGGCATACCATGACCTTGGCCCACAGGAAGCTGAGAGCTACCCACATCTAAAAGCCGAGATCCTTGCTTGGGAAGGGGTGACCTCAGCTGTATGGTCTCAGAAATATCACGCCTGGGGTTACACTCCAGGAGTTCCACACAGATCGCAGATGTACGATCTAATTCATCTGGCCTCCAGGTGGCTCAAACCAGATGTAAATAATGCAGAAAAGGTTGTAGAGATCCTAGTCATGGATCGGTACCTACGGTCATTACCGGCCCCACTAAGGAAGTTGGTCGGGCAAGGAGACCCCAGTACCATCAATGAGTTTGTGGATCTCGTGGAGCGGCAGCCATGGAGGAGCTCTCTCGTCAGCCCCAGATCCCGGCAGTGAGGAACCCGAGACAACCGTTATGGAGACTATGGTCTACGTTGAGGTCGGGTAAGCAACTGGCGATGCCGGAGATGGGTGAAGGGCAGCCTGAGGCCGTGAAGGGACTGGGGACAGATGTGGGAGCAAGGGCAGAGGCCCTGGGGTATGGAAATTACCAATGTTTTAAATGTAATCATTTGGGCCACATTGCTAAATATTGTAAAAGTGAAGAAAGAATGGAGTGTAATATTGCTAAACCCGGTATTGCTGAAAGTCAGTTTTGTGGAAACATAATTGTGCCACGTCATCCTTATTTGATCTGGGTGAAAGTAAATAGGAAAAGTGCAGAGGCTCTCGCAGATTCAGGGAGTGCAATCACCTTAGTCACGTCGGAATTATTGGCGGACTGCCCATTGGATTATGATTTTAAGACGGGAATTACTTGTATTCATGGGGATATTAAACACTATCCGACTGCGGTGGTCACCATTGAAGTCGGGTCCCAAGTGGTGGACTTACGAGTCGGAGTAGTGCCCCATCTTCCCCACCAAGTAATTCTTGGTAGAAACATCCCGGGATTCAGTACCCTGGTGAAATTTAACAGGCAATTGGCAAAGCCTGAAGTAAACACTGAGGCAGTAAATACGCCTCCAGAGAGCCCCCATGACATCTTCCCATTTACTGACCCAGATCTGTTTATTGAAGGTCATTGTGTAAAAATGAGGAAGTCACGCCGACAGCAGGGACAGGAACGCAATACTATGACACAAAGCTTAGTAGGGGCTCTAGAAAAACGTAATAGTAAGGGGGTGGCTACACAGTGTAGCGAGAAGGAAATTTTTGCAGAAACAGGGGAAGTAGTAATGGAAAACCCAAGGGAAGAGCCCTGGTGAAGGTTTTGCTAGGGAACAGGAACAGGACCCCACCCTAGTGAATATCCGGGAGAGGGTGGTGTCGGTAAATGGTACAAGGGTAGAAAACACAATAATTAACCCACTTGAACATTTTATAATAAAAAACTATTTACTGTACCACTGCACGCAGCTTAACGAGGAACCAGTAGAACAGTTATTGGTTCCCCGCACTTATCAACCCCAAGTTCTTTACTTGGCACATACACATCTGTTTGGGGGTCATTTATGGTCTGAAAAAACCTTACAACGGATACTGAGAAGGTTCTATTGGACAGGCATAAGAAAGGCCGTGGATTGGTATTGTAAATAATGTCCTGAATGTCAGTTGGCTAGTCCTAATCCAGGTTTGCGAGCTCCGTTACAACCTCTTCCCATTATTGAGATACCATTTGAAAGAATAGCTATGGATCTAGTGGGACCATTAAATAAGTCGGCTCGTGGGCACGTATATATCTTGGTCATACTTGACTATGCTACCAGATATCCCGAAGCCATTCCTTTACGGAACACGGCATCCAAAATTATAACTAAGGAGTTGATACACTTGTTTTCTCGAATAGGTATCCCTAAGGAAGTTTTGACGGACCAAGGCACCCCTTTTGTGAGTCAGTTAATGAAGGATTTCTGTACAACCCTTAAGGTTACACCTAATTAGGACGTCAGTTTACCATCCTCAAACGGATGGGCTCGTGGAAAGGTTTAATAAGACCTTGAAATCAATGCTAAAGAAGGTAGCTTCAAAATATGGGAGGGACTGGGACCTCCTGTTACCATACTTAATGTTTGCTATTCGGGAGGTACCACAGTCCTCGACAGGTTTCTCACCGTTCGAGTTACTGTATGGGAGACAGCCAAGGGGAATCCTGGATATAGCCAAGGAAATTGAATCTATTCAGTCTTGAACAAAGAAGACTACGTGGTGATCTGATTCAAGCATTCAAAATCCTAAAAGGTATAGATAATGTCGACCCAGGGTACTTTTTTGACCTGAAAAAAGAAACAAGGACCAGGGGTCACAGAAAATAGGAGGCAATTTTTACACAGAGAATTGTGAGGGTCTGGAACCAACTCCCCAGTAATGTTGTTGAAGCTGACACCCTGGGATCCTTCAAGACGCTGCTTGATGAGATTCTGGGATCAATAAGCTACCAACAACCAAACGAGCAAGATGGGCCGAATGGCCTCCTCTCGTAAACCTTCTTATGTTCTTATGTTCTTTGCTAAAATTAATATTGGTGCTTACATAGGCTGCACAGCGACCACTTGTATAATAATAATAATAATAATAATAATAATAATAATAATGAATATAATGTATTTTTATTTGTATTATTGTTATTCTTTTTATATATTTGAGTCACTAATCAGTAACATTGCTCAGCTGTTCAATACGTCTGATCGGAGGCAGTATGGAGAACAGCTGATCAGTTTTACTTGTTTGCTGCTCATAAAAATATATATGAGCCAATTTACACATTCACTTCATTCATGAGACCGGCAATTTTAAAATCCCGTCTCAAAGTGTAGCGGGATTGTGGAGCCTGTTGGAAACCCTAGTCACAAGTCGACACCGGCAGTAACGCAGACTGGCTGAAAGTATGACCGACAGCTATGACCACTTTGCTGCGTCAAAAAGTCTGCGAACTCGGGGGTGCTTTAGTCCTTCTGCCGCACCCGTAGAAGTGTCTGCAGCTGACGTACAGCTTTTGTCTGCGAGAGAAGTATAAACCAACCTTAATATAACATTTGCAACAGCAGTATACGTGTGCTGTTGGGATGACAATCTGCCCTTATGGTTCTCAAATCATTCTCCAAGATCATTTTGATTCTGCAGCAGACAAAGCTGCCAGTCTGTTCTGCATTATCAACTGGGCTGCGGAAGGTCAGAGGCCTGATTCTGATCAACAGCCAGACATGTAATCCCAGAAAGAATCTGTGTTGTGCTTGCCAGATTCTTCCTAATGAACTCATTGAGACAGCTTTAGATATGCAACTAGAAGCGGAAAGAAGGTGCATTCAGGGTTTATTCATGGGGCAACAAGTTTGTTGTCAAAGTTACTAAAACTCCCTGCTCCACGAAACTTACTTCATTTTGTACAGAGCAGTAATCAAGTCAGTCTGTATCCCACATTGCAATGCTGATTTGGAAAAGGCAATTATCATAACACAATTAAACACCAAATGATAGCTAGAGATATTAAAAGATTAGAGTTTAAACATTATACAAACAATACACGTATTTAGAATTCTGTCTAAATGTTATCAGAATTATGCAGGTAAAACAGATGTTGGCCTTATCCAGTAGTAATTATACAATGGTTATTTACTGTACACATGTAGTCCTATACATATTAATATTGTAGTCACTTATTTTATATATGTTTAATCTTAATGTTTTAACAATTAGGAAATACATGGAATCGACAACTACAATACAAAAGTTGCATTAATTGCTTTACTTGAACAATATGTCTGGAGACAATATTCTGGTACTTTCAGATTTACCTTACCAAGCTTGTAACCAACTCTAACCATATTGGATCATCTGTTTTGCTACTATTATAAAATATTGAAATCTGAGGATTGGCCTTGTATTCAATTGTCAGAGGTTTCTAATCATTGTTCTGCATCACCTTTCTAAACTGTGTGACAATGACCTCCTACTGGGACAGACATAATAAAGCATTATAGTTCACATAATGAGTAATGCAGTAATGAGGTCCATTCAGCAACAGTGGGTCTAAATACCTCCATCATAGCTGACCTACCTTTTACGGATTACTCAGCGTGTTTGTGCTCATTAAAATATGTATCATGTTTGAACACAGCATCAGTTGATTTGCATTTTGACTGTACTTGCTTCTACCAAAGAATACCAAATGACCTTCTCAAACACATTAAGAGCCTTGAAAGGGACACTCCACTTCTAAACCAGAAAGAGTCATATTGGGGAGCTCAGTGAGTCATATATGACTCCAGAGCTATCCGTTGGACAGGCCCGATTAAAATCATACAAATATTTGTCAGATATAAATTTACAATGGAGACACACATGAACTAGAGATGCTGGTAACCTACTGTAAAGGCCAGTATTGTACTGTATGTCCCTTAACAGTGTGATCAGGAGTGTGAACCGCTTTTAAAATACAATATTTCAAATAGGAATACTGGGATACTGACTTCATTACCATGTTGTATTTGACCAAGATAGCCACCATTCTTTTATTTTAATATCCTTCTGTGACAATTGTATCTTATTCCAACACTGAGTACAGACATTGCTATATATTTTGTAAGCTAACTGAATGTACATTGCATCCTATCTTTTTTCTTTTGTACTGAAAAAAATGCTGGTTGGCAATATCGCAATGCATTCTGCACAGTATTTAAGCACACGTCTAGCTTTCAAAGGGGTCAGTGAGTACATCCTTTATTTAGTGGGGCCTTGGAGCAGCAGGGTTGACATTACAATGTAAAATCAGGGCAAAGTCCACAACCAGCAAGGCATATGGCTGATGCCAATATCTTGTACTGTGTTTGAATCATGTGAACAAACCTATAAGCTTTGTGGCTAAAAATAGTTATTGAATACCTTCAATGATCAATATAACAGCCTTTTATACGTACACTAAAAGGGAATTTAGAGCAAAGTTCATCACTGCACTGCTCTGTCTATCATTCAAGTATTGCAGAATTGCGCATAGTGTAATTGTGGATTCTGCATTGATAATTATCAAGACTGGTACTACATTTAATGTAATCTTTGCAGAAACACCTTTTCTGGGGATAAACTGAAGGTCAAATATCCACCCAATTGTTCAGCATTGGTTAGTAAATGATCAACATTTGGGGTGCTACTGTACATGTGTGAAACTAGTTAGTTAAAGCGGTTGTTCTTCATTACTAGAAAATGGATAACATTTTGGAGTACCACTGCTCGTTAAAATCATTTGCATATATTTGAAGAATGGTCAATATTTTATTCAGGGATACCAAGATTTTTATAAAGAAAGACTCTGATTGAGAGAGATTCCCAGAACTGAATTATGGCAAGCCAAATGAGCATTTAGAGATATTTCACATTCATCTGTAGCTATCTCTAATTCATTTCCAAATATCTCTAAATATTTGAAGATATCTCTAAATCATTTTAAGATATCAAAAATAGACACAGAAATACCTTGACTTGTTTTGAAGATGTCTTAAAACTGATGGATAAAGAAGGTCTCTCTAATTCATTTTTAGATATCTCTATTGATTGATTTACAGATATCTTTAAATAATATGTAGAGATCTTTAAACCAAGATATCTTAAAATGATTTACAGATATCTTTAAATAGACAGGAAGTCATTTCAAGGTATCTTGAAATGATTTAGAGCTACCTTACGCTTTACTTAAAAGATCTTAAATTGTAAGACATCTCTAAATGATGGTTTGGTGTACCATGCCAGCAAAATCCACGTGGTTTACAGATGTCTGCGTATTATTTCATTTGAAGCTATCTGTAATTCAATTTGAGATAACTTAAAATGTTTTACAGATATCTTTAAATATTTAAGATATCTTAAATTGCATTTTAAGTTATCTCTAAATGATAATTTGGTTTGCCATACTGAATGGCAGGCTGGGGTGTTCAGATCAGGATTGAGGTGCACTCTGCACAAGAGCCCTCTTGCCATTTCATTAGAATTAAATTAAGGAGCATCATTTTTGTTTCTGGTACTGAAAATGTTTTAACTTGTAATTTGCATTTATGGACAAATGTTTTATTACCTATACCAAAACATTTATGCAGCAATAAAGTAACCTCAGCAAGCCTTTTTTTTTAAATACTTTTTTCACTTTTCAGTAACTTAATTACTACATGCCAGCTTTATAAACTTTATAAAGCAATTTCAAACACAGTACTGCAATTGCTGTCATCTGGAAAGGAAGGTGTTCCTTTAGACAATGGACTCCTAGGTTCATTTAATGTATCTGACATTAAAGATGAAACTGTATTTACCAGCTAGTCAATTTGTGCATATGTACACAGAACAAACACAGCCGTTGACCAAAGTAGGTGAAAGATCACTCAGACATTCTTTACTGTACATGTACACAGTGCTAGTAACCCTCAGTATTTCAAGGGTTAACATGACTCAGTGTCATAAGGGATGATCTTCAGGGCGCACTTTAAACTACACAGCTGGCAAGAGTTATGCTATTAGAGCAAAAGTAAGCATTCTTTTGTAATTGGTTACCTTTAGTGTGTACACACATCCTCTATTTAGGTACGTGTTTTATATTGCAGGGGGCTATTTTTGTGGCATTCATAAACTTCAATCATAAATGGAAAAGCATTGATTAGACAAGACAGAGGGGAGCTCACATAGATTTCAAAATCAGAGCTAGCAGTATGACGAACAAGTTGATGAATATGACGTATACCACCAGTATTTACAGAACAGTGTAGCACAGGAAATAGCAATGAATAATTTAATACAAATTGGGTATTTTAGACCTAGATGTCTTTAGGGAAGAAAATGTTAGTATCTTGGTAAAGTATATAAAAAATGATTTACAGTATATGGAATAACTCTTTAGGGTCTGCCTAATGTTAAAAAAATCCAGCCGACGCCCTGGCCGTTTAAATCTTTTTACTCAGGCACTGTAAGAGACAGCCCTGCTCGAAAGAGCAGCCAGAGCTTCAAAACAAGGTCCTATTCGTGGATTTTCCAGCATTGGACCATGTCAGGAGAGAGCTGTGAATGCAGGTGTTTTGCAATGTTACTGCTGCGCTGTAAGACAGACCTACCTCGGTACAGTACACAAACATTTCCAGACAGAATCTTTACAAAAGAAGAGAAATGGCAACATCGAAGGCACAAGGACCTATAAATATATATTAGTTTTTTGTGTTTGTGGATCAGATGCATGAGACAAGTCTGTTGTTAGGCCATGGTTGCCACCTTACAGAGTTTTTAGCCACAGTAAATAGCTCCATCTTGGACCACATGATCAGGGCACCAAATAATTTTAATGCATTTTATTTTGTTTTGCACATTTTTCAATTGTTAATTTTTATTTTGGTTGCTTTTGGTCCCTTTTGTATATATGGCCATAATTCCTTTATTTGTTATCCAATTTGTTAAAAAAAGTTTTTCATGTTCTCTGAAGTTTCATTGTCAGATTTGAACTGGCTGTGCTAAAACACATTTTATTAGCAATAAATAATGTTTTTTTTCTAAATAGTGTCCCTCTTTTTCTGTGTTTTTTGTTTTCTGTACTAAAAAGGGCAAGTCTCAGACTATTGAACTTTTTTTAGTGTGTGCACATTCATGTCATGTATGCATGTACCTGTAACCTTTATAGTTAAAGAGTTATAGGCACAAATCTAACAGTAAAAAAACAGGCGAAAATAGCTTGGGCCCTTAAGGGATAACTGCCTGTGTTCTCATGAATTATAAGTGTGACATACAGACAGACACCTCCATGGAATATAATATTCTCAATAATGTATGATAAATCACAATTGGATAAGAGGTTTCCCATACATATGGAAAAATGTAAAGTGTACAGATCATATGCATGTACGTATGTATGACCGGCCCCACAATATCCCTTTTGCCAGGGCTATGACGACATGTAGTATCTTTAATGAGTTTAAACTAATCAGATTAATACTAATAAACTACTTCCTGTATCAGACTTGCTCTGATGATCCACCAGACTGTGAGGGTTAATTGGAGACAGGCCAGGCCTGCTAATGGGAATAAGAGGTTTGAAAATGTAATTTAAAGCCTTGGTTATCATATCCACAATTACCTGGGATTGAAAACACAAAGAGCAACCGGCTGTAAAAGTGGGGAAAATGTACAATAGGGAAGTTTTGAAAAAAAAAAAAAAGGACAGTGGTTTTCTTCTGGCCTGTCACAGCATGTGATCAATCATTACTCACAGAATGTGGTCTAGCAGGAATAGCCAAGTGAAAAGATTAGCCATTCAAAAGACCCTTCTACTCAGAGCACTAAAAATACAGGTATTACTAGTTGTCTTTTTTTAAGATGGTGGTGTTGAACAAACAAGCAGCAGAAGGAACTAAGTGAATATCGGATTTCATAAAGATATCTTATTACATATTGCCATTAACAGTACCAACGAGAAAATCTGACATCATTGACATCATTGTGTCACCTCCCCTCATTGTGCTGTTATATAATATGAGATAGGTTAACTATTATTAACACATGGAAAATGAGAGAGAACTTCAGCAATATTTATTAATGTACTTCTCTCTACTTGTTAAGCAGTCAGAAACATTTTGCTTGCACCACATAATGTTCAGCAAAAAATATCTTTTGTTACAGATTACTGACACTCTGTATATAATTTTTGTCGTCGCTACTGTGAGTCTCAGTACAGTACAGGAGAAAAGCGAGTTACCATTGAAGAAATGACTTCAACTTTTCCATCCACAATTTAAGAATAAAGTGGTACTGACATTTAATATTGTTGTGTTGCTGAAATCGACACTGTCTCTAAAGCTTTAAACTAGTTTATTTTCATGTGGTTAGTGATAATTACTGAAGCCGCTGTCCAAAAGCATACAGTATTGCTTTATTCCAGATAGTTATGTAGCCAGCAACCAGGCTGCAGGAGGTCTCGGTTGTAAGGGCTCTTGTTTGTGTTTCTGTGGTTGCTTTTTGACGCAATAACGCCCCCATGTGGCCAGCAAACAGACCACCTTGCACTGCAGTTCACATTCAGAACAATGCTGCAATCACCAGACCAGATGCTCCGATCCAAGCCATGAAGTGGCTCTCATTAAAAGTTAATATGCTGAAAGCACTACAGCCAATTAGATAAGTCAACAATGATGTTTGCGATAATAAATCTATCACGGCAAGCTCCCAGGATGTTATTTTGTGCGCAAAACAAAACTGAATAGAGTTTACAGTTATTGTTGACTCAAGTTTCCAAATGCAACCTTTAAACCAGGACACATTTATGATGTTAATTTTAAATGTACACATACCAAGGATAATTAAATTAACTTTATTCAAGCTGTTAATATGAGACCCTATGATGAAGATATAACCAACTTGGGGTAGGGTGTTTGTTGCCTGTTCTCACCCTGCTCAGACCCCTAGCTCACTGGTATCCCTGAATAGATAATCATGTATTCCTCTAATGTATTTAATTGTAATGAGCAATACAGTGAATGGGTATCTTGTTCACTAAGTATCTCAGTAGCTTTGACTAGTGTAGATAAATCCCGCATTTTCAAATATATGCAAAACATTTTAAATATCAATCAGCCCCATAAACGGAGGAGTATAACATATTAAAGCCTATTTGCATGGTTTGGCCAAAGGGTCTCCATGAGAGAGTGAGACCGAAAGCAAAAAAGGCAGGATTGGTGTTGCACAAATTTAAGCCTACAGGGGGTGCTATGCGTTAGTAGATCTGAAGCCATCTGGGATACAGACTTCATATTTGTTGTGTTATGGAAACTCCTCAGACAGGGAGACTTGATCAGTTAAAATCCTCCAAGGAATTGACAAAGTTAACCACAGACCAGTACCAAAGGACACAGCTGGAAAGTGGGAGGAGACAGACTGAGGTCAGAGGGTAGGACACACCGTAGTCCTGAACACTGAGGCCCAGATTTAACAGGTGCTGAGAGTTCTGAATTCTTGAATGGGATTTATAAAACACACGCAATGGCATAAACACGCAATTAAGACGTGATTTGGCCCTTGATGTATATATAATTCTGGGGCGTTTCTGAACAAAAGCGCTAAAATTGGGAGGGGATTTTGCAAATGAAGTCTATTAAATATTCTGTCTAATTTATTAAAGCTGCTGGTAATTGCTTGATTTTTTTAAGAACTCTGAAACGCAGGTGTTAATTTGCCACAGTCAGACTGTAGGCTATATAAAAGGCAAGGTGTGTGGGAGACTTGTTTGCAGCAAGGAGACCTCGTTTTTAAGGACAAAGAAACATTTAATAACATTTTGCAAAGAGCTAATTTTTTAACCCTTCCGATCAAGTCAGTTTGTAAATTGCGGTTTATAATACCGTATTGTTTAGCAAACTCATACATTTTCAGTATATGTTTCATAGCTTGCATGACAAAAAAGAAAGTCTGCAAATATTATTAATGCCTAAAGAATTTATGTTTTGTAATATGGCATTTTTTATTTAATAATACTGGTTCAGGCAGTTTTGTTAAATTTCGAGTTTGAAAGAAAACGGTAAAAAAAAAAAAAAAAGGGACAGAGGGACAGATGCCGCAGTTAGTTTGTAGCTCGAGCAAATATAGTACAGCTGGTTGTAGATACATCTGAATAATGTAGCTGTATTATAGACCATACAGATATGCTTTAAAATCATACATAGTCAGAAATACAGACATACATAAGAAATAGGAGAGTTGTAACTGCATAAGAATTTAAGAAGATATAAGTCATAGTTAAACTGAAGACTGTCCGTATGAAGCTGTATGTAGTTATTGTTGTTGAACATATTGCTGTACAAATACAATGGAAGGATTTTCCACCCGTTTGACTGCCATGGATGTAAGTAAATAAAACGTATTGTTTCTGAAGTTTGAAAAGTCTATCTGCCTGGAATTATTCTATATGAAATAAGAAGTTGAACTAATATGCGAAGCACAGTAACTGGATCATGCGTCGTAATGTCTAAGCAACCTAGACTACAAACTCTGAAGTGCAAACTCTGAAGTGGTACATTTGTTTATTAAGAAGCCACCACACATTCCATATTTTAATCCTTTGTCCTGGTGATGTATTTCGAGCTTGTAACGCATGTTCATGTTTTACAAGTACTGCTTGTACCAAAATCTCCACTTCCATATTGGTAAATTTCGGTTTTGGCTTCCGAGCATCCTCATCACCATGGCTAGTACCAGGCTGAGATCTTTATGTGCAATTCATTTTCTTTTGGAATGTGTATACACACGCAGCCTATTTTGACGAGGAGTGCAGCCGTACTGAACACGCATGTCTTTTTGCGGTCGGTTTATTTCCTTTGATAAATTTGGGCCTGAGTGTTTAGAATAGGTTACCAAACCATGTTGCTGCTGTCGAGTCATTGAGATACTTTACGGCTACTATGTACCAGAGGCATTGTTGGCACACTGCACAGCATATTACAAAAAAATAATAAAAACATATTTTAAATTTCTTCTTAAAGAAATCATTCTTATTTCCCCTTTTGAAAACCTTATTTTTACAGTATCAACACCAGCCATCACTGCCCCTTCTAATGGTGATCAAAATCTCCTTTTGGAAAAATAGCAGCAACTTCCTAATCATTGTGCTGTATATCACCTGGTCTGATTACAGCTAAACCTCAGGATTACCTACAGCAGAGGACGTGATTCGGTAACAGGAAGATGAAGATCAAATTAAATACTGAAATAAAGAATGTGTTTCAGTAAACAAACTTTACTCAATAAGGTAAATAATTAATAAAACATCTCACATGCGTTCCATCAAGGACATTAAACAGTACTTTGCAATAGATAAGACACCATCCGACGTTACTGACTTTACCCTCTCAGTTTTGCCAGCTTGTTGCAGTGATTTTTTTAAAGCCGTTATGTTGTTGAGCCAGAACATTGTCTATAGCGAAATGACTCATTTAGTTTTGGCTTGCTTACATGTATACACCTGGGGTTCTACGGAAGAGTGTCCTGCTGAGGCATTTTTTTTAGTTATACTTTTTTAGCTGACACCGTTTGAAGCCTACAAATCTCACAGAACTATCAAAAGTATAAACAAGTACTCAACAGTCCTACAAGTAGTTCAAGTTCAAATAGTGAGCTTCATTGAGCATATTCTCTTTTTAAACTAAGCGAGTCTGCAGCAGCGTATGAAGCATTCAAAATGTACTGTTTTTATTACTTTTATTTTGATATGCATTTTTAATTCCATGTGCAGTTGACATTGTATTTCATTTAATTCATATGTTCTTTACAGTGAATTATCTGCATTTATTTTACAGGTGCTTAGACAATACAGAATGGGTAAGCTCTTAAATACTCACGTCTACAATGGTTTGCACCTTGTAAGAGGAGGTGGAAAGCAATTGCCCAAGTGCAAGGCTAAATCCTTATATCTCATTATAATGTTTGTGCCCGCTTAGGATTCCAGATCCCTGCCCAATTCCATGCTCTTTTCTTCATTTGAACACATTTCAATACCATTTAAATGGATTAATCATGGCAAAGTGCTAATTTGATAGTGGGTGCAGAAAGGCAGGTGAAAACCATTCTTTACACACGCCACCTTTTTAATGACCCACTTTATGGCAGCTAAATACGGTTTTTGGCAGCAATATCTGTGTTTTGCAGCCGCAAATCACTTTGCACGTATCCTCACATCGGCCTCTTAATACCATATGATTTCCAACATAAGAAAAGAGTGATAATGTTACTCGTGCTAATATTGATTTAAAGCCTTGGTTAGCACTCATTTAACACTTTTAAAAACAATTCAAATACATTGTAGGCTTTTTGCATTTATTTTGAATGCACACATTTGATCTAAATATAAAAAGGATACGGTGGTCACACCTGAGATGCAGGATAAAATGTGGTCATTTTGCTGACTTTTCGTCAGCATTTAACCACAAAAAAACAAAGCATACTGAACTATTCATATGTATAAAACTCAATGTATTCTCCCATACATCATGTTTTAATCAGCTTGCAAACCACAAAAACTATGAACATCTGAATTTTAAGAGCCATTAGTTACAAACAAAATTCTTAAGCGCTTACCTTATATAACAGAAAAAGAAAATAAGTCAACATTAGTACATGCATTTTAACACATGTGGTTTTATTTTCATTTGGAAACCAGTTTAGGTTGCTTGGTGTCATGGGTTACCAATGCTGGCTGAAAACCTTGTTTGTCAAATGCAAATTGCACTGTGGTACAGTATGTGCAGTTTTAAAACAGTTTGTTGTACTGTATGGTTAACCAGTATGTAGGCGGTTAAAAATAAAATATAAACAAATGCACTTCCAAGGAATAGGATACGTCAAAGGCAAGAAGCCAGAATCCAAAGATCAATAGTCACCAGGTGGGTGGAGAAGTATACAAATAATTCAAGACTAGTTCATCAGTCTAGTGCTTGTCTTCTTGTTTCAACATGCTTAAGTTTCCAATGAACAAAACAATACTAAAATAAATGAGCTGGATAAGGCAGATAGAACCACTGCAAGAGAAAGATTTCTACTGAAATGCAAGAGTAGTAAACTGGTGATAAAATTCTTCCATAAAACATCACTAGAACAGAACGTAAAACAAACAACAGCTTTCAGAAAACAAACTGGAAAGTCAGCACAGACTAAGTATTCCTGTGTTGGTTGTACCCAAGTTAAATCAGCACAACAGGTACAATCAAGCACAGCTACCTCGGTTCAAACAACCTGCTGTTTACTTTTGAAAACGCAGTTAGAATTTTAGACCCGAATAGGCACGTTTTCTTTGTTTTGACTCGGTACTGATAAAATCAATTCCTGGATGGGACAAATAACGAACGTGGTGCATATATGAACTTTATTAAAGAATGCCAGATACCTTTGGGTAACCAAGTTTGGGACTGTTTCTAATTGATGTCCACATGTCAACGTTTACTCTAAAAATCGCAACAAATGGCGTCTTGACAGTACCTCGATCGGGACGTGGGACAAAGCCCCTAATATCGGGAGGGTCCTGATTTTATCGGGACATCTGGTCACCCTTCTACAATCATTATTGTTATAACTTGGCAAGCAGGTTTGAACTTACTGTTTCCTGCTTCCTGCCTGTGTCCTGGGCACTGTTGCATATTTACTTCTAAATGCAGTATAATATTTTATAATCCGTGTCCTATGCCATTAGCTCTGTGGAGAAAGTCTTTTCACTCCCCACCATTTGTATATGTGTGAAGAACAATTTTCTTTGATCTTAGAAATATTATATTGAAGCTTGCTGTCTTTTAAACATAAGTGGTGGAGAGGCATGGATATTTATTGTACACAGTAATCCATGCAATATGAGGCAGATTAGGACACAGAGTGCATACTGTACAACACAGGCTACTGGATAGAAATTAAATGGGAGGAACACAGAGTAAGAAAATCCCCCAATTAAACCTGGTTAAAAATCTGAACTGTGGTGATTGATGGCTTTCTGCAACCTAGCAGAAGTAACATTTCTCAGTCATCATATGGGGCTACATGAGCTTCTTATACATGAAATGCCTTGGTCTTATTCATACTCTTCTATTGCCCTTCATCGCGGGAGGTCAGCATTTGAATTGAGCTCAGGACCCAGGTGAAATGAGTTTGCCAGTCACAATCTCCCATTGCACATTAAGGACACCATATAATATGGCACAATTGCCAATATCTGCCTGAGAGAGGTGCAGGACTGACTAGCAGGGGTTGGTATGGTCAGCATTGAGCTGTGCTGTTACCAGTGTCACTTATCTGTTATGAGAGAACTACATTCACAAATTAAAAGACATCTGACACAGCTTAACTTAAAAGGGATGAATGAAACTGTGCACACATCTTCCAAACTATAACTGAAGACACTTGTGGAGACAATGACCTTGTGACCAAATTTGAATAATAAAACTGGAAATGATGACTAAAATCAGAACTTCCAGCCAGAGGTTACTCCTTTTAGGCTGACCCAATTAGTTTTGATGCCAAACGCTATGCTTGCCAAGACTGTATATGTTTTGTATTACTGTTAAAGTAGAAAACTGCAAAAAAATAAGCTAAAAAAAAATCTACTACTTTACCATAGTGCAATTGTTTTTAGCCTCAAATTCAAATGCATTAAATTGATGCATTGATTGTAATTGACATTCATATCATGACAGTAGATAACCATGACTTGAATCCACTGAATGTACATTAGCAAATGTATGTACAACATATGTATTGTACATATGAATGGAAGGACGGACAAGAAAGATTCCTCCATTTCTCACCACCAGGTTTCCTTGTATTCCCCTTGCTCCCATGGGGCCACCTCTACATAAACAAGGACTGTCTTCCAGGATTCTGTGCCAAGGTCTGATGAGACTAAAATAAACATGTTCAGTGGTTTCAATGGGAAGGTTTATGTGTGGCGAAAGAAGGGAGAGGAATACAAGGAAAACCGGGTTATTCCTACTGTAAAGCATGTTGGTGGCAGCATTATGGTATTGAGGTGCATGGAATCTAGTGGCCCTGGTCAGTTACACTTTATTGATGGCATCATGGACAGTGATTATTATTGTAAAAAATGATTTATCAGGACATTTTTACGCAAATCATTTGTTTAAAAAAAAAAAAAATGTCCTTGATGTCTATGTATATATATGGATTTCCCGTTTGTGGCACTGAACCCTGAACAGTAGAGTTAATAGAACAATGTATTGGAATCTGTGCTTTTCATAGATTCTGTAACATATGCAGCGTTTTTATTACTATTATTATTATTATTATTATTATTATTATTATTATTATTATTATTATTATTATTAGTTTTGTTTTGTTCTTTAATAAAATATAATGTTATATATATATATATATATATATATATATATATATATATATATACACTACCGGTCAAAAGTTTTAGAACACCTCCATTTTTCCAGTTTTTATTGAAATTTACGCAGTTTAATGTCTCAATGTACTCTGAAATTAAAACATAGAACAAATAAACAATTGGAGATAAAAAAAGAAATCATGGAATCGTTTAACAAAATTTAATCTACATTTTTGACTCATCAAAGTAGCCACCTTTTGCAGATATAACAGCCGAACGCACTCGTGGCATTCTTTCTACAATGGAAATCAAATATTGTTCGGAAAGTTCTTCCCAACACTGTTGCAGAAGTTCCCACAAATGTGTTGCACTTGTAGGTTGCTTTGCTTTCACCCTTCTGTCCAGTTCATCCCAAACCAGCTCGATGGGGTTTAAGTCTGGAGACTGTGCTGGCCATTCCATGATTTGAAGCCTACCGTCTTGTTCTTTTCTTCTAAGGTAGTTCTGACATAGCCTGGAGGTATGTTTTGGGTCATTATCTTGCTGTAGGATGAACCCCTGACCAACTAGGCGTATACCAGAGGGTATTGCATGGCGCTGCAAAATGCTGTGGTAGCAGTTTTGGTTCAGGGTGCCACTCACTCTGTGCAAGTCGCCGACTCTGGAAAAAGCAAAAGAGCCCCAGACCATCAGGCTTCCTCCTCCATGTTTGACAGTTGGTGTCACACACCGAGGAACCATCCTTTCGCCTACTCGACGGCGTACAAAAACCCTGTGTGATGAACCGAAGATTTCAAATTTTGATTCATCGGTCCATAAGACCTTCTTCCAGTCTTCAGTAGTCCACTGGCAGTGCTTCATGGCCCAGGCAAGCCTCTTTTTCTTATTTTGCCATCTTAGCAATGACTTTCTTACTGCCACTCAACCTGTCAAACCTGCAGCTCGAAGTCTTCTCTTCACAGTTGAAACTGAGACTTGCTTACTTCGACCAGTGTTAAGCTGTGCTTGAAGCTGTTGTCCTGTGAGCCGCCTATCACACAAGCTGTTGACTCTCAGAAACTTGTCTTCTGATTCTGTTGTGGCTTTGGGTCTGCCAGACCTCTCCCTGTCAGAGTTTCCTCCAGTTTCCAAGTGCCTTTTGATGGTGTAGGAAACTGTACTCACTGACACCTTGGCTTTCTTTGCAATTTCTCTAAAGGAAAGACCTACACTTTTAAGGGTTATAATGGTCTGTCTGTCTTCCTTTGTTATTTGCCTTTTTCTCGCCATTATGAGAGCAATATACTACTTCCTGCAGTACAATACTGTCCAAATTATGCTTAAGAGGGTGTAGTAACACAGTCTGTTCCAACACTGCTTTTATACAGACAGAGGGTTTGTAAGTAATCAACAAAAGTTGGGACACCTGTAGGAATTGTTAGCATCAACTTTCAAGCCTTAATTTACTTCCATTGCTGCAGAACAGCTGTAAGTTGTTAACCCATTACTTGTTCCCTGAAAAATGCCTTTTTGTATAACTCTGAAATGTACATTATTTTTCAGTTTTTGGTAACCTAAACTTTTTTTTTAACCTCTGGCAGTTTACCGCTTACCTTTGTACCATTTCAGGTTATTCACTGGACTTGAACTGCTTAAATTTCAATAAAAACTGGAAAAATGGGGGTGTTCTAAAACTTTTGACCGGTAGTGTACATATATATACAGTATATATTGTAACAAATACACTCAACTGTAGTATGTTTTTACTCTGTTCCCACTCCTCTGTGAGATCAACAGTAACCACAAGACTGTCAGTTTGATTTAACAGGGCGGTGCCTGTATTTTATTGGAAATCCAAAGCCTTAGATGATAATCAATATAGGGTCCAAACACAGTTCAGGTTCTCATACAATCCAGGTTAATCCGCCAGAAGGGTGGTCAAAACAGTCCAAGTCTTACACAGAATTTTAGTCTTTTTCCTTTTTGTTTTAAATCAATAATTCTTACCAGCACACACACACTCTCTCTCTCTCTCTCTCTCTCTCTCTCTCTCTCTCTCTCTCTCTCTCTCTCTCTCTCTCTCTCTCTCTCTCTCTCTCTCTCTCTCTCAAACACCTTGTACTCCTCTCCTTTCCGTGCTGTGACCCAGCCCTTTTATAGGTGGATGATTATGTCTAATTCGGGCAGGTGTGGCTACCACACCCTGGGCACCTTGCATTGTGGGAATTGTAGTGTGCTGTGGGTGGCCATTTTGTGACTTGTAGTCCTTTCCCTGCTTCCATTTTGTGATGACAGAAAGTGCTGTCAAAACCTCAGCCCTGACGTATTTACCATCTATAACCACACCCTTTGCTTTATCACAATATATATATATATATATATATATATATATATATATATATATATATATATATATATTATTTTATATTATTCACTGTGTGCCCACACATCCAGCACAGGTACATCTCAATAGTGCAGTACAAATAACAAAGAGAGACAGTTACTAAGATACAAAACATAATAATAGACATGCTTTTAAAAAGACCAAATTCCCACTGGCCTTTTTTTTATTCTATTGATTTTTTTAGTATTACATGCAGGACAGCCGCTATAAGATCGTTACCTTTATTAAAAATGTGCACGGATCTACCAGTTAATCAACCAATGCCCATAAATTAACCAATCAAAAATCTGAATCGAGTGACAGCACTAATTTCAATATATACTTTGGTGTGTACGTGTGTGTTTTTTTTTTTTTTTAATTTGTAGTTATGTCATTGCGGATTTAAAACGATATTTGCTTATTTAGGGGTTATTTGCTTAGAAAATATTAACCAGGGCTGTCAGTATACATCATGATATAATATAAAGAGTGTGTGTGCATGCAGATATGGTTTAAACGTTTAAATGCTGACACCTGTATAGCATTTAAACATTCATAAAAATGTACAAAAAGCACATCCCTAATTAAATGCTGATGATTCTCTAGGGTGTGAATACTTCTTGAGCATTAAAAAGGACAAGAAAATGTTTAGAGCAGAATACATTTTTTTTGTGTTGCTGTATTTTTACTGAAAAGAAAAATAAATAAACTTGTAATGGCCAAGAGCATGAAGGCTTTTTGGGGCCACAGATAACATGTATTTAATGCCCTTTGAAAAATACAGTAGTCTAGTGTGAACGCTTCTTTTTCAACAGAAAAGTGAAGGCACAATCAGAAATCAGAGGTCAGTATTTGATCAACACAGTATTAAAACAAAATCTGACAAAGCTCCACTAAAGCAGTTGATTGGTTGATCCATTTTACTGATAGTACAGCTGATAAGCTCATATATAAAAAGTATTGTGCATTTTATGATAAAAGCATGACATTTTCTACAGTGTTTCTACATACCCTAAGGTTTATTTTCAGATGAGGAGCCATCTCAGATTTGACCTCTGATGACCTTGAGAGGTCAATGACCTCGGACAATAATTATTTGCTATTTTAGCACCGTGTGTCATAAAACATGATCATAACTCCCTAAATTACATCGTTTTATGTGTATTTCTGTGTCCTGGAACACTATTTTTCACATGTGAAATCACTGGTGGTTTGACCTCACTCAGGACTCAAATGTGCTGTCCAATTGAGAAGTTGTAATGAATGCCACAAATAAAATAGTTTATTAGAAATTTGGTGTCTATGTGTACAATAGATGTCACACAGATACCTATTTGATGCAAAGAACTGGTAGGTATGAGTAATGATCTGAGTACTGGGTTAGTGCTAACATTCTCCAGAACAGGAGCAGAGGGCAGTGCACTTGAGGGCGGCCTTGACACATTTGCATTGCCCAGTGCATCCCTTCCTACACCCAGTGAATAAGTTCATAGCACGATTGCGATGCTTCTGGAAGGGTGGTCCACAGTGGTTGGCACCCGGCGGTGTCTTTCCTCCAGCCCCAGTTTGAGGGGCTTGGAATCTTAGGGTCGGGAGTTTCCAGCAGTTGGCTTGGTAGCTGGCCCGTTTGAGGTGCTGCTTCAGTGCTTCCTGTGTTGGTGGTATGTTCTTCAGGCTCCTTGACTTATGTGTGAATAGCTGCTTCCCGGCATCATTGACCTCCATGGTGTCACTCATGTGGTCATAGAGCAACACCAGAAACCGCTCCAGTTCTGACATTGTCGATTTACTGATGTCAGTTTGCATTAGTAGGAGGTCTTTGAATGCCTCGGTAGTCTCTGGGAAACCTTTTCATGTGTCACAGGCAGTCTTCTTGCCTCTCCCATTGAATGCAGAGACAGTGTCACACCCTGTGAATGCATGGAAGACAGGGAGAGTGGCACAAATCCTGGGATCCATCGCAGCAGCCAGTTCATGGATACGTATATACCGGGAATTTGCCTGTACACATCCCAGACAATGTCCACTCATCTGTCTGTAGCTGAGATGATATATGATGTAAACACTATGTCTGCATAGTCTTGCAAAGTCCTTGCTGTTCCAGGATTAAGCATCTGGACAACAGCAGCACCATGCAAGAATTTTCCATTGACAACAGGGGTGTTTGCTGATTGACTTTCCTCTAATGGATTTCCCATCTCTTCAACCACTGCAGTTAATGATCTGACATCTTTCAGGAATCCAGCTTGTACCCCGCAATTCTGTCCATGATGGGGACGTTCAATGTCACGACTGCATGATCCCACTGTGCAGTCCTCAAATTCTGTGACCATTCTTGCAACTTCTGGACCAGCCACCATCCAACGTCTCAGTGCCCCAGGATGGTCTGTCAGTCGAACCGCTCCTCCTGATCCTTTCACTGTTGCATTATTCTGTTTATGACACTGGTCAATTGCCATTGCTGAGAACTTGTTGCTTGTTTTGTGCACAACAAACTTCCCTGCATGGAATTCTGCCAGGATCTCTGGATGCTTCTCAGAAAGTCCCATTATGTCCCGAATGTGTACTGGCAGCCATCTGGAGAAGTGTGTATGATCCAGTGCAAACATCCAGGGTACGATCTTTGTTAGCGAATCCACACAGAGTTGAAAGTCACCTTTGCAAAGAGATCGTACAGCAGCAAGACGATCCTGAGTGATAGTGTTTTCAGCCAGTAACTGAACTGGACACTCTTCCAAGGACACAGCATCTGTCTCTGCTGCAGTTACTGAAGATGTGTATTCAGCATATGCTCGGTGCAGTAGTGTGTGGATACTTGCAGCTGTGACTTGGTGTGCATGCCGGGTCTTCGTCACATGGCTGGCTCTAATGAAGGAATCTGCTGTACCAGTGCTTGCGATGTTGGCCTGCACTAAAGCACTTGTCCATCTGCTATCATCTAGCCAGTCTCCCAGTACCTGCAAATATAAAACAAATAGAGCATTAAGTTCATTTGCTTCTGCTGCTGCAGTATTCCAGAATTAATATGTTTAATTAAAGTATAATTAATGTTGTTGCTGCAGCTATATGTTGCAGCTGGATTGTAGACAGAAATCTTCTATCACTGTTTAATCATCTTTGCTTAATGTAGTGTATTTAATAATCATGGGACTAACCTTAAAAGATGGCCATCTCGATGTGTAGCCCGCCAAACATCATGACAAAGTGGTCCTCTCCAAAGGTGGTTGGTCAAGTCCACTGGATTTGCTTGGCAAGGGCAAAGAGTGGTTGGTCAGCAGCAAGAACGGGCTTGACCAGAGTTGAGGTGCTGAACTGCTGCTTGGACAATGACCATGGAATGTTTGATCATGGCCACCAAGTGTGCATTGTCCAGGATCGATGGCAGCAATGCATTGATTGCTATAGGCGGAATCACTGCTTCCTGTATGAAGGTATGGTAGGCAGCCCAAGATACCCAATCCAACCTGTCTAACTGCTGCTTCTTGAGAGCTGCCACTGTATTGAGCCACTCGGATTCTGCCTCTGCAGCCCGTGCAACAGTCTCCAAGTTGGGGGGGTCTCACAGGACCATGGACAGCAGGTACAGTGAACTGCTTGGTCTTCAAAGCAGCTGGCGGCACATTTGTGTATTTTGGTGGCAGAGGAGCAACTGACCTAGTGGAGGAAGAGGTTTGATTAATGACCAACACACCACGATCAAGTCCTGCAAACTGATGGGATGGATGCTGCATAAGTGAAATGCCAGTGCCATGAAATGAATCCTTTGCTGTTGCAGAACTGGGATTGTAGTCGATGTTGTCAACTGCTGCTGTCGTGAAGAGTCCTTGACGCATCTTTGATGGACACACAACGTCACCCATCCTAAAACATTGGCAGACCCCATTGAAACATCTCCAGGCTGAGGAGTGTGTCAATAAGGTTTCTCTTGTGTGTGACAGCATGGATCTTCAGTGCCATGTACGGTGGAAGTGGTGTTTCATGGTCACGATTGTGGCGAACTGTACCAGCGGAATCCACAGCTCGTGCATGTTTCACTGCTGTTGTGCTGATTGTTGTGTCAACCTGTGTTTAATGTTTAATGTTTGGACCCTCCTGTATCATGTTCACAAAAGCCAACAGGGATGGTGGTACGGCATCTTGCTGGGATCCTTGCTTGAATTACCCATCAAATCTGAATTTTCTGTTAAACATTTCTCTGCGCACGACTTGTGCTGCTCGTGTCAAATGCATTGCATTGCTATCATGATCACAGGCCTTCCTAAGAGCACCACCAATGTCATTGTCAAATGAGAGAAGTACACCTCTCCCCTGTGAATGCGCCCTTAGATCAGGAAGCACAGATAGTAATCTGATTTTCAGTCTTGTTGTGTGAATCCGGCCCTCAACAGCAGCACCCAGCTGTTCAAGATGGGCCTTGTACATGTGTGCTAGATCAGCAAGCTGGGAGACTGGGGAAACACGCTCTTCCATGCGGAAGTCTTCCATGTAGGCAATCATGTCCCCAGGTGTGCGCTTAGCATGCAGTGTAGTATCTTCACATCTCTGAACACTCGAATCAGTGTCATAGGCGGAAGCTTGGTGGAGGCCTGCAGAGCCAGCTGGCTCATCTCAGAGGAAGCATATGGCCTCTGTGAGGTCAATGTTGCCATGGCTTGAACGTGTGTGCGCAGCTGATGAAATACCAGCCTTCCATTCTTCTCTAGATTTCCTTTGTAGTCGTTCAAACTTTGTTCGGCTGAATTTCAAACGGCATGTTTTATGCCAGCCAGCTTGATGTGTCATCATTGTGGCCTCCATGCCACCCCCATCACTGAGTCTTTCAATGTCAATTGGCATGTGCCCAAGTTCCTGAAACTGATCGAGGTGACCTGCTAATGATTTGTAGCCGCTGCCAATGAGTGCCATGGTTGATTTAGCTGTACACTGCAAAGCTTCCCCAGTCTCCTTCTGACAACGCACACACAGCTCCCAATTTAGAAGAGCCAGCTGGCTTGGAGTGCTTAGGTTTAGGTGTGGTAGGGTCTGCCAGGATGTGATGTTTTGCCATGGTGATAGGTAAGGAGAAGGCATGAACACCAGAGAAAAAGGTTCAATATAATTGTCTCTGATACCAATTATGTAATCAATTTGAATAATTCTTCAACCTGTTGTTTTGATCTTGGATTAGATATAATTAATTACCCAGGTGAACTTGATTGAAACTTTTTATTGAGGATGATTTGTGCTTCTATTTAAGGACACCTGTTGTGTAGATCTGAATATTCACTTTTTTCCCCCCTGATAAAGACACAAGCACTTTGTATACAATATGGACTTTTAATTTACTTCAATGAAGTTTGATGATTTTATTGAATCCACTCGTGAATAATGAACCAAAGAAAAACAAGTTAGTGTTCTAATATTTACTACACAAGCTGCCAGCACTAAAGACTGTGTGCAGGAGTGCTCAGGTGCTGCTCATGCAAAAGAAATTGGTGTTATATTGTACTGCACAATTCTTCAAATATTTTTTATTTCTTTAAAATATTTAGTTTTTTCTCAAAATATTTTTGTTTCCTTAAAATATTTTTTGTGTTTTTAAAAATATTTGTAATAACTCCAAAAATACTTTGAGGACTCCAAAAATATTTTTTTGTGTGTCTTCAAAATATTTTTGGTGTTTTCAAAATACTTTGTGTCCTTAAAATATTTTTTTATGTCCTACACGTCTAGGCCACCTTACTGCACGCGTGTCGTGAGAGGTCAATAATGGTCACAAGAGGTCAATACTGAGTGACCTCTCAATGGCCATTATTATGATAAATGTATGGTGGCTTCTGCATTATTATGTAAATATAAACTATATGGGACAGAACAAAATCATAACTCTCATAAAAGTAGTTTATCTTTTTATTTAAACATATGTATTATGATGCAGGGTTCAGACAAGTGAAAATCAGCATTGTCCAAAGTCATTGACCTCTAAATTAAATACAAGTCAAACATCACCTTTGAAAACAATCTGTAGATGCCTGCAACACACAGAAACACAGAAACCCACATAAAATGTGTGTAATTTATGGAGTTATGATCATGTTTTATGACACACGGTACTAAAATAGCAAATAATTCTTGTCCGATGTCATTGACCTCTCAAGGTCATCAGAGGTCAAATCTGAGATGGCTCCACATCTGAAAATAAACCTTAGGGTACGTAGAAACACTGGAGAAAATGTCATACTTTTATCATAAAAGGCACAATACTTTTTCTTGTCAGCTGTACTATGAATTCTGCTACCATTTAAAATGTAGAAATCATACAAAAACAAGTTAATGTGATGTAGCCATTATAAATAGCATGCAACAGTTTGCAACACTATAAAGGGGGGTGGTTAATCCTGCCAGATGCACTGAACCCAGATTGATAGATTGTGTCCTGTAAATCATTCATCAGCAGTACCACAGAGTGGCCACTAGATGGTAACACCGTGCAAGTGAAGTAATCCTGCATTGAGTTTAAATACCAGCAGGGATTGTTAGACAGGTAACTGAAATACGTAAACCAAAGCATAAACTGCAAACAATGAGGCACTTCATTCTATCACCAATGCAAAATATCAATATTTCATTAGCAACAGAATAGGACCACATTATGTACGATGATGATGATGATGATATCTCAGAGGCTGTGAGTGATATTTTATGTGCACATCTATTAGGAATATATTTATAGACAGTGTCACATATGAACAGAGACAGGTCCTCCGCTGTGCAAAAAACGTCTGAAAACGAGGGGTTAATAAATATATAGAAATCGCTGCGGCTTCCCAGTATGAAATAATTTCCTGTGCGGTTTTAAAACTCTTACACCTGTGACAGCATACACTTAATAAAAAGATATATATTTAAAACTTCTCTTAAGGGGTTTGCAAGTTCAGGTTGTAGAATGTAATTGCGATTTCTAATTGGCTCATACACTGCCTCTCTTACCGTTTTTGTACATTGTTATATGGAAAGCATTGATAAAAAGAAGATGCATCCACCACAACAGTATATTTGTCTTGCAACAACATTTTAAAGAAAATCTTAAGGAAACTGAGACGTTTCAACAGGAATACAGAAAAAGTGATTGCCACTTTAAATATTGCTTGTTCTTGAAAACTATTTATGTGTTAATGTTTTTTGATGGGTCTTACTGACAGATTGCTATTTTATGAGCTAATTACCTGTCTTCGTATAATACCTGCAGTCTGCTCTAATGAGACAATTTTGTTTAATTCCCGTCTCCAAACCAAAGACGAACAATTAACCATATTAATCACAGTTGCACAGTTTGTTCTGATAGCCAGGTGTTTAATCAAGGTCTAATATTTAGAATGCACGCAGAAGCTGATAGAAACGTGAATTGTGAATGCATTGATCCCAGTAGATGGTTAGATATCCTGGTTAACCGTATTATTTGGTCAGCATGACTAACAACATCTCACACAATTTGTTCACTTTTCCCGGCTGATCTATTAGCAGTCGGTCGTTTCATTTTTCTTACTGTTATAGTAGTTATCTGATATTGAAATAAGTCTTTATGCTGATCTGTGGGAGTTTGCTGAAAATGAAACATGTACATATTATAATGTACTTTTTCAGTTTTGAAAGTAATGTCAAAAGTTAATTATATTTCTAGATATATTTTGATTAACACAAGAAAATGTATGCAACTTTAGGCTGTTCAATATATAATTAGAATGTATTTTTAATTCACTAAAAGATAATGACATATCTTGTCCAAGGACATTTTTATAATAATTTTATGCAACTTAACAATATTTTCTTCTAAAAGAAATGTTGGGTTTCAGATACGGATCACCCAGTAGCCTAATAGCTGTTAGTTTGTGTTAAAGTGGTTGCCTGGGATATGAATCTAGTCCTTGTTGTACTAGGTTAAACCTTTCATTGAGCATTATAACTCATTGATAACTTCTCAATTCACTTTCACCAACTGTATTTAATAGCATACTCACCACATGTCACCATCTTCAATAGTCTTATCATTGGGAGCCGCAGCATGACCATAATGCAGAATGGAAGAGTTGTCCCCACTAAAAATGAACAGACAATACAATTAGTATCAGGGATCCTCTGTCTTTATGTGCGTATGTACAGGGGGTATGTGATTTCACTTGGAATGACCTGGTGGATCCAATAAATAATGAATAAATACATTGTGTAGTTATTTTGCAAATATTTTTCTAGTCCTGAAGATAAGAAATGGCCAAGAATTCATAAAGAATTCAAGTAGAACACCACAGGAATAGCAGCCAATGTGTTGGAATTCATAGGCCACTATTTTTAAAAGTGTTACCAAACTGTTTGTGCAATGCCGAGAGGCCTGAAGTCTGATATATAACAGGATGAAGAAAGATTTCATTCTCACTGTGCTGTAAATGGAAGAACAGCGAGAAAACTTAACAAGGTCAAGGAAAACAAGCAGCCGTCCACGCAATGCCCAATTCAAAGAGACAGCTGCAGCCTGCTCGAGCCTGCTGAAGAGCTTAATAACTGTCAAGTTTTATCATCTCAAGGCTGGGTACACAAGCGCAAGCACAGTCAACCGATGTTTACAGTCTAATCCACCAAAACAAGCTGCCCGGCTGACAGGCCAGCTTCACTCTGTTGTCAGTGCCCAGAAAAACAAGAGTCTTGTGAGGATAGAACACAGACAGCAGGCCTGGACTGTGTCTCACAGTCAAGCCTGACTCACCCCTCATTCATATGACACCTGCTTTCTGCACAGTTAGGTTGCTGCTGAGTGGGACTTGGCTGTACAAATTTTCAAGGCGAATACTGGAGAGGTTAGATACTGTTTTATTTCCTAAATGTTTAAATTTTGGTATTATACTTGTCTAACTTTAATGTTGTGGGATGTTTGCAAAAGATCATCATGATAAGCCTTCCTTTAGAGTGCTGTTACTTTTCTATGAGGCACTAAAACATGTGGACAAGACTAGATGCGCACAGCATTTCTATATATATGGGGAAGTCTTTCAATAATGCATTGAATAAATAACCTTATATTGTACACATCCTACTTTGACATGCGTATCTTTGCCAGCTGTTAAACACTTGATAAACTTTAAATGTTTAAACTATTACCATCCCTAGTAATGACTCAATTGGCTGCAATGGAGGTGACAGAACTGCCTCTAATTTAGGGTGACAATTTGTGATGATTGCCCTAAACTCACTACAACAAGACTTGCAAACAACGTTTTCTTTATTTAAGTAAACACAGTAGAGCGGAGTTGCATACAATTCAGTGAACTGACTACAATAGTTCTGTCATTACAGTGTGGAAGGTTGGGTTACGTTTGAGTCTGTACTGAGCTGGAGTCCAGACAAGCTTATACTTGCCTGGGCTTGAATCTTCACTACCAGGTCACAAGGAATGTTGTCATTTTGCCCATTGAAAGTTGCTGATGGCAAAGTTCCAGTTTCTTTTGTTTTCATTTTTTTTTCACATTTTGAACATTTAGTACATAAATGGCATCTCAATTTTGCAGGTTTGAGTTTTGTTTGACAAAACCTCCAGAAAAATAATGCACTGGGGTTTGGGTCATCTGTGGAGCCACCTAATGTAAATGGCAGTGCTGCTCCCCGCAACCATTACCTTGTGTAGCAAATGAATCTATCCATTTCTAATGCAACTTATTATTCACCTATTCAACTTCGCTCGATGTGCATATAAAAAACACCGACATACGAAGACAAGGTGGGTGCGAAGCATTTTGAAAAATAAAAAAATGGCTGGAGAGTGTACAGGAAGTTACTTACCAATTCAGGTGGGCTGTGATGTGTAAATTAAACAGGATTGGTGGCACACAATCGATAGGATTTATAGCATTTTGGTTAAATATGACAGTGTCATGAACAGACTGTACACATTATTTGCAGAAGTAGTGTTAATAAAATTTCCTTTTGGCATATAGTTGTGAGATATTAAACCTGGCTGAATAAACCCATATAATAACATGGAGCTGAAATCGACCATTCACACTACGGTACAGTTCACAAGTCACTACAAATATAGCCCCTTTTTGTTTCACATTAACTTCTATTACTATATGTAGCTCTCTCCAAAAAACGTATGGAAATAATAGGTATATACCTATATCCCAGGCAACAGTGTAGTACATATTTTATATTGGTGAAAATGAAAAGTACTAAAACTTTGGTTTTACTGTTTTTTTTGTTTTGTTTTTTAATTTAGTTATTCCAACTGAGTTAGGAATATTCAATGCTGTGTGCCACTTGTAGGTGGAGTGAAAAGGCTGGGACGGCCAGACTATGTTTTTTTTTTTTCCCCTGAATAGTGGAATGAGCACAGATTACAAATATGTGCATTTACGCTGTAATTTGAATAGTAATTTTATCCCAGGTATTGTGGTTTCTGCACAAGAAAAAAGTGGCAAAAGATACATTTTCATAAAGTAATATCGTTACTGTAGTTTACTTCTGTCTTTTTTTTTTAGATGTGCATGTAAGTGAAAACTCACATTTAACTTAAAGTTCAAAATGTTTTAGAAAAGGGGGCAGGCACTGTGCAAAGAAAAAAGACCTCACTGTTTTGGTTTTTGTTTTTACAGTCCTCATAACAGAAAATACTAGGATCACAGCAAAACAAAACATTGATCACTATGCTTAACATGTACCTTGCAAGCTGGGCCCGTGTTTGAACAGTGTAACGCACACCTCCATCTGTATCCCGATTCTGACTGGGGGGGGGGGGGGGGGGGGTCCTGTTTTTTTATGTTATTGTTAATCCCTACTGTCCCACACATCACTTGCCATTCTAGAACATTTCACACAAATTCTGGAAATGTGGTAAAACGGTGCAAGGCAAAATGCTTTACTTATTTCTAATATTTATATGTAATTTATGGCGAACACTGATATGGACTTTTGCTTTCAATTTCATGTGCAGCAATGTTCATTTAGAATATTTCCGATAGTTTCTCCGCCACACTAAAGATAATAATTATTACTTCATAATAATGATAATTACTCCATACTGCTGTTTTCACGTTGCACTGCTAAAGTCTTCTCTCGGCCAATCAACATGCAGTTATTATACTGACGTTAATGGTGGCCAATAGCAGCTAACCGACGCAGAAGCAATGTGAGGAAATCGCCGCAGTGAAGGAGGAAAATAATAACGTTGCGCTAGTGGGCTGTGTGAGTGGATGGAATGCATTCATGTTGGATGAAAAGCAGATTAAATAAGTCCCAGTACCCAGTACCGCCATCAAAATAAGTCCTGGTACAGAGTACCAGTGAGTACTGGCAGAATTTCACCCATGGTTTCACATTAGAAAGCTGGTTCAGTTATTGGCGGCTTTGAAGGCGATGTTTGGTATTGCATCTCTAATATACATATTATTTTTAAACACACCCGTAATAAAAGAAAACAAATAATGGGGAAAAATTAGACTACATACATATCGTATAATTATATATGATGTGGTTAAAGCTGTGTGTTGTGTTGCTTAGTAGTAGCACAACGTGTAGAAATGGGTTTTTGTAAGAACTGCGTAACAGAATTTTGGGGGTTGTTTGCGAACCACCTGGAGTTTGTTGTGGTCCGTGGACCACAGGTTGGGAACCACTGCTCTATATAATAGAATCAAATTTCAAAGGACAGAATAAACCTTCTTTAATAATACCAGTGTTTTAGATGTTACTACTTCACCTGGTAATGCCGTGCATAACCAAGTAGAAATAGTGCTTCCTACCTCCTGCTGAAACATACTTTTACTCAGCTTCCATTTGTGCCCTCTCAGCCTACGCTCTATACGAAGTTTGAAGCAGTGACTTGTGTTAAATTCATCTGTACCATTTAGGGTTTTATAAACTTCAAATAGATCCCAATGGTGTCGGTGCATTACCTCAAGTCCTATTTTGTATAACTAATGCCACTCAGCTTTATGGGAATTATCAAAGGTATAGTTATTTCAATACACCCTGCAATTAAAGAAATTATACTTTCTTCACTTGTCGTCTTTAAATGTAGTGACAGCAACTTTATATGTGCTAGTCACTGCTCTGAGCTGGCAGTCTCCCAGGTCATAGATATGAATGCTTCTGTAAGCCTCTTGAAAAAGTGATGTATTTACCTGCGTTAGATGTCTAAATCTGACTAACATACTGTATTTCCAGCTCTTCGCTCAAGGGACCAGTGACGCTGGATGAAATGGATTATCTTACCTTCCACAGACGCAGGTGTAGGAGGTATGATGCATTCCCCCGCGAGTGTAGCAGTAGTGCTGAAAAAGGCTGAAACACAACACATCAGGGTTACAATCTGCTGCAGTTAAAAATGAAACATTATTTGTTTTTTAAAGATACATTCCCTTATTTTCAAATAAAAATACATAGCTTCTTATTCATGTTGAAACCTCTCTCGGCTTGCACAGATTTCATTGAAACATGCTGGAATCTGGTCATTTGTGCATTGTTTGTTTATAACAGTATTCATACCCTCTGCAACTGTCATTACCTTTAGATAATTGACCTTAAGCCAAATTCAGAAACAACAGTGTTAATGCTCACTTAAGAGCTCTTACTTGGCACACAAGTCAAGGAAGAACTCAAGTGTTGTTTCGGAATCTCAACCCTCACTACAGTCCAATATCTAGCTGGTAATCCTTAAAATCAAGATGCATTCTGTGTTTTTTGTCTTGAACCTTGAAGTACATACAGTAAAGTGGCGGAGGTTCCTTTGCAATGCTCTTTTGTAATTTCTATACTGTGGATAACATTTCTATAGCAGGTGTAAGGAATGTACAGCCCTGAAACAAAGGGACAGTGAAAATGTGTATTCACAATGACACCCTGGGATCCTTCAAGAAGCTGCTTGATGAGATTCTGGGATCAATAAGCTACTAACAACCAAATGAGCAAGATGGGCCGAATGGCCTCCTCTCATTTGTAAACTTTCTTATGTTCTTATGTATTCACAGATATAACAAAATAAAATGAATTTCTTAAATTTCATAGTATTCTTAAATACTATGAAATTTATAGTATGATTTCACATACTATAACACATTTCAATGAAATCTTTGAGAACTGTGAGATATTTAACCCAGAGCCCAGATTCATAACGCAGTTAAACTGCCTTGGATTTTAATACCCCCATTGAATCAAATACTTACTATTGCATATTGAAGCACTTTGCCTTAAAATGAAAAATAATTATTTAGTGGGTGATTGTGAATCAAATTTAAGCCGAATGGTTCTAACTAAAGTAATATTTCAAGTTTAGTATTATATGGGTTATAAAATCACTTGGGGCAGAAACAAAAATAGTGAAGAAAAGCAATGAGTGATAGAGGACCTGGTTTGTACAGTAGAGTTTCCACTTTATGTCCCTAGGGAGCACTGTTTTCTACCATGTATCTTAGTACATTAAGAACACACAGCATACCATATAACACAGTTGAAGTGAGTTTTTGCTCCAAGGGCATACTTTTCGTCCTTCTTGAAGCCTATATTGCACAAGAGTACCCTCCTTCTACTACATACAGCAATAGTAAGTTATAAATGGCATCTTTAAACTCGTGCAGCTCAGCAGCATTTAACAAGAACGCCTTGTTAGTACAATATGTTTCCCCGTCACCACTGTTAATGTATGCTTATAAGTGATCAGTGGCCACCTCTAATCAAGTTGAGTGTATTTCTTGCACACTGGCTTTGGCACTTCAGGGGTTGGGGAGGTGGGATCTGGCTTAGACTGTTTCTCCTCATCGCTCTGTGGCGACCCCTACAGGCCGAGTGAGCTTGGGGGTCGAGATTTGCTGGGCTGGTCTTTGACCTCCAGAGGCCGGTAGCCTGCAGACATCCGCTCTTGTGTAAAAAGACGCCGATTGGCTCGTGGGATCAGAGGTCGCCCCACTGAGCCTCGGGTCCCTGAGCTGAGTGGGGAATTGCCGCGGTGAAGGAGGAAAATAATAATAATAATAATTGGGCATTCCAAATTAAGAGAAAAACGGGTAAAAATAATTGGAGAGTCTAAATAAAATAAATAAATAAAATAAATAAATAAAAATCACATTCTGCACTACACCTTTAAATTACATTTCTACCAATTCTCAGTACCCACCATCTCCAGTGGGAGTCACTATTCCATAATATGTTTTCAAACAGTTTCGGTCCTGCACATTTAGTTTCAAAACTCAGGTAGCAGATGTGTTAACCACAGGTAATACAAATGATTATATTTCAAAAAAGCACCTACCTTTACTAAGACGTGTTCCTGTATTTCTAATCTATTCTTCCTTTAGATAAAAGGCAGAGATGGAAATAGAAGCTACAAGAACATTTTAATTATTTCCTTTAATACCTCATGAGAGATTTGCCTCACTCTGGCTTTACATATTTATTGCAAGCTGGGGCTGCTTTTCAGCATTAAAAGCAAGCAGCAGGGTTTCTGGAGTGACAGTCAAAGAGGACACGTTTGCCTTAAATCAACAGGAACCATCTGAGCAGGGAGCCTTTTTCATTTCTTCTTAATACATCCCATTCTTTACTTGAAGAATTTCTTCTCAAACAGCACACACAAGATTAAAAAAGAAACAAGGCGAAAGATACAAAACCTAAGGTCTTCACTAGGGCACTGTTAGCAAAACTATGTGGGGTTCATCGCATCTCACCTACTGTTATATTACTAGCACATGCATGCTTTCAGTTGTATCTGAAGGCCTGAAAAGTCTGCTTTTTTTCTTGCTTTTTAATAATAAAGGTTTTCTCAATGCAAATATGATATTATGTATAATAATATGCACATGCAAGATTTCAGTTGTATTTAAAGGCTTCCGTGAAGATTATACCAATTTCTTTGCTTCTTGCTTCTGAAGAATAAAGTTTTCTCAATGCATTGATTATTGTCAATTATTACCAGTTTCATTATGAAATTGGTCGCACCTCTAGTTTTAATAAAAATACCCTTTTCAACCGTGTTTCTGTTTTCTCCGTCTCACTTTCTATCTCTCCTTTTTTTTAATAATAATAAGAAATCATAATCTTTATTTTTATATAGCGCCTTTCATAGTAGACCACCATCACAAAGCGCTTTACAAGATACGAGACTGAGAAACCTTTTTTGGTGCCTAAGAATCATAGTTTGAGCTCAATGTAGTCTGAAGCGGACGTCCACACTCTGATTCATACTATTGTAACCTCAAGGGTCGATTTTTGCCATTCCTTCTTCCAGACGTCTCATTGCTTCGGATGCAGATAACACAAAACCAGCAGCCTAAATACTATACTTAGTTAAATGTATACATCTGTGTATAGTTCTGGCCCCACCTGTTCGAGTGACCTAATCACTCCTGTGTTCCAGCATGGCGCTCAGGTCTTCTGGTAACTACAGAACCTGACTGAAAAGCTGCAATACTGTGTGGGGCCAGGGTGTGTCGCTCTTGTCCTCCCTTCCTATGGGATTCCAGGTTCTACCAGGAGTACAATGCATGTTGAAACTTTTAATTAACAAACAAACATAACATATCAAACACAACACAGTGAAAATGTCTGACTTCAGCCTGTTATTGAAATGGTGACCATATAAAACTCCTGTTGTGACTACCCTAACAGACACATTTTTCTGTGTTTTGTGTTCCTATTTTGTAATTTTAGATTTAATTTACCATGTGATGTGCACATATATGCTCCAACAGCGCCCCTTAAAGGTAATTATTTTCACCATGGCTTGTTCTTTCTCACTACTAAATTTCAGCTCTCTACGGAGACTAGAAAGCAACACAATGTGTGGATATACCTCAAAAAACGACTGTGCCAGCCCTGAAAGTGCATTCATTATGAAGAATACTTTTGGATAGAAAATAAAGAAATATAACCTTGTTAGGAGCTTCTTTATTGTGGCGTCTTTATATTATTCTTTTTTTGCTTCCATCACAAAGATCACACTATAATTTTGGATAATTTACACATTATACAGTATGCTTTATGGAAATCGGTGGGATATACAAAGGATGCAATGTGCTATTGACATTCAGTCCACACAATTTTATCATTTACATTCCCCAAGACTAAAGCCGACTGTAAAGACAACTCTTGGAATAATGTTGGTTTTGTTCTCCATTTAGTAATAAATAACCGCCAGTCTGGCTGTCTGCAAAATGAATGAGGGTGGCTTCTGCTATATAGCAGAAAGACATTGATATACAGCTTCATCCTGTATGGTTAACCAACAATACAAGGAATATCTTACCACATCCTAGCTATCTCTGTTCAATACTCACTACAAAAGTATATGTCTACTGCACTTCCAGACTCAATGCTGGGTCATTCATTCTCAGAGAATAAAATAATGTTGTGAAACTACCATAAAAAAAAAAAAAAAATTAATTAAAAAAATTACCAAATTGAGATAGCACTGTATAACTCATTTTAATACGCAGCTTATGTGTGGGCTACAATGCTGCACATTTCCAGTACTGAGAATTAATTATTATATTACTTCAAGGACTTCAGGTTATACAGACGTGCTCAAATTTGTTGGTACCCCTCCACAAAAAAACGAAGAATGCACAATTTTCTCTGAAATAACTTGAAACTGACAAAAGTAATTGGCATCCGCCATTGTTTATTCCATATTTAATAGAAATCAGACTTTGCTTTTGATTTTTTATTCAACATAATATTGTAAATAAGAAAACAAATGAAAATGGCATGGACAAAAATGATGAGACCGCTAACCTAATATTTTGTTGCACAACCTTTAGAGGCAATCACTGCAATCAAACGTTTTCTGTAGCTCTCAATGAGACTTCTGCACCTGTTAACAGGTAGTTTGGCCCACTTTTCCTGAGCAAACTGCTCCAGCTGTCTCAGGTTTGATGGGTGCCTTCTCCAGACTGCAAGTTTCAGCTCTTTCCATAGATGTTCGATAGGATTCAGATCAGGACTCATAGAAGGCCACTGTTTTGTTTAGTCCAATGTTTTGTTCTTATCCATTCTTGGGTGCTTTTAGCTGTGTGTTTTGGGTCATTATCCTGTTGGAGGACCCATGACCTGCGACTGAGACAGAGCTTTCTGACACTGGGCAGTACGTTTCGCTCCAGAATGCCTTGATAGTCTTGAGATTTCATTGTGCCCTGCACAGATTCAAGGCACCCTGTGCCAGGCACAGCAAAGCAGCCCCAAAACATAACCGAGCCTCCTCCATGTTTCACTGTAGGTATGGTGTTCTTTTCTTTGAAAGCTTTATTTTTTCGTCTGTGAACATAAAGCTGATGTGACTTGCCAAAAAGCTCCAGTTTTGACTCATCTGTCCAAAGGACATTCTCCCAGAAGGATTGTGGCTTGTCAATGTGCATTTTAGCAAATTCCAGTCTGGCTTTTTTATGTTTTTCTTTCAAAAGTGGAGTCCTCCTGGGTCTTCTTCCATGGAGCCCACTTTCGCTCAAAAAGCGACGGATGGTGCGATCAGAAACTGACGTACCTTCACCTTGGAGTTCAGCTTGTATCTCTTTGGCAGTTATCCTTGGCTCTTTTTCTACCATTCGCACTATCCTTCTGTTCACTCTGGGGCCGATTTTCCTCTTGCGGCCGCGCCCGGGGAGGTTGGCTACAGTTCCATGGACCTTAAACTTCTTAATAATATTTGCAACTGTTGTCACAGGAACATCAAGCTGCTTGGAGATGGTCTTGTAGCCTTTACCTTTACCATGCTCGTCTATTATTTTCTTTCTGATCTCCTCAGACAACTCTCTCCTTTGCTTTCTCTGGTCCATGTTCAGTGTGGTGCACACAATGGTACCAAACAGCACAGTGACTACTTTTCTCCATTTAAATAGGCTGAATGACTGATCACAAGATTGGAGACATGTGTGATACTAATTAAAGAAACTAATTAGTTTGAAATATCGCTATAATCCAATTATTTATTATCTTTTCTAAGGGGTACCAACAAATGTTTCCAGGCCATTTTAGAATATCTTTGTAGAATAAGCAATAATTCATCTCTTTTCACAGCTTCTTTGCTTTATTCTACGACATACCAAAGGCATGCAAGTATACATGATAAAATAGCTTTTAATTTCATCACTTTTCAGGAGGAACGAAGCTTTATTTCAATGAGCTGTAAGGGTACCAACAAATTTGAGCACGTCTGTATTAGACAACAATTTAATGTAAATTTCAACCTAATACTAGAATTGGGCAGAGGCTAAAATAATGTGCCACTGAAGTGGTTAAAATTTACTGGACAAAGTTTACTTGCAAACTCAACAACTCCACTCATGGGTTTGGATAAATACAGTAGTATGTGTTTGTTTCACTGCTTAGGATATACAAACCAGAAACATTTCCCTTAAAAAATATTCTAATTTAAAATCTCAGTGATATAGTGTATAACTGAGTTGAGATGTTTTGATCTCCGCAGCACTTTGAAGTCAAAAATAGCTAATTTCCTTTCGCTGTATCTAAAGAAAAACAACAGGGTTGATCAAAAAGAATATGTGCTGCTGTTTCATAGGGGGGCTTGTTCAGAATCACTATCTAGAAAGTATGACCACCCCACCCATCTCATCTCATCTTCTCTGCTATCTCTTGCTGCTTTAAACAGTCATCTTACATTATTTTAATCAGCATAAAAGAGGCACATGAAAAGGCTCAGCATCTTTAATGATTGTGAAAAAAAAATAAAAAAAATAAGAAAGATATTTCTAGTGAAGACTTCCATTCTCACAAATGATTACTTTCGACATTAGGGGCTCACTTCAAGGGAGAGTGGACCAAAACAAAATTCATATTTTATAAGCATGTGGCACCCATAGATGAATGAACAATTAATAGCTTGAGAGATTTTACCTTTTAAGCCCCAAATTATATTGCCCACAGGCATTTACAGTAGATGCACGGGAGTCATCAATTATTGTCCTCCTCTTACTGTTTAGAATCTATATAATATCCTCATCAGAGAATGCAGAGCTGAAGTGTGTAATCATTTTGGGATTGTACGTTGACCATTTCATGGTTAAAGTATATTCAAGTAGTTATTCTGTAAATCACAAATTAATCAGTGACCTACTGCTTAAAAAAAAGGTCAAATGTTTCCATAGGCATACATTAATTGGGTTGTGTAGCTTATGCATGTGGGTTTCTGCAATAGAGATTGCCAAGACTGGTATCAGCACAATAAATGCTAGTAATCCTAAAAAAAATGTATACAAAAGTGGGGTACCACTGCACTCATGGCCTGGATTGTTCATATTACATTCAAAGATGCCGATGCATGTAGTGAGCATGGGGTATGCACTAATGCACTGAAATGCACTAATGACCAAAGAACCTTGGGTTTGTAGCCCATAGAGGTGAATTATACATGAGCTAAACAGTTTGTTTAGCTTCTTAACCAGGTCAGACAAAAATGTCAGTATTACTGTACCATGCTGAACATGTTTTCTCACTTGTAGGAATGCTAAAATTAAACTGACAAGCAGTGGAAAAATGTGAAAAGGGATAAATATGCAACCAGCAGGTGATCCATAAACAGTTCAAGGTGTGGCAGCACAATTAAGAATGCATGATGCAATAGCAAAGCAATTATAGGAATCATCAGTAGCTTGCAACTCTGATTTTAATAAATCTGTTTTGGTAGCCAATAACACTGTGTAACAATTATTTTTTTTTTTTTTTGGTTCCTGGGTAGTAAGTGTTATTTCCTAATTACTTATGCCTCAAAAGTATAGAAAATGGCTATTATTCCCCACAAACTTTGCTTTTGTGACCAGGACAGTGATATTTTGAAATTTACCTATTTTCCAGAACATTCCATATAGATTCAGTGCTGAGTAAACTTGGAGTAACTTCTAGAACTTTCTAGAACTTTCCAGTAATATAAATAGTAGTATAAATACAGGGGCCAATTTATCAAGACAAGAGCGAAAAAGTACTCCGTGGAAGCATCTGCTAAGATGTGTGAGGCCTACAAGGCATATTTTGGCATGCCTGTCGGGGATCAAGACAAACCCTGGGCACCTCATTTCACCTGCGAGCACTGCAAAAAAAACTCTGGAAGGTAAGATGGACAATTGTTGCTCAGAATTTTATGTTATAAAATTTGTTAAAATGTTTAAAATTGTAAAAGTTTTTAATTTTAAAATGTTTTACAATTTTCAATGTTATTGAAAAAATATATCATATATGAAAAATGTTGCAAGAATCTCTTACACATTAGTCATGGGTGAAATAAATGTATTTTTGTAGGATGGTACAGAGGGGAAAAGAGAGCCATTCGCTATCTTGGGAATCTTGGGGAGTTCGCTATCCCAAGAATTTGGCGAGAACCTACTGACCACTCAAGCAACTGCTACTTCTGCATGGTGGATCCTTCCAAGCAGACCGAGTTCTCTGTGGGGAGGAACAACGTCAAGTGGGAGCCACTGGTGGACCCCCGGAAGGTGCTGATGCCACCACTGCACATCAAATTGGGCCTTATGAAACAATTTGTCAGAGCTCTAGATAAGGAGTCGGCAGCCTTCAAGTACCTTCAAGACTTCTTCCCTAAGCTGTCTGAGGCAAAGGTCAAAGCCGGTGTCTTCGTCGGACCACAGATAAAGAAGATCCTGGAGTGCAATGAATTCCCCAAGAAGCTCACTAGTAAGGAGAAAGCGGCTTGGAACAGCTTTGTCGCAGTGGTTCGGGGCTTCCTGGGCAATCACAAGGCCGAAAACTATGTGGAGCTGGTTGAGACTCTGGTGAAGAACTATGGCACAATGGGCTGTAGGATGTCCCTCAAAGTCCATATCCTTGATGCTCATCTTGATAAATTCAAGGAGAACATGGGAGCGTACTCGGAGGAGCAAGGCGAGCGCTTCCACCAGGATATACTGGACTTTGAACGTCGCTACCAAGGACAGTATAACGAGAACATGATGGGAGACTACATTTGGGGGCTGATTCGTGAAAGTGATTTACAGTATAATCGTAAATCTGGAAAAACTACTCACTTCTAAATCTTTTGTAGTCATTTTTGTATTACTTTAGTATAAATACATGTTAATTTGGATTCATATGTTGTTTTTTTCTGACTTTATGTGAACGAAAAGACACAAATTCGCCCGTTTTCTCATTGGAAATAGGTAAATTTCAAAATATCACTGTCCTGGTCACAAAAGCAAAGTTTGTGGGGAATAATAGCCATTTTCTATACTTTTGAGGCATAAGCAATTAGGAAATAACACTTACTACCCAGGAACAAAAATTGTGTTACATAGTGTAATCTTTATTTTATATAGCGCATTTCATAAAGAATTATCATAAAGTGCTTAACAAAATCAAGAAAATAAAAACAACAAAGAATCTAAAAGAATGCCAATTTAAATAGATTTAAAAACAGACAGGGACTCAGAAACTCGAATCTCGAGCGGAAGTGAGTTCCACAGCCTTGGTGCACAGGACGAGAAAGCGCCATCCCCCAACTGTTCACAGCTTGGTTAAGGGAACAGTTAAAAGACCAGCAATGGCGGACCGTACAGCGCAATCAGGAGTGTAATTTGACAGCAGGTCTGAGATATAAGAGGGAGAAATTCCCCTATTGGCCTTAAAAGTCAACAATAAAACTTTATAATCAATACGGAATTTCACCGGCATCCAGTGTAGAGCTTTTAATACAGGGGTTATATGTTCACTGGAGCAGGACCTGGCTAACAACCTAGCTGGAATTGACATCTGATATTGTCGATCTTAGCAATAAAAAATTCCAAAAAATCATTACATAGGCCTTGACAAGCAGGTAATGCAGAAGAGCTGCTCGGCTCTAGCAATCTTATTATTGTAGAAAACTAAAGTCTTGGATTGTCATGAGCATTCTCAATAAGATTAGAGAGGTATGTTGATCTAGCCGAAAAGATAGCATCCCTATACTCCAGCAGCTGTTGTTTCCAGGTCTGCACATACACAGTTTGCCCGGAGGCCTGTACTTGCCCTCAAGGTTACGGCAAGCAGTCATCATAGAGCGCAGCTGATCTGTATACCAGGGTGAGCAGCGAGTACAGGACACACTTTCAAATCATGTCTATCACAAACTCTCATTAACAACAGGCCTGCTTACTTAAGTTAAGAAAAAGTAATCAGAGCAACTAAACTAACAGACAGGCCCTTAAACTATCTCAGCTTGAAGGGTTTGTAGGTTTATTAAATGTCTGTGCAGTATAGTGCTTGTGGAACTTTTTCCATTTGTTAACGTGTATCAATCAATAAATTCCATTGGTCATAGCAGGCATACACTTATACTTTAGCGTTACATAAAACAGTATGGATTGGATGTTGGAGAGGTATCCTTTATTGTAGGTCTCAGAACAAATTTCTCTCTCCCAGAGTAACTACTTTCACCTGCCCCATTCCCCCACCCACTTACATCAATACAAAATGTCAATTCCGATCTGTCTCATGAGATTCAAAAAAAGGAGATGGATTTTCAGGCAGCAGCCACTAGTTATTATTAATAGTCATTGGGGAACCTTTTGAAAGGGTGTTAGACAACTTTGAGACAACTTGGAAAGAAGACAAGATTAACTAGATAGCAAACGTAGCAGGAAGACCTTCAAAACTCTGTAAATGACTTTAAAACTTGAGTTGAGCTTGCTGCTGTCATTTTAACTAACATCATGTTAAACACTGCAACTTGGCTATTTTTAAATATATTTGGCAGAGCAGCCAATAGTTGCATAGAGACATCCAACAGTCGCATACAGACAGCACAGATTAAGGTGCAAAACTGCCTGAAGCATCGTTCATAGCTTGTTGGACAGGTTTTTTTGACAAACTGCACAATTTTCATACGCACCGTTCAGAGCTGTTTAAGGGTTCTTTAAAAAAACATGTGGAACTGTTCAGACAAAATAACAGATTTAGCCAAGAGTAGAGTCTTTTGTGTATAATCTGTTTATTGCTGAAAACAGCAATGTGCGTACTTCTATTCCTTATAGGTTGTGCCTTGAGGTCAGATTAAAAGACTTAATGAAAATGAAATAAAAAAAGGCTGTCCGTTTCTAAAAAAATAAATAAAAATAAAATAAATCTAAACATTTGAATCTCAGTTTGCAGTGCTTTCCGTTGGTGTTTCATTTGCTTGGTCATTTCACCTGAAGGGTAAAATTATCTCCACCTCTTCAATGGCTTCTTGCCTGTTAATAACCAACCAGCTGCTTCCCCTAATTGACTGACATGCTTTTAGCCAGTAACATGTTTTGACCTAAAAGATGCTGCTGAGGTGAAATGACCCAGGATGTGCATGTGTAACAGATATTCTGAGAATGAAGCACAGGAACTGGGAGTTTTGTAATCTAAAGTAGTACCAAAATGAAAATACATGTTTGCTCTAAAATGTGTTTCTTTCAAAAGTATGGACTCGTTGTTTGCTACAATTTCTTTAAGCCTGCCCTGAACTGGAGGTGGAGGGATTTTCTTTTAGGGGATGAGGGAGCAGTTCAGTCTCCTTGCCTCAAAGCTGGTGATTTTGTGGCACTGATAGCAGCACTGTTCACCATCAAACTAAGTTTACTTGTGACACAAATCCAATTTAAACGCATACCTTGGTGTATTAATTTGATCTAAACCGCAGCAGATCTAATAAGCATGTTTAAATCAAATCTAACAATCCCACGACCAAGCCAATTTCCTCTTTCATACCCAGGAACTCGAGAACGGATGTCATCGAGCTACCAGCCTCTGCAGGACTAAAGGTCAGCCCTGCAGGTGTCCACCTGAACTCATCATACGCCTGACTAATAGGGTCCGCTGTAGTGCAGGAAAGAGAAACAGTCCCTGCCAGTTTTGCCTCCATAACCCGCAAGAGCACCAGAGCCAATGTGACACTGTGTCAGGAATGCCCAGTGAAAAGTCCTGACTTGACACAGCCAGGACACAAACCTGCACTCCCTTGACTGTATGACTCACCCTGCACAACACGCGTCCATGCTTCGGTGACCCCACAGACCGAACACATTTAACAAGAAACTTTCTGACAATACATTTTTGTTTCTTTTAGTTTTTCTCAATTTATCTCTATTGCGTGTTTTATTCTTATGAAAAATCAACAGTTTATGAGATTATACCCAACTGAAATCTAAAGCATCTACAGAAGGCTAGAAGGTTTTATAAAAATGTGGTCAGAATTTAAGGGAGTGATCGTGTTTATCATGTAAAATGTGTCGGACAGACGGACAGATGGACTGACGTAACGATCAGTGCATAATCCTGGCATTTTACAAACATGTAAAGACAAAATAGACTCATAGGGAATGTTAGAAATGTCGCATTTCAAACTACGACTATGTTTGGATTCGCCACTGCAGACCAACTGAACAGAGCCCCTTGCAACAATGACTTATTCACAAAGCTCTACATTCTATCAAGCAATTTGATCCAACATTATTGACTGATCCAACATTAATACCTGCAAACGTGGGATATGCGTCCAGTATAAATGATGTGTATTTAACTCCTGTTGGTACTAATCAAGCGTGAGGGAAAAAAAACAGATATTTGTCAGAAAACTCACAGCATTAAAACACTACTCTATGTTTCAACAGGCAAATGGCTAGTATCAAATTATCAAGAACAAAACCAGGGAACACACGGTGTCTCAGAGGAAAAGCCAGAAGTAATACCGTTGTTTTCACACTCTGTTTCATCTCTTCATTACAACCTTTAGAATATACTGTAACATCATCATACTTTCTAACTTGCTCAAAATCCTAGCAATTACTGCCACCAGACAATTATGTTATATTCTTGGCTAGATCTCCCTGGTCAAAGACATTTTAATTGGTTTTCCTGGTTAAAAGGTAAATTAATAAATTGCTGTCATGCCAACCTAATAAAGAACAGGTAAAATGTAAAACAATAAGAAACAAAGGCAAGTTGACAAACCGTTGCCCTCATACAGTTCTTCGTAAACTGAACAAGACACAAGCCGAAATGGTTGTCTAATAGACTACGTTTCTTTTAGTTTTACCTTAAAATTCTGATAGAGCGTTCTGAAGTGATGAATGTATTAAATAAACAAATGGATTCCTCAATATGCAGAGGACTATAAATCACTACAGATATTATTTAATATAAAAAGATCAGGACAGCTATCGGGAAGTTGGAAGCATTCTGTACCCTGTGTAAACATTCAAACAAATAAATTAATTAGCAAGGTGGTGGTTACTGCGTAATAAACCTTTTTAACGTCACAGATTTGTATTGCTTTTTTTGTAATAGTTGTTTTTTCATGTAATGGGTTAAATCACTTGTTATTCACATTAAGCATTTAGCTGCGTTCTTTGTTAGTTGAGCTGCAATAGTTGACAGTACTGGCAATGCAGATGTAGAAGACATTCTGAACTCACTAGTCGTAGGCTATACTAATGAACCATCTTGCTAGCCTTGAGCTTTGAAGGGAAATACAAAAAATGTGTGAAGAACTGGTCTACAGCCAACAGGCTACTTGACATCACAGGATCTTCCAATAAATGCAGTATATTATATCCAGTACTCTCTCTATCTCAGAAAAGGATTTTTTCAACTGATGTATTTCACTCTTGGTGGTACTAATTAAGGGTGAGGGGAAAAAAACTGTTATTTGTCAGAAAACTCACAGCATTAAAACACTACTCTATGTTTCAACAGGCAAGTGGCTGGTATCAAATTATCAAGAACAAAACCAGGGAACACATTGTGTCTCAGAGGAAAAGCCAGAGGTAATACCGTTGTTTTCACACTGTGTTTCATCTCTTCATTACAACCTTTAGAATATACTGTAACATCATCATACTTTCTAACTTGCTCAAAATCCTTGCAATTACTGCCACTGGTTTATCCTGGTTCATTAGTTGGTTTTCAAATGCTATTGCTGGTTCCAGAAGAAATTATTCATTGAAATCACTGTATTGTGAGTTCCCAAAGTCAAGTCATTATTCTTATACTCTTAAATGGATTAACATTGGTTATAAACCCAGCTCTCTTTCCCAGCAGCAGTTGATGGAATATTCAGCTGGGAAACCCTGTTGTAGATTCGTTAGCTATAGGGCTTAATGAATCTCTGTAGACCAGCTCCCTGGGAAGTCAAATATAATTTAACCGTATCCTGCTGGGAAAGGCAGTTCACAGGTTTTTAAGTATTTTTAATACTGAACTAAAAGACACTCACTATGAGTGATAAGGTTTTAAATACCATTTTCTTTTGCATTGCCATTATTAATGTGACCTTTAGGCAAGGAACAACCAACAATAACTAGTGAATCAATGAAAATAACCCACTGTTGAGTGCTGTTTGACTGAACACACCAATACACTACTTCGAATTGTTTATCCCATTCAACTAATAACCATTCAAAATGCCATTGCTCAATATCACTAATAATATACCATTTAATACATCTCGAGAATTACAGTAAAAGTGTTGACAGCTACAAATGCACTCAAAAACGCAGAATTTTTTTATTTCAGTACTGTGTATGAAGTTGACTTTCAGAGAGGAAACCTAGCAATTGCTGTTTGATTCCGGGACTGACAAATCCACAGTTTAACAGATTCACAGTTTTCTGATGAATCCACAAGTCTCTGTGCTCTCTCACAAATCCAGTTTTCAGGTGAATTGGAAAAGTATTCAATTAAAAGCACAGAGAGCAACATCATAGAAATGTTTGGGATAGACAGATTTTTTAGGGACAGCGCTGTAACTGTAGATAAAAATATATTTAAAAAAAAACAGGAGGTGAATCTGCCACAGGAAATAGTCTGCAACATTTACTTCTATAGCTTTAGAGAGTGATAATGCTAATAATGCTTATAATGCTAGTAAGCGGTAAGAAAATAGATTGTAAAACCTTGGTTTGCACTCATTATCTTTAATCAAACATGGCAAACCTTTTCTTTCTCAAATAAAGCGAAATATGCATGAACTGGTCACCAAAGTGACTGCTTGTTCAAGGTGTGAATCGCTGTTCTGGGGTTTACTGACTGGAAAGAACACGTGTCACTAAAAATACATCTTCCACTACTTCATCCTTTCCAATTCGGCTATACTTCCCAGTACTTGAAGTAAAAATAATGTATTGGGGAAGACAGTGACATTTATTTCTAGCTATACACCGTGATCCTTGCCAGCACTATATATAGTGCTCCTGTAACAAGACACAGTATATGAGCCATTCCCCTTGCTGTAAAAAAAAAAAAAAAAAGACTGAAAGCTGGCAACACTGCATGCTTCTGGTGCCAAATGCTTTTATTACAAATACAAGCACATCTTTTGCCAAAGGCTAGGTGTTCTGAACTCGCTGTGGAGAAAAACTGGGCATCACCAAGACTGGCCAGTCAACAAGGTGGAATTTTAATTGGTTTCATTGGGGAAAGGAGAGTGATGCAGTTAATTTTACCTGAACAAACTTCTTAAAAAAGAGCTTTAAAGTAGTTAGAAGCAAGTAAACTAGCTACAAACAACTTAGTTGCTGAAAAGAAAAGTTAAACTATTGTTCAAAGTAGTTTTTGCTAGTTTTATACTGTTACAGTTGTACTTAAAATGTGCTTAAGTAAGCTATTGCTAGGAAAATGGTAGTTTTCTGAACAAAAACAAACTATCCCCGATAGCAAAATCCAAGGGGTATGTCAGATCAGAACAAGTAGATCGTAAAAGAACAATAGAAATATGAAAAATGATCTGCATCATTGATAAGTCCAGAGGTTAAAAACAAAATGGCAGGAAAACGGTTCAGTTCTCCTGGTACCACCCGTTTCATATCATTAATAACATATTCCCCCCTAAATAAGTTTTATTAGCTTTACTAAACTCTTCATCAAATACTCAATACCTAAATGCCAATTCCAAACTAATTTACAATTGTTGAATTATAAACTACTTGGGTTTGATTATCACAGACTAAAACCGTTGTCATGGAAGTGTGATACTTAAACATAAACATGAATGAATAATGTCTTGCGTTTATTATTGTGTATAAGGTTTTCAAAGGACTCATGCGAGTAATTCGTTAAAGCCTGTCTGCCATGTAAAAACCCTGTAGCGCTTCACAAGGATCTGAGCAGCACTCTCACTAATGACCAACAAAAGGAGGGCAAAACAACTTGGCACCAAGAGTGCTAGCTGCTTCCAGCCACTCCCAGCACTGCGCTCGGTTTATTATAGCAATGCTTCCTCTTCAGTGATGGGCAGTGCACATGTTTGACGATGGATCTTGTGTCTAAAGTGTTCACTTGGCTTGAAATTTCCAAAAACATCAGCAGTGTCAATTTGACTTCAGTGTACTTATAAGCTATGATGGCTAATTATTAGCAACAAGGCATGCCATCAAATTAAGCCAGTCAATTCCTGCAACATCCATGTGTAGGACTATGTACATAAACAACATCTGTATGTACTGTACATGGAAAATACTGTGAATAAATATTGAGTATGAAATTACTTCTATAAAAACAAGAACTATCTGCACACAAATATTGCTGGTAATTGTGAAAAGTTGGCAAAACTCTAAACGTTTAACCCTTGACTTGTGTTGAAACTCAACATAAACACATCCTTAGTTTTAAGTTTGGTATTCTTTAGCCCCTAACACTTTTTGATTCCTGAGCTGTGTTTGTATTTGAAAACTAGACGTTTTATTTAATTTAATTTGTATCATTATTCAACATTATGTATATTGTGTGCCCCTGCTGGAAAATGTAAAAGGTAGTAGTGAAGACTGGTACAGGTTTGGTACCACTCTCCACTACTACTCTTTGTGCTATATGGTACAAGTGCTATATAAACCTGTTGTATTGGGGGAGCGTCACAAAGACGGCCGGAGTGGGTGGCGTCAGACCAGAGCCAGGAAATAAACAACAGAGACTTGGGGTTTTGGTGAGGCTGAGCGCGTGATCGCGCTCAGCATTTAATAAACAGAACAGAAAATAAAAGGTATTAAACACAAAACACGGGACACGGCACTTCCGCCAAAATAAACAGACAAACAAAACGTACTAAACACTTAACAAACGGTGCACGGTGAGTACAAACACTTATAGATTATTATTTTCCTTTACTTTACGTTCTCCTTCTCTCTCACCCGTTCTCCACTCTCGAACACCCAACCCCGAGTGAATGCTACGTGTCTCTATATATACTGTTGTGCTGGGATTCAATTACTAATTAATTATTCACTTGAATCCCAGCACGTGAATTAATTCTGTGCAACCCCGTGCTTACATATTACATTTAACCAGCACGTGAAGTGATTTGTGCTCTCCTCGTGCCTAAATACAAATCTACACTTTTTAAATACACGTGAAACACAGACCCGTTTATATCCCGTGTACCAATCTATACACCAACATTTAACACACGCACGCAACATACAACACATAATAAGCACACGGGCGGGGCACATTGCCACAGGGAGTCATAGCAGTTGAATATATATTGGATTTTTAATTATGTTTTAAAATAAATTATAGCTAACAATATAGTTCCATAAATGTTCTGCATTACACATCTCTATTTATTATATTAGGTTAATGCAGTTTTCAACGCATTTTATGGAAAACAAGTATACTACCAGATGATATATGGTACTACACAAGGCTAAAAAAACTGATGTTTACAAGCCATGCTTTTAGACTGTCTTGCAGTTCCTTGGTCATTTCACCTCTTTGGCTTCGTTCCTGTCGATAACCAATCAGCTGCTTCCCCTATTGACAGACATGCTTTCAGCCATTAACATGCTACTACTGCCCTTGAAACAACCAAGGAAGTAAAACAGTATCAGATAACCTCCTTTAACCTAGTGTAGTACCAGCTGTCAGTTTTAAAATGTAAACGCATGTTTACTTCAAGATAGATTCCTAACAGTTCATAAAAGAGTTCACCTTTACGTGTTGATACGCATCAGACTCTACACAGGGAGAGAACCCGGAGCAGTCATGCTCACGCCACGGGACTATATCCCCAGTAATAGACCTCCAGCACTGACAATGATCCAAGCTTAAGGCAAGATCTTTCCAATTTATCCATAACAACCATCCTCCAAAGCTAAGCTACTTACCCGCTGACCCTACACGACAGGATTGAACCAATCATACAGCACACTTAAAAGAAAAAAAGATTAGGCGGCTGGATCACAAAGCAGCTTAACTGTGATACTTCAATAAAAAAAAATAAAGCATCAGGCTGGGGAATCAAGACACGCACACGCACACAAAAATAATCAAAAACGTTATTGCATCTCTGCTGCTCAGACCCAAGTCTCAAACACAAAGCCTCCATACCAGCACTTGCTGGAGCCATTCCTGTACATTCTTATTTTTATTTTTGTATTGTCCGCTTGCTGTTCAACATAGTTCAGGAGCTGCTCTCAGTTGCTTGCCTCAGATGTTAGTAATACATGCTAGATCAGTCAAAGTGTCTTTATAAAAGTAAAAGCCATCACCATCTATTGATTTGCCACTTTAGATCAAGTTTCCTCTTATTTTTCTGGCAATACACTGCTGTGCACTTAACGGTGCTGGAGCTTACTAATATAAAGACCTAGCCTACACTGCATGTCTATAGCAGGCATCTATAGCAGCTGCTCCTTCACTACTCATAGGTACCTTAAAACAGGCTTATCAAAAACATAATTAACTGGTCAACATTTTGGGTGCCACAACGGGGTACCTGTCTTATTACATTATTTTGACTATTCAGGGATACCAAGGTATTTATTAGTCTGAGTTAATGGCAATACAATATTTTAGGGTACTGTTATGAGACGTCTTTTTTTTTTTCTGGCAGCATTTGATTATCAACACCCATCATAGCTCTTTTTTCAAATTTGAATGAATAAGCAAGATTCAGCCTCACTCCACTGTCATCTGCCTTTATTCATTACACCTTTCATTGTGTCAGAGAGCTCACACATGCTATAAGATTTCAATATCTAACATCGCAATCGTTCCCATGCCCTTAATGGTTTTATATATTTTTCTCTTCAAAGACAGAGTGCCCTTGCATGCAGTAAATCAAAAGAAAGCCACTACTTGTCATCTACTTAGAACTTGCCGCACTCTCACTGTGAAGCCATTGGGCTGCTTTTTAAAGTCAGAGCCACTGGCAATGTCTCCAGTGAATCTGCTGATTGTCAGTAAATCCACTAGTTGCTTCTAATTACAAGCATTGCCTTTCCTCTGAGAAAAGATTTAAGGAATAATATGCAGGACACAATTATGCAACTATAAGATGCGGTAGAGAGGAAAAAAAGAAATGTAAGCAATAAATTGTTTGGCTTCAAAAGACACGTCAAGCTTATCTGTACTATAAAGGGTAGAGGAGCGTGAGTTGCATTTTTTAAGATGCCATCCAACTGCAGAGATTTTGAAGGCGAATTACACTTGAACGTCAAGATAAGACAGTGGTTAAAGGCTATTGTTAATATCAGTGTCAATAAGGACTTTAGAACAAATACCACAAGAATGGTAAGAGGAGGGTTATTTATTTATTTATTTTTTTGCTCGTTTGAGCAGTCATGCTATGGATACAGACATACCCACAACCCATGAATTCATGCAACAGTCAATTCAAAATGCTAATTAAATAATTCCATAAATCATACCTGTCCTGTACTTCTATCTGCTATGTAGCTCTCACGTGTGCAATTTTGAAAAAAAAAACAATGTTATAGAATATTTGACTGGGAAAATGATTATGATTAGATTAAAGAAAGGTCAGTTTGCATGTTGCGATTTCTTGGTCATTTCAAGAGTGAAATTGTACTTACCCCTTTAATTCCTTCTTTCTTGTCATTAACCAATCATTTCCCCTACTGACTGCTATCTTTTAAGACAGTGATATACTTTGACTCTCAAGACACTGCTGGAGTCAAGTCAAAGCATGCAAACAAAGACAATTGTTTAACTCGGTAAGGCAGATATCATTTATAAGAAAAATACATATTTGCTATAACATGTTTCTTTCAAAATTACATATGTGACATATTAAACAGAAGTGCTTGAACGGCATCATCTATGTAATTAGCTAATCTCAGTTTCTTCCTGTTTTATTATGTTATTTTTTCCAAGCTCTGTTGAGCAATGTGAACCTTTCTCTTTATTTTTATACAGCATGTGCCTAGCTACTGTCTGTAGCATGTTCAGTCGCAACACATTTCTGGAAGATAGGCCCACAGCCTGAGTTGGAAGCATTATCATTAAGGTTTCTGACTAAAAATCAGAGTTTATCCCAATTTGCAAGCACTGGGGAGGCTTTATAAATATCCTTCTGTGATGTGCATCAATAGTGTAAAGCAAACATACAGCACACACAGCTACTCAATGCAGTGCTGAACACATCAAAAATCCACATGGGTACTTTGGGCAACACCAGATAGAAAGAGGAGAGGGTCAATTCACAGTTTGCAAGAAATGCAAAAATGAAAACACTGAAAAGAAAAATAAAGAAAAAGGAAAAAATAAAAACAAGGATCTCAAATAAAAATAAAGCAAGTAGGGATAATTCTGTAAATAAAACTGAGACAAACTATTTAACAGCACCGGCAAATTCTAAATATAAAAATACTTGGATTTATATGCCTTCTATTTCGAACCTCACATGTAAATGAATACTAGATTGCTTTAAGCTCTGTCTTTGATCCTTTAAATTCTAGACTGTCTGTCACCTGCACAGCTAGCTGCCCTATTTATAACTGATCCCCAGAACAGCCACCGAATATACTAATCTGACAGCAAATTACTGTCACTGTTTTTGGAGAATAAGAACAGCCAACAACTCTTTGTACAATTAGAAAGACGCACGTAGCACGTTCCCCAACATGTATTCTGAAATGAGACATTACATTGGCTTCTGCTATGATTTAGAGCCAATTTTAAAATCCTACTCCTTACCTATTAAACGTTATATGGTTTTGCTCCATTATATCTCACATAATTTGTATCTCCATACACCCCACTGTACATTATGTTCACAGGATGCCAGTTTGTTTAGACTTCCAAAGTTTAAAATGTTCTTACCTCATCCCTAGCCTTTGGAATTCCCTAACACCTTTTATCAGATATACAGACTCTGCTCCTTTTATTAATTGTATAAAAACATATCTCTTTGAAAAGGAATTTACTTAATGTTTTGTCATTCATTTTAAACTATTATTTGTAATCATATTTGCTCTTCTAAAATGTTTTCAGTGCTTTGAGAGGACCTGGTCTTGGAATGCGCTATAGGAGTGCAATGTTGTTGTTGTTGTTGTTGTTGTTGTTGTTGAAACTATTTAAATGAATCCCCTAATACTTCTGATCTTTCAAGTCCTTTCATTCAAAGTAATTTCATTTATTTGGTCACCCATGCAATCAAGTTCTGTTGCTCATGTATCTCTATATCTGTCTCTAGTTGGCTTTGGACTTGCTTTGAGCTTCCCTGGAGAATTCTAAAAGTCCAGCATTTGAACAGACTTCCTCATTTCATTCAAACCATGTGACTATTGTAGGTTACCTTTAAACCCAACCTAACCTATGTACCGCATATACAGCATGTGAAACAGGTGGAGCCGATTTGAAAGCCGATTTCTTCACATGATTTGAATGGAATGAGGAAGTCTTTTCAGTCCTTGGCATTTTTTTTTTTTTAGACAGAATTTTTGAGACAGATATAGATAAAAAAAAATTTTAATGGCAATATTGGTTCAACAGAACCCAGAACCACTCAGAATAACTGCAAACATCATAAAAAAGACACGGGTAAGGTGAGAACATAAATAAAATAACATTTGAACCGACTTACTTTTCAATGGTGTAAGACTACAAAAGGATACAAATGTCCCAGCCCCAAGCACAAGCTTTTAAACGTTTTCTTAAAACGTTTCCTGATCTATCAGTCAAATGACAGTCCTCAGTTTCTTGTGAAAGCTTAGTCTAGGAGCGTTACAGTATATATGAAAAAAAAACCTCAATAAAAATGGTGCAAAAATTAATCGGCCATGAAACTTTTGTTTCACAGGTCAAGACAACAGCTGATAATACCCTACCTGCCATTGCGACGGGTAACGACTGCAGAAATATTGGTTCTTTTGCCAAAGTATGTGTATCTACGGAAGGTGGACAGGCAATTACTTTAAACCCTGCTATTATATACTTGCTGGTAGGTGGGGGAGATATTCTCTTAGTGTTAGAGGGGGTTAAGCCACAGCATGACATTTACATCACTGAGTGTAGGAAAAATCCATCTGTGAGCAGTAATTGTTCCCATAGGGACCAATCCACAGGTCACACTTTCTTGCATTCAACTACTGCCTGCCTCTCGGTGTTTCAATGAAGCACCACTTCGCTGATTTAATTATTCAGCAGATGAGGTTAAGAAACAGATGCAAATTTTAATAGTCTGAAGATGAGCTTTTGAGTTCAAGTTACTTATAAAATGCTATAGCTAACTTGAAATCTGCAACTGTTTAAGAGCAACTTAAACAACTTAAAACAACTTAAAAGGTCTAATTAAGCAAATTATCAGTTCAATGTAGGGTCTAGTTAAGTAACTGAGAGCTCAGTTGGAATGAAAACCAGTGAGTCTCCAGGACCAGGGCTGAGAACCACTGCTCTACAGTATATTGCTAGATCGAGTGCATTGCCACTAGATGATGCTGGTTCTTACATCTTTAAAGACACTTTGGCTGATGTAGCCTGCATTACTATGGCAGGCAACAAGAACTGAAGAGCAGTTCCTGAACTCCTGCTCAATGCACCTTAAAACAAAACAATATTTGATAGCAATAAAACCCACTCAAGACATTCTAAAAAGGAAGAGACATTAAAAAGAAAATGTAATGTGAAGCTACTTACTCTTTAAAGAGTTTGTATTTTTACAGTAGTTTTGTCAGATTTTTACATACACTTTTTATTTATACATATACTCTAAGCACACTGTTAAACTCAGGGGAGACGTTCAGGAGGACTTAAAGACGTTTCGCACTCCTGTAAGTGGATCGTTCGTGCACTGGGCTTGCAACATATCCAGATTACTTTTAATAATCAAGAAACTCACACATTCAATTTGAAGTTTTAACGGATCAGAGTAGTATTAGTACCCCTTCGGTTTATTAAATGCTTAAAAATGGATTGAGTAGTTACATACTACGTTGAATCCCAGCTGACAGGCAATCTGGGAGGTCCAGTGCCTTAACAGGTACAATAGCATTCATACTTCAATATGTTTATGGTTATAACATGTTTTGCCCTTAAGCTATACATGCATAAAGCTAAAAACGCCCACCACTAAATCCTAGAACATCCAATATCTATCACTCTCTTATACTAAAACATAAGTCATATACCTTATAGCAATGCATCAATATAAAAGAGATATAGAGTCAAAATAGTTCTTACCTTCCAAAATATATGGAAGTGTAGAATATATTGTAAGGACAGAAACTGTCTTCAAAGGCAAAGACTTCTAAATGTGACACCAACAGCAATCAGCTCGATCAGAGATCTTCAGAGCATGGATCACATCAGCTTGTAGTTAGCAAGTTGAGTGACCCTAGATTTTACCTCAGTTTTTATAGTTTTTGCTTTGCTTTTTACGTCAGAAGTCATAATTAAATCTTAAACATTAATATGCCTTGAAAGCTCCTGTCCTTCAAGTGAATAACATTTTCAAATACACCCAGTAACTCTTTCTAATGGGCCATCATCCCATAATCCATTTCCAAAATATGTGAGGTGAACTTTTGAACTCTCTTTTGGTACCAGGGAGTTCCTGAACACAGCATGCAAGGGAATACCATGCAAGTATAGAATAATACATATAGAAAGATGTGTTTAATATATAACACCTACTTTGGTTTAATTATTCCCACCTGGGTTAAAAAGTATATCTCCCTTTCAACATTAAAAACATCATCTGCTGTAAGTTGGCTTTATTACATGTATAGATGTGGTTTAATAATTAACTAAAACATATTGGATAAAGGCTGGTAGAAGGCGCCTAGCAAATTATATATCCAATTATTCTCACTTAAATCCAGTCTATCAAGAACATAGTCAAAATATATGTCCCATTTTAGCTATTCAATGCTTTAAACTAAACTTGACCTCTCTCTTTTTTTTTTTTTACAAAAATCCTGTTTAGGCAAGTTTCATATCACCTGCTTTTCTGTCGCAGTTATCCATCATTAACAGAATACCTTTCTGTAAGCATTTTCCCAGACGTATGGCATTCTTACTAAATGTAAATATGGTCCTTTGCTATTGCTCCCTCTCACTTGTTTTACCAGGTCTTCATTAATTTCCATGATTTAATGAAGCCATAGACAGTTCACCATTATTATTATTATTATTATTTATTTCTTAGCAGAAAGGGCGACTTACAATTGTTACAAGATATCACATTATTTTTACATACAATTACATTATTTTTTTGTACCTTGCTCAAGGGTACAGCAGCAGTATCCCCCACCTGAGATTGAACCCATGACCCTCCGGTCAAGAGTCCAGAGCCCTAACTACTACTCCACACTGCTGCTCCTTTCATGTAGCAGAAGGTGTTTCTTAAAAAGATCATAGAACCCTTTGATGTAAAACTGCTGACCAGTAGATCTACCTTCAACTGCCAAGAGTTATTTTTTCCAGTTACCTACATGTCTGGTACAGTTTCGTTTCAAGCAAAGACAAGGTAAACAAATTAATTACATTTCTTTGGCAGATCCTACTATATGCCTGACACAGACTGGTACCATTATGCTTTGACTGAAGTTTTTACTTTAAGTTAATTTCTGTACTTCATTCTCTTATTTTCAAACTTAATAGTTATTCTGTTAAAATAAAACATTTAGACTTATATGCTGTTTGAATTATTCTAGAATACCTGTGTTAAGTTTAAAGACTACTTTCAGATCAAGCTTACTTCTCTAAATAAGAAACCTGATGCTCTCGTCTGTCTTTCTGCTCAAGGTTATAATAGAATAAACAGGAATGTAGAATGCTCTAGCATAACTATAGGTTAATACAGAGCATATTATAACTTATTGTATGAACAGTGTGTTTTAACAGTTTGTTTAGTATTTCTGCTGGTTTTATATTCTTTAAAACACAGTACAGTTATTACAACATTTTAACACACATGCAGTTTCACAAATGTTCAATTTGCATCCCAAAGATCAGCCTGCTTCCAGTAGCTGTCACAGTCTTGGGTCAGTTTCTGCTCTCAGTGAGTCTTTCAAAGCCACCACAGGTGTGTCTTTAAAAGCCTGATACCTGCAAAAACTTAAATCTTGTTAGCAGGGCTTCCATCTCTACATTCCCATTCCCATCATCAGTGGGAAGACTTCAAATAAATCAAACTGTTTCTATCAAAAAGCCATCTATCTCTGCCTCATACACCTTTCACTCAAAAAAGGTGATCGCACCTTGTACAAGGGAAGACAGGTTTTAGATTCATTCGTGACAGTTTCTTCCTACTGTAGTTCTGTAACCTTGTTATAAATGCTTTGTGAATATGGCCCATAGCATGGGTTATTCTTCGATACTTTTCAATTCTTTAAAAATAACGCTTGGAAATGCTTTCACATGCCAGCACTATGCGGTATTATATTGTTATGAGCCTTTTACTGTGATGGTAAAATTGTTTGGCATCACAAGAAGTTTTTTGTCTAGCAGTATGATTGTGCTTTGTAAATTCTCATTATGGCTCCACAGGCCTTTCTTTCATGTGTGTCCCCTGAGCCGGCAATGTTAATTCTCACTTCCTCAATTGGGAGTCTGGGCCCACACAACTGTGACTTCCAGGGGCGCACACTTGCCAGCAAAGCTCAGGGACACCACTGAAGCAGGTAGCCGTCGGAAAAAGGATTTTGTTGTATTATCAGCTTTTTCCTTGCATGGAGTGCAACTAGTCCCTTTATCCCAGAGATGAGACGAATCTCTTCTGTAGCACTCCATATATTTGAATCCAAATCTAACAACAGCGATCTGCACCGGACAGATATTTTAAAGTGACATCTTGATATGAAGAACCAGCGTATTAGCAGGTTTCACTGATTTTTGTCTCTAAAGGAAATCTTTTTTTTTTATCTTGCAATTGATATCACGCATCATGTTCAATAACATATCTGATACAATGAATAAGAAGGTTATGGACGATATGTCATAATGCAACACAAACAGACATTAGTGTTTCTTGTGACCAAAAACCAAGCACAGGTATGGTTTCCATTATCCAGATACAAAAAAATCATATGGCCAAAACAAATATATTGTGGCAGTGAAACAGTTCAAATTTATTAAAAAGTGCAGGCAAATACAGTAAGTGTGTGGTCTTAATCCACTGGAATTGAAAGCCATGTGACTGCAAATAGGTCAGCAAGTCAAGATTAAGGTCATTGGCGCATTACTTGTGAAGAGTTTTTATAAACACTGCAAATACAGTACCAAGTCTCTCTCAAATCATTTAATTTAAAACATAAAATAGGTTTGGTTTACGCAGATCAATTTAAATCAATTAAAAAAAGATGCTGTTTTAGCCAACTATGAAGAAATCGGTTATCATTTTGAGAGCCAATATGTCTAAACAGTATAGCCAATATGTCTAAACATCCTTTTCTAGCACAAACTGCCTCTTTCTGTCTAATTCTGTGCACTAGAATGGATTTGACTTGCCTTATATGTGCACGAAGGTGTTTTTTTGTGTTTGTTTTAAAATTAGGGGTATTCAGGTTTGTCAAGTATAAGAACTTTTTTAGTGTGCTCAATTATTTGGCTCCCATTTACCACTGCAGGAATCCCCACAACAGTTCAGAAGAAATTAGGTCAGTGGATGTCCTCCGATCCCATTGCCAAGCCAATTTTCACTTCACACCCATGAGCTCTACACAGCATTTCAACTGAAGGACAAAAGCCAGCCCTGTGGGTGTCTGCTTTGAGCTCACTGGGTACCTGGCCAGTAGAGTCCGCTGTAGTGCGGCGAGGAGAAAGAGCTCTGCCGATTTTGTCTCCCAGATCCACAGGAGTGCCAGAGCGTACTCATCTAACATTGGTAACTTAACAAAGCCAGGATGCAAACCTGAGCTTCAGAAAGTTTAAACTTCCGCTAACAGTATTTTTTTTTTTTTTTTTAGCAATATCTGATTCATGTATTGAGCACTGCTCAACTAGCAATTATTTTAATTAAATACAAAAATACAAAAAATCTATACATAACTTGCCACCCACCGATCCTGTCCTCCATGAACTCATCTGTGATAATTGATCTTTAACTCGATTTTCTTACCTCCTATGAGCACTAGCAATATTATTTCCTTTTTCTTCTGAAGATCATTTATTTCCTTGCTTGTATTTTACACTTCAATTTAGTGTAGTGTAGTTGCTGCTGCTCTCTGGTCCCTAATCACTTCAATGTACTTCAGTGTTGAAGTTCCAATCCGACCATGTGACCTCCATGCAGCTTCAGTATGCAGCACTACAACATTGTATTTGAAATACAATACAGCTTATAACATAGTATTTGAGATACAATACAATACAGCACTTCTAGCATTGTATTTGAAACATTTTAACTGAAATAAAAAAAAATTATAAATCAAGTGAACACCAAAATATTTTCAGTACAGTTAAAAGGGGACCAGTAATGATATTAAAATAAGAAGCAATAAGGATTGTGATCGTAGCTGACAAAATCATTTCATTTTTTCATTTTTTAAGTTTCAAAAGCACATGTTAGTTTTTTTTTAAAATTTTATTTAACATGATATCTGGTACTGGGTTACAGAAATCTGTTTGCAAACCATGCTTCAGGTAGTGTTGCATTTGCCCTGTAGGGTGAAGTGATCCCAAACTGCTTCTTGTTATTCACCAACCCGCTGTTTACCTATTGACCCGGAACACACAGCTGTGAGAGCAAGGCATTAAGTGTAGCACCAGATATCATTTTTTAAAATAAAATACACGTTTGCTATTACATGTGTGTCTTTCAAAACTGTACAACTGAGACTTATGTAGCTAATAGAAGTGCACAACAGGTCGCATTTAAGGAATTATTTTGTTAGCCACAATCATTTGAAGTGCCACTGTGAACTCCAGACCCCTCCTCTAGCCAGGGGCTGTACCGGCCAGACCCTTCATGCTCATTCTCTGTTCCAACTCCAGCTTGGTTCTCCTTCACCTCCATTATCTCTCTGCTTGGCTCTCAAGATGCCTCACTTCACCTGGCTGACAGGAGCACCCCTAGCTACCCGTTCAGCTGCTCCAAACAGAATCTCTGTCTCCTCAGTCTCGCTCTTATATTCCTTTTTGAGATTTTCAGCACCCAGTCCTACTTCATTCCCACTGTATATAACTTTACTCCTATATTAATACTTTAGGATTCAGTAGTACACTGTTGGGAGTGCTTTACATTAACTGAACAGAAACAAATGAATGTATTATATTATAAAAGAATAAGGATTTTATTATTCATTTTTATGGATCCCCAGTGGCTCACCAAATAAAAGCATCAAGTAAAAGCACGCTCTTTCGAATGACGACCAGTTGACGACCATGGCTGGGGGCCCTGCATTGGAGGATACTTCACCTCAGCATGCTACAGTGACCCCTACTGGTGAGTGCCTGACACGTCTAGGTGGAGAACATCAAGGCTGGGCCTCGCTTACAGGGCTCACCGTTTAGATTTGGTTATAATAATAATAATTATAATAATAATAATAATAAATACCCATACAATTGGACAAGCATTTCCCTACTATATCCCTGTCACTGGGATGTACCCTACTTAGCTCAATCCAGACGGTTGTCATGCTGATGCGCTGGGGAGGCAAAATAAGCTGATCCCTGGAGCCAGCATTACACTTCAGCCATTAACACCAGACAGAAGGATATCTACATCATCAAATGGAAGGAAACGTAAATGGATGGAGACACATATGGATCACATTAGTTTACTGTAAAGCTACGTCTTAGTTGGTGCTTATCTTGGCGAGAGCCGAGTTCAAATCAGCATGAAGTTTTAACATCTACTCTCGTGTAATGGAAATCTATATCCCTGTCACTGGGATATTAATCCACAGAGGATAATTATATCTGGCAACTGATTACTGAGTTTACCAGTTCAATTAACTTAATTGGCAAATTCCATTACTGGGATTAAATCACAGGAACAAATTAGTCAGACAGCTTGAGCCCCTGAATTCGGTTGCTTTTGTTTAAAATGGCATTATCTGTTAATAACTGCACGGCTTACAAAATCATGTCTAATTCACTTCATTGAACTGCTGTGTTTTATACAGCCGGCCTAGTTTGGTATAATCATTACATTAAAAGGAAATGTAATTCAGAAAAATAATTAACACTACCTTGAATGATGTTGTCATATATTAATAAAAAATATATATATATTTTTGAAATTGCTTCGCAAAGTATTGCCTTAAACATTGATTGCTTGTTCTTTGTGATGTACTTATTGATTAATTTTTTTAAAAACCGAAACAGATTTCTAATTTTGTTTCCCCATTAATCCCCATTAGTGGATTTCCTAGTCTTGCATGCCAGTGCTGCTTGTTAAGTAAACACTTCCTTAGCATGCAACACGCAGCTAGCACTTTTCCTTGCTGGCTGATGGGAGGGGACGAGGGATGAATTAGAAATGCATGCCTCTTTCTGTCTAGGTCTGAACTCTTCTCTTGGAGGGCTTGTGACTGATCTCTAGTATAAATGTAACAAGGAGTCTTGACAAGCACGATTTACAGCCAGCGCACAAATCCAGTTTTTGGATCTGTCATCTGTGCTTTATTAGATGCATATTACAACATACAAACCACAGAGGCTGAAAAATGTATGAACTTTCCAATAGAGGTGACCTGTACCATAAAAAAACATAGACTGATGGCAAGTAAGATGTAAAATGGGGATTATAAGGGTTTCCTACTTCAGGGTTAAATCCTGTTAAAGATTTATGGCCAAAAGCTTCATCCATAATTTTAGGATTGAGACATAATTTAAAAAAAATATATATATATATATATATATAATTATTATTTATTTATTAGCAGACGCCCTTATCCAGGGCAACTTACAATTGTTACAAGATATCACATTATTTTACATACAATTACCCATTTATACAGTTGGGTTTTTACTGGAGCAATCTAGGTAAAGTACCTTGCTCAAGGGTACAACAGCAGTGTCCCCCACTGGGGATTGAACCCACAACCCTCCGGTCAAGAGTCCAGAGCCCTAACCACTACTCCACACTGCTGCCCTATATGAATAATATTTAGATCTTTTATTTAACATCATGTAATCAAAGAAACTACAAAAATTATATCGCAAAAGTCTACCAGAAGCCATAATAATAGTACAGTATTTCCAAAATGTCACATTTTTCAATTTGTCAGTTTTTCGTTAAATATATAGAAAACTACAAAGCAGGTTTCATTTGACTTTATGAAGCAAAATGAGTTCATTAACTTTTGGCCATAGCTGTGGATGTAGATTAATTAATTGATATATATATATATATATATATATATATATATATATATATATATATATATATATATATATATATATATATATATATATTTTTTTAATTAGGGTTAAACTCGATTCCCCCCCACCAAAAAAACAATGTATTTAAATGGAAGTATAAGCTTGATTAAATGTATTAACCTGAACAGGAAAACAAACCCCAGACAATAAGAACCCCTAATCATAATGGAAATCATAAACTGCAGTTACTGTAAAATTCATTAAAACACCTTTAATAAATAAACATATAACACCCATTTACTACTAATAAATATATTTCTACAATGTCAAACCCAAAAAGGGGCCCATAGACTGGTATTTATAGGTACAGTATCCACCACTTACACCGTACAGGGTTATTTCGGGCAGCTGTTTATATCAGACAAATAGCGTTTGCCATTCCCATTGATTTCAATAACTAAGGCATCGTTTATACTGTGTTAAGCACGCTGTATATATTTCAGGCAAACAGCTGTTTTGGTCTTGTTATGTGCCATTCACATAGATTTCAATACAAAAGGCAGCACTTTACTATAGTAAAAGCTTGACAGATCGCTGTTTGCACCTCATTACTGAGCGATTATCCCTGTACTGTACCTTGACTATTTGATCCCTGTACGCAGTGTCGGGTTTACAGTTTGAAAAAACAGCACTGATGGCAACAGCAAGTAAGCATGGCTTGAAAGAGAAAATGAAAGAATTTCAGTCCTGCTTTGCTATAATATGGATGGCAGTGAAAAATGTGATTGACAAATCGAAAACCCCACATTGTTTTAAAAGAGTTCACCACCTGCCTGTGGTTTACCATGCAAAGAGAACCACCTGGATGACTGGGGAATTTTTTTTCTGAATGGCTACGCATGTGCGTGCTGCACTTTTAACACTGCAGCATGCTATGGAGCAGCATCTGAATATAGAGCCGAATTGTGATTTTTTAGAAAACACTGACAAAGTTTGCCGTCCTACTTGCAAAAAAAAGACCATCCAGATGCATATATCACAGAGTTCTTTGCTGGAATGTGGCCTACCTGTACTGTACATTTCTTACTTTTTTGCACTTATTTTTTTATTACATTCAAATTTTTTAATAAAAAAACATTTATTAGTGTAATGCATGTCTTAATAAAGATTTTTAACCACACACACGCTGTGGCAGACATAAGGGCTGCCTATGCCTTTATGGGTTCATTGCTTGCATTGCACCCTTGTTTTAAAAACACAGGGTGTAGGCATAGTCGGCCGTCATCTGTTGGCTAACACAGTGGAGGCCGCTGAATTCAAACCAAAAGTCAAAAAGAAAAAGTTACCTGTCTGGATTCTGAACAAACAAAAAGAAAGAGGAGCAGCACGGGAGGTCTTTGGTTCACTATCTGAAGGTTAATTGATCAATGAAGGTACATGGTAATGCAACATTTTTCAGGTGCCCAGCTTAACCAAGGGGTGCAGGCATTTTACACTGACAAACAATCAAGTTTCTCTGTCATGAAATGCTCGTTATGAATATTCAACAACTGCTCAGGACCTGCCGTTCCTCACTTGCAATTTCAAATGAAGGTCCGTATTTGCTTTTGACCTAATTTCATCTTATGAACTGTCACTGCAATTTGAATTGAAGCAACAGGAGTTTCACCTGCCCAGCAATCTAGTTCTGCATCCGCAATTAGCAACATCAAGAGGCACTGCCATCAGTGGTCATGTGAAAAGCCATTACATTAAATGTCCCAGTTTCAGTTTCAATCCAAAATGTGATCCTCTGGCATGTTAATACAGTCAAATAAATGAGCATCCTTCAGTGATAATTGGGATCACAGCCTCACAAGCAAATCCTTTAAATAAAACAGTTTAAATGCTGATGACACAGTTTACTTGCACACAAATGCAAATAGGCAATCAGCTAGACATGAAACCGTAAGCTATCTACTGTTCTCTAAATTGAAAATTAACATTTCAGAAACAAGTTTCAAATTGTCTTTTTCTGTGCTTTGTTTTTGACATGGTGTCCTCTGCACTTAAAGTGGCCAATTGCAGACTATTTATAGAGCAACAGTTTGTATTGGGAGATTGCAAAGTAGTTTTCCTGGTCTCCAAAGTCCTGATGCCCCTCATTTTAATATGTGTTGGTTAAAGGGTAAATTCTCCCTTTATTTTTGATCTTTTTTACTCCCTTTTTATGATGGTTACAATCATTTAAGTCTTTTTTCCCTGATAAGGTTGTGGAAATGTGCATTGAATATGAAATGTAGGCTAGTGCAGATCAGAAAAGGCGCCAGCACCATCTAGTGGGCAGCTGTGTATTGCCAGCAATAGAAAAGGAAGTTTAATCCAAAAAGGTGCTCTCTAGATGGCATTGGTGTCTGTTGTCTATGGCAGGCAAAGGAAATGCAGACTGGCTCTTGAACTCACATCAAAGCACCTGAATGCACTTTTCAAAAGATACAAAAAATGACTGATTGCAAACATGATTATATGGTGGACAGTGTATATATATATATATGCATTACACATGCATTAACTTTACCTTTCCATTTCATATTCCTTATTTCCAGATTTTACATGTTTCATTATCTGAAAAAAAAGATTCTTTTTTTTTTATGAATATTAAAAACAAACAGAAGTGCTTTAACTTTTTAGCAATAGGTATTTAGGAAGACTACCCTAGCATAACTAAATAAATGGTATTTTAACTGGGCTGAATATACATTAAAATGGGAACAGATATAAACAACAGTAAAATTGGTTTACTAGCCTGCTGTTTTTTAGTGGAACAATATTACCTATAGTCCTAGGGCAGTCTGCTTTTTTTGAGTGATCTGTAGTGTTATTTTATTGTGCCAAGAATCTTATGTGCTTTCTATTCAAGATATGCAGCGATTTCAAACAATGCTATACTGCAGGCTGGTTCACACTGGGCATACGATTCATATGAACACTACGAACGCATCACCTTGCGTTCAAATCATAGTAATTCAATTACCCGTTAAAAAGGGGGAAGCTTCATAACACACTATATTTTGTGTTCAAGACTTAGAAGCTCTCCAGTCCATTGGCTTGATCAAAAACTACATCTTTGCTTCCGTTTCTGCATCACTTGACTTCAAATGTTATAAAGCAGGAGTCCTCTGTAGACTCAAGGTTTCTGCTTCACTAGCTCTCATATGACAGTCACTGCACTGATGATGACAGTATAACCAGAACTGCTGTTTTACATTGCGCTGTATGAAAGGTGCTGGTTCTTTGCTATTCTTTCAGCACCTTTAAAAGGAGTAGTCTAGTGAAGCTGGTTATGATAATGGAATCAATTATCCATAAGATCCAGAGTGTCAAACAGAGTACAGCTGTTGAAATGCTGATCATGCACTCGCTGATCATGCAGGTGTCTATGCAGGTTTATGTCTTTCATGATGCCTGAATACTGATCATTTTATTTAGGGACCACTGACACTCGATTCCTTTGGGCAGTTTAATTTGATTATTTTCTGTTACAGTTCTTTTGAAACATATACTCAAAATTAAACCCTTGACAATTTGTTTTAAGCTATTCCTCTGGCAGTGGTTTCTGTTGGTTTGGGGTTACTAAGGGTGTGTTTACACTGGCCATTTTTAGGACGGCTTTGGGCCATCTCAGATCTTTTTTCTGCAGTGTAAACACACACAGCCGACTCTCAGCTGTCCTAAAAATGGCCAATTAAAGACATGGCTCAGCACCTGTTTCGGTCCGTCAGAAAGGCAGTGTAAACTATGGAACACCATTTGTGCCAAAACTATCCAGCCATTAATTTGTCAATTTGTTTGTCAATTCATGAATTTGTCAATTTGTCCAGCAATTCATCCATAAATTCGTCAGTTCATACAGTAATTAAGGTATTTGTTCATTCATCTAATAATTGACTAATTAATTTGTCAATTCATTAATACGAAAGGCTGTACAGACCTGCAAATTTCCAATCAACCAGACGAACTTCCCTGCAAACTTCACAACAAACAGACAAACTTCCAACTGTCAATCTCACACTGAGCCAATGGGAGCACACACTAATATTTTAACCAATGAAAATCCAGCCTCATTCAAAACTGCTTCCGCCAATAATATTACAGTTTATTAGAAGGCCGTTTCAAAAGATATTCTATTGAACAAGATACTCGACTGCCCTGATTTTCAATGGAGACTTCCGTCTCACTGCGCGCAAAGCATTGTGGTATATCAGAGAGTTTGGCAAAAAATTATATGGAGAGTCAATGGAGGCGTAAGAAATGTTGCTGGTTTTCGCCATTTAAAAAAAATGCATCAAACTTTTGAAGTAGATTTCACATTTGCCCAAGGCCTTTTGAAGAAAACGGCAACATTAGCAAATTATGACATTACGTAATTATTATGAAAAATGCTATTTTCTGAGCACAGGAACAGGATAGAGTTATTTTGAAAACAAAAGGGTCTTTATTATTACAGTAATAAACAGCAAATTTACTTATCTTACTCAAGGTGAAATCCTTCACATAACAAATGGGTCAGGAACCGCTATGTTGTGTTAAACACTGTCTAAACGAATAACCGTTTTTCTCATAGACTGCACGATAAGCATATATTTAAGATGAGTCCCCGCAATATGAACACGACACTGTATTGTTTGTTTGTAATACCACTCTGCCTCTTCTGCCTTCGTGGTTTGAGGAGGGGAAAATTCGTCATTTCTTCAGTGGTCGTTATGACGTCACCAAGCACGTTTTGCAATTCAGATGGTATGCACGCGCATTTGGACCTAAGCCGGCTCAGTGCACAACTGCAGTGTAAACGCTACGTGAAAAATGATAAGAATCTCTGCAATCAGTTGGACCTGAGTTGGCTTAGGTTTACGGTGGCAGTGTAAACGCAGCATAACTGTGTTTGGTTTGTTTGTTACAGTGCAACGTGAAAGCAAAATGAGTTCAGAAAAATGTGGAAGATTTTGCTAATATATGAGACAACATGATCAGATATAAAACTGGGTAACTTATAATAAACTCCCTTTAAAAACCAAATATAAGTCTGAATATTGTATCTGAAGTTACAAAAGTGTGACATACTGAAGGACGGTCAACATGCAGACCCTGATATTCTCAATATCTTCTGCTAAAGAATGTCCTTACCAAGTTTCATCACAATAGGATAAGCAGTTATTTAGATATATGCACAGCCTCCTCTACAGCCCTGTTACCAGGGATATGCATCCCCTGCAGATAAATAGTTAAGTCCAGATGTAGGGTCTCTACTCTTTATGAATTCACAAAAATCATCTATTCACTCACTAACACTGATATCATCTTGCATTTCACCCTTACATAAAGAAAATCCAAGATTCAAATGACTGCACATTTCTTCTTAGTTAGCTCAGATATAGTACACCATTGAGTCCTTGGGCACAGTGCTTATAATTTAATTTCTCAGCTGATGACAGAATGAGCCTGCTTGAATTACTGAGCAGAATTTTCTTTGAAAGAAACGGTTATTTTCCGGTCCTAGCTATGTCTCCAAGAAAGAGAATCAAGGAAAGGATGTCAAGAAAAAAAATAAAAGTAGGCTGTGTTTTCATGCCAAGAGTTCTATTTTATTTTCACATTTCACATTCTGTTAGCAAGACAAACACATTTAGGTTAGTGAATGTACTTTGTTAAAAAAAAAAAACAGAGTTGTCTCATTAATAAATATGACTCAGTGAGAGCTTTAAGTGGGATTATTAATACTATTTGGACAATAAGAATACAGGCTTTAGACCACAGCATTGTGTTCTCAGACTGGTTGGTGGTAAATCCTTCTTATTCCCCTCCCTGTCCACCCCACCCATCTTTCATTCTGTACTCTTCTGCCCCCCATTAACAAACTAATAACATTGATGGGTCTACTTGACTTAAGTTTTTACCTTATAACTGAATGTTTTGAACTGATCTATTCCATAGTTCATGTAGTACGCAACAAGCAGTACCCTGTAGTTAGCTGCACGGTCCATCTTGTTTGTTAATACCTATAGTATACTACAAAGTCGGGTGACTGGAGTACACTGTATTCCAGCCATAGAAAGTTGTATCTGGTAGTAGTAATAATCAAAAAGACCCACGTTTTCTGTATTAGTAAACATGGAAGTAAAATAGTCTTAATATCGAACTAGTCACAAGGAGGGAATTTCCTATAATTGACTATGTATTTTTACTTACTGCTTCAATCTATATTCTGTTCTGTTTGTGACTTCCATTTGGTTCAATGGCAGCATCCATTCCTGACTTATCTGCTGTTCCAAAGTCAGTATGTAGTTGTGCATACATTTAACGAAAAATCTTGAATAGGTTTTGCAAACGTAATTAATATGAGGGGAGAATGAACAAAATCTAATACTAAGGAAGAATTATTAAAATTAGGCCTTTTAATAAAGTTTTAGTGATTCATAAATTGCAAAGCTTACCATAAAGATAAATAATAAATCATCATTCAGGAGCTTTTCAAAGTACACTGTGAAACGTTAAAGATTAATTTGTGCTATTCCATAATTAATATATTCTAGAGATTGTTCTACTTTTTATAAATTCAGTGCTCTTGCTTTAAATATAAAACCCTTAAATAATCATGTCACAATTCAACCACGTGTAATCTAAAACCGTAATTTGCATTACAACCAGTCATTTTTAAGTCTTTTCTTGTATTTTATTTAATTTTTTTTACAGCGTTGAGATGTCCCGCATCAAATAACTTTTCCATATTCAGTGGTCCTGAGAGTATATTTTTCTTACCAGAGCTCAATTTGGAATCTATCTTCCATTAATTCCTATCCAACGATTGGACATCCAGGTGAATCGCACTGTTTCTACACAAAAGCGGAACTTGATCCAGGGAAAGTAATTCTCTGATATCAGCTATTAAATACAATATGAATGTTCACGGAGTGCTGTAGTTATTTTACTTCTGACCCAAAAGCCCCTGAATGGGATATGGAATAACTACAGTACCCTATGAACGTTCCTGGTGTAGCCTCTATTTACTGCGCTAATATAGTACCATATCCATGCATCGATTGAAACATGCTAGATTTATTATTGAGGAACCTCCTAAAAGCCTTCTAACATCCGGACCAGGGTTTGAAATCTAGCTGATGGTCTCAGCCCCTCTGAACATTAGTCCACATCACAAACGTGGAATAATTTGACAAAATTTGGTACAACTGGCAGTCTCTCCTTGAGAGAGACCCAAAACTGAATGATAGAGGGTGTTCAGGTCATCAAAGCTGTGAAGGGAAGCTCCTGCTGGCACGTTTCCTGACAGTCAGATTGAAGCATCTGCTTATGATGCAATCATTGGAAAGTTAATATCACCAGCTAGGTTTGCAAGGCAAATAAATGGCTGCTTTACATGTAATCTATCCTTATTTTAAACTTTAGTTAAACGATATGCATTTAAATTAACACAGAGGCAGCTTGTGTTTTAATTAACAAATTAATAGATGCGGAGATTCATTCTGAAATCTAAAAAAAATAAACTTTTTGATTTGATTAACGGCTTTCACCTCTTAACCATTATTCGTAGGGACATTTTTAGCAGCGAGAGGGTTGTGCTAGGCAGCAACAGGGAGCTCACACAGTCTACTCATGTGATTACAGTTAGGTACTCAGCATTTTCAAAGTGGCTGTCGTCGCCCAGCTGCTAAACCCCGAGTCAATGCTACTGTGCATTTAACAAAAAGGATTGATTGCGCTGCTAGCAGACTAGAGCACTCGTGGGTGAAAAAAAAAATCTTGTAACCACATGACAGCTGTGTTGCTGTGTTACATCTTGACACTATATTTAACCAATCAGAGAGTTGGGTTTTCCATTTTAAATGTTAAAATGACTGCTAAAAAAAAAAAACCTGATTATTTTTCTAATCAGTAGAAAGCAAATTGGAAGAACTGTAAGAGGGGCCAGCGCCTAAGAAAAAGAAACATTGTGATAGTGAGTATGTTATGTGGGGAAAAAAAAGGAAATGGCTTTTTTACAGCAAGGAATTGGGTGGATTATTATTCATTATTCAATGTCTTATTATTATTCAAATTCTTTGTCTTATCGATTTACGGTAAGCAAATTTTATTTTTCTGTTAAAAGTGCTCCCGGCTATAATGCTTTGCCACCCAGCAATACAGAATTCATGGGGAGAACCTTGCTTACTGGTATTATATTGATTGTTTTTTTGTTTTTTACTTAATTAATGTTTATCTAAACGGTCTGATTAAATCAACACCATAAACAAGCTCAAAGTCCTGGAATATAAACACTTCAAATATACTGCAAAGGATTAAAAACATATTGGATAATTTGCATAAAATATTTGCTGATTCAAATTGCTAGTTGTTACGGGAAAAAAAACAATACCATTTTTTCATGACATTATTGCCACAAACAACTGGCAACTGCCAGTATCTATAAACTGTCAACTAGAAACCTGAATTATTATTGCCCAGGGATGGAAATAAGACTCCTGTTGCATAGCAATTTCACCCATTCCAGGTTGTACTACGAACTTGATTAGCCCCAGTGTATAGGTAACAAGCTTGGGTGTATCTAGTTGAATTCCTGGTAAAACCAGGAATGGATCAAACTGCTATACAATGGGAGTCTTATTTCCATCCCTGCTTGTCACATGAAATATTAACAGTGTACTCACCAAAAGTGGATAGAAATATCTGCCCTAACACTTGTAACCCTATTGCAGATCTCTTTTCATTGTATATTTATGGTAGCGATGGGACAACACCAGCGGGATTATAACACAGTTAAAGGGCGACTACAGCACTTGGATACAGTGTTGTTTCGATCTTTAAATAAGACCGCATACAGCGAAGCAGACAGATTCCAATGCAGAACTCAGCAAAGGACACCTACTGAGCATGCTACGATTCCACAAAGAAAAACCATTGAGCCTTTCCATTCCATATTCTTGTTGATCATGTGTTCAGCCCAGTAGTCTACAACATGCCATGCACTTTAAAAATCCCCAATATATATATGCTTTGGTATCAGATCACAGGATGTGTATGGACCATTAAGCTAAATATAATAAGAGCCCCTTTCACACTGGCATGATCTACCCGGGTCAAAACCTACCCAGGCAGGACCCAGTGTCATGCGGGTCAGGTATACAATTTCACACTGCTTTTTGATAAAGCAGGGTTGACCTGGGTGACAGACGCAAGTATAAAATGCGTGTATCAATGCCCCGGAAGCAGCTTGTTACAGACGCTTCCACCCAAGCTTCTCTGGATTGAACCGTCTGTCCAGATGTTGATTAGAGCAAATGTTTCTTCAACCCTGCTGCAATCTGGCTCATGGTGTGTCTCAATCAGCAAAAATATGGCTAAACAGAATAAACAGAAATGTATGGTTAAACAGAATAATGTGTTATTGAGTCGGCTCACGAACGGCTGTCAAGCATTTTGTCTCGCTCAACCCGGGTACGTGGTTTCACATTACGCGGGATTGTGACCCGGTTAGCTAGGATCGGATTCGGACCTGGGTAGGACTGCCAGTGTGAAAGAGGCTTTAGAAATACATGCTTTCAATCAGTAACATCTTATGATGTCTATTTTCATATCTCTGAAAACGGAGCCCCTTGTGTAGCCAAAAGATCAAAACACAAACAGAAGCCGACTTAGGGGTCAACTGAGAATATTGGCAATAATTCATTCTGGCAATTCTCTTTGGCATGCAAGAAAAAACAATGTGCTTCTGTGCAGCAAATAGAACAGATTTGTGTGCAAGGAATTACTTTCCTTAAAATGGGCCAAAATGCGAGGTTACTAACAGATAATGGCAGACCAGCAGTTCACTAAGGGCTCAGAAATGGATTTCAAGTTACCCACAGAAAGGACATTAGTCCTGCCATTCCTTATTAGAGCAGCATCTGCTCTTCATTCCTATTCCAGTGGCTTGTTGCCAGGCTCTCACAGTGGCCACAGGCAATACAGAGTCCTGTAGGAGTGTCCGAGTCAAGTGACTGTATAGTGGTGTTGCCTTGTTGGTTTATGAAATGTATCCAGTGCCAAGGACTGGATTCATAAAGTTTGAGTTGGAGAAATCACAGTGCTTGATGCATGATGGTAATGCAGTGTGTTAAGGTGCTTGACTGTAAGCTCAGGAGCTACTCTTCAGTTCTAATTGGCTGCCAGGTATATGTAATGTTGGCTAGATCAGCCAAAGTGTCTTTATATTTGTAAGTGCCAGCACCACCGCTAGCACACTAGTGTATTGCCAGCAAAGTTTCAGATGGACCTGGCTCTTGTTTCAATGTCATCTGCATTACATACATCTATGGTAGGCAAGTATAACTGAAGAGAAGCTCCTGAACTCAGTCAAAGCACTCAAAGCACAATCTAAGCAAAACATATTTGTTAATAATATTTGGTATTTAAATGATTGCAATAAGAACACCCCTGAATACCTGCAAATTAAATTGAAAGCAAAAAAAAAAGATATCCAATATCTAATATTTCTACAGTTACTCAATCTCCCATGACGTTGGCCACTGAGATACTGAATTACATTTATTGTTGGGACACCTAGAGTATAGATATTAGAAATGTTTGTATGATGATTGCTTACTACATCTGACTGATAAAGCATCTGTTTTCAGAGATACATTATCTTTATTTCAGGATGCAAGCCTCCCCCAAAAAACATACAAACACTATAACACTGGTGACCTATAGCAGCTTTCCGGTCAGACAGATTTAAGGTCAATGCCATCTCAGCAGCACTTCAAATCAGGATATATTGGTATACAAAAACGCCTGTTCTTAGGAAAAGCAGAGCTGAGTGGAATACACATCGTGACTGAGTAACATCATTCAGACACCCTGCAGTGGGCCTCTTTGTTTATGCTTTATCCTGCCCTTTACTTGTTTTGTAGATATGTTTTTTTTTCATAAATACTTTCTGAATTTGCAGCTTTCCTCGTGGATCCAAGATTGTCAAGGGCTCAAACCACAAAAAATGTAGTTTTTCATATTTTGACCCTATCACATACAAATGACCTACATTTTTTGGGTCCTAAAACAATTGTGAAACATATGCACTGATTGTGTCTGTCAAACTCTACATGGTGAGCAACACAGCTTCCTTCCAGTCCTCATCAAATTGTTATATACACTCCTAGCCTCCTATAGACGTTTCTGATTGCATTTGGCTAGAAACCCTCGGTTTTATAGAAATATTTTTACTGAGCAATGATATGATTATGAGGGTCTGTATGTTTTTCTTCTTGTTTTCTCCATTTTCCACTACATGTCTGAAATACGTACACAAGGACATGCACCTCCATTTATCCAGAGATTCTGAGCCTTACCAAGTTTCATCACAATTATATAAGCAGCTAGATATATGCCCTTAAGTGTGACACACAGACAGACCTCCTGCATGTGCATTATCCCCTATCCTCTGAGATAATAAATAAAACCACTTAGGCTGACAAGACAATGTTTGTAGAGCATACACATGGCACCTTCATTCCACTTACTCAATAAATATCTCATTCCTAGTTACAAAGTAATCCGAACAGCATGTTAAAGAAAGTACAGTATTAGGAGTTCCAACCAAAACCAGATCCTGAAGACTGCTCTAGTCGTGCCTGACCTCTTTATGGGCCTCGCTTGAAATCCTGTTGGTGTATCGTAGAACCTCCAGCTCCATGTCAGTCTTAAGGAGGCGGCTGGAAGAGACAGAAAGCGCAATTTAAGATATTATCAATACATACCACACAGAAAATATAAAGAGAGAAACAGTTTAGAATCTTTTTCATCTCCATAAAAACGTAGCCTATCAGGACCATTACACATGTCATGATACATACAGATTTAAAAACTGGTTAAGAGCTTTACAAATTATAAATACTGTATATATTTAATAAAAATGTATTTAATGTTCTAGTCTTTCTTTTTTCTGGTAGTAATGAACATATATTACATAGATTTATCTAACATACAGCACATGTAGTTAAAAAAAACTAAATAGCTGACTGAATAGTAGCAAATAAATTGTAAAAATGAGAAAGAAAAATAGAGGTTTAACCAGACTGTAAAAAAAAAAAGTAAGTTGCTTCAGTAAGTTTGTGCTCATTAAACTTGTACTTTTATCACTAAATTAATTTATTTTGCATTTTGACTGTACTTGCATCGAGAACCTTGAATGTGATATTTCAGTTCTAAACCAAAAGAGTCATATTGGGGAGCTCACTGAGGCCTGCTCTACTTGCACAGACCCTGGTTTCACAGCATCATGGGTCTCTAAATTAGCCGTTAGAGTGCAATATTATTATATTTCTTTTTGACTTTCATTTTCCAATTTTGAAAATGTCAGGAGTAATTTGTCTGCATCTTTGGTAATCTTCGGTGATAAATTACAAAAAAAAACACAATGAAAGTTTGCAGTGGAGTGAAGTGTAACTGTAATCAGACAGATTCCCACCACATACTAAAGGTCTGGACTTAACTCCGTGAGCAGCCAAGCAGGCACACAGGCCATTAGAAATGAACAGCCCGGCTTATTGCTCTGACTCAGAACCTTGACTTAATCACAACAAAAAATTACCTCTCATTTGTTCCATCTTTTAGTTGCAAGAAAAACAACCTGGGATATTTTGTTTTCCAATCTAGGTTATCCAGCTCTAACAAGTGAGGGATTTATAAATGATATACTTTACTACAGACGAGACCGAATTCCATAAATGAGCACTGGTACACACTTGCTTATTCAACAAAAGTTTTATTATTAAAAAGCAAGAAGCAAAAAAGGTGTAATATATACATTAGACTCCAAATGGGGCACAAAGCGATTTAAGCAATCAAAAGATATATGGTTTCACTGAGGCTTGAAGTCATGATGCTCAATAATCTATTAAACTGATTCCCTGGTGCATCTCTATCCATCTGCAAAATGTTTTTTCTTTGTTTTTCCCTGCTGTTTATTTATTTTTTTTGTCGCCAATTATTTTAAATCTATTGGGTGGATGTATCCCACCCCAATTACTTTTAGTCCTTTATTGTGCATTATGTAAAATAAAAATGTTTGGGCTATAACCAGGGAAGAAATGTGTTCTAGACAGTGTGAATTAGATCCATCCTGAGTTTTTTTGCCATCCTAATTAAACCTGCATTTCTAATCTATGGGCCGCCTCATTATTCTCACAGTAAATCTCTGAATAGCTGAAACTGCTATGCAATGGGAGCATTATCGCCATTTCTGCAATGACAAGCTTCAATGCAAAATGCACGAAGCACTTGGGACAGTTGTATAGAGCAATAAGTACATACTTTTGAAGCCTCCTTGTTATGCATCTGTACACAAGGGCCAGGTCATAAAATCTGTCAAATCTCAAATAAGCGCGGTTTCATTACAATGCTTCCACCATCTAACGGCATTTGCACTCACGGAAGTTTTTCTGTTTGTACTTTATTTCTCCTAATTTGCACCACAGGGGCTGTATTGAAGGCAGCGGATCATTCCTATTGCACAGCATTGCTGAAGTCTGGTCTATCTGTCCTAACTTCAGTTCCTGTTGTGATGAAGTCAAATAACTGGCCTAATTCTGTGACATTTGTGTCTTCAGCTCAGAGAAGAAACAGCAGGCGAGTAGACTGATAAAACGTACCCAGAAAGAACATTTGTGAATACCGTCTATTTACTAAACACAGTATACGGATATACTGCTGGCAGTGGGATACGGGATAAGAGATTAAGGAGGTCCAATCTTTCTAACAAGTGGCTGTGTCATAATCATCAGACCTCTAGCCCTAGGTGTGAAATACTGTGAATACTGTCTTTGTCTGCACTGAACTACCCATTTTATAAATTCTACATTGCCAGTGAGAAACCACTATCCCTCCAGCTGAGTACATTTATCAAGTAGTGAAGGCATGGTGCTCTGCAATTACATGATCAATACTTTTCTATTACAAAAATCGTGCAAAGTGAAGGCCGATCTCAGCATGCCCATTATCCAACATAGAGCTGTCTTACATCTTCCTCCCAATGGGATCATTAACATGTATGTGTCAACAAATAACAGTAGTACTCTTTAGTGCTATTCGCTATACATGTTAGGATTGCTATAGGTCAAGGAATAGCAGAAAAGGAAAAAGATGGGGATTATAAAGTAAATTCAAGAACAAAGAAAAAAGTACCAGAAACTACATTTAATAAATAAACAAATACATGAATAAATAATTTAATTTAAATAAAAGCAACTTCCATATATATATATATATATATATATATATATATATATATATATATATATATATATATATATATATATTTTTGCGCTCAAAGAATCATGGTTTTCTTGGAGGGAATACAATAACTTAATGTACCGGTAAATAAAAAAAAAATTAAAAAATCTATTATTTTATGCTTCGTAGCTTGTTTTAAAATGCTAATTTATCATCAAAAACGTAGAAGTATTCTTTTACACTCAGGTCACAATCTAATATTAATCACTACAGTTCTGGTGGGCTACTTTGGGCTATGAAATCAAATGATCATTAATGACAGACTATTTTAACCTAAATGATATCGGGGGGAGCACCTATTCCTACAAAATATAAATCACAATAATTCATAAATGAAGAACCATTTGGTGGTTTTGGTTATCACAAAACAAAAAGATAGACGTCTATTACTATACAATGTATTGTGTAAAGGAAGTATCACAATTCATTCATACACAGAGAATCGTTACACGTTTTGTGTACTCTACTGCATGTTGAACATATGAATAAACCTAAAGAAACATCTTATCCTGGTTGACAAACTGGAATAATTAATAAGCGACTGTAATAGAAAATAATAATTAGATCTATCATTAACATAAAAAGTAGATCACCATGGACTACATGCATTGTATGAACAAGTAAAAATGTGCAACTCCCACTGCCAGATTCTGACACTCTCAATAACTTATGTTTAAGAATGTCCTCAGCTAGTTTCATCACAATAGGATAAGTGCTTCTATGAATATATGCATGCAGCATGGCCATCATAATTTAAGAGAAAAAAAAAATCAAGTTACACGTAGAGCGCAATACTTATAAAAGTGATACTGAGTTATTGAAGCCTGTAATACTTCCAAGGACATAGTACTAGTCCTTGTGAAGAATCACATTAGGACACAATTTGAAGTTTTGAAAGATGGTCTTTGTGGCATGTTTTTTTTTATTTTTAGTTCCAACAAACAGTGTTTATGACCAGGAACCATAACATTGAACCCCATGATTTTATTGATGTATTCCACACATAATGTTAGAGTGTGCTTTAGAATATAGCAGTAGAGCCACAGGATGAATAATAAAAATACAAAAACACATATTTTTCATCACCTTTCAAGGGGTTTTAAGCTCTTATCAATCATGACTATCCTTCTGAGCTTTACATGTACTCTATCCATATTAAAGATGGATCTGCTTTTCATGTAGGGCATCTTATCTATGGATACCAGGTGCTGGAAAACATAATTCACCAGTGGGGCTGTCTTGGTTGAAATATTAATGGGGATGTGGCAGACGTGAGGCAGAGGAGATGCATGCCATAGTAGCAGGTACCTCAATATATTTCTTCTTCTAGATGTTTATGGTTCGGTCACACTGCATTATTGCAAACCAAAAAGGGAGGCTCTGGCAACTGTCTAGTGGTGTAAGGATGCTGCGATAAAGGGAAATGTAGTTCTGGAAGTACAAAATGGGTAGCAGGACTACATCCCCCAGAATACCATGGGGCTTGGAATTGAAGCCAGGAATGAGAATCACCTGGCACTAATTTATTGAGGGACACCTGTCTGAAATCAAGCAGGCAGGTATATGAAGAGCTCTAGTAACGTGTACAGGTTGCCTGTGCTAAGGCTGGGACCTGGATATATACCATAGGTGACAACCTGTGTAAGGTACAGAGTGTAAGAAGTGCTTTTGACTGAATCTGTAAATGGCTTAGCCGTCCAATTGATAGGCAGTATTGTCTCAAAGTTTAGTTAGCGTTTCTATGCGGAGTTAGGTTTTTGTTTTGAACTGTTTAGTTTATTTTTGTGTTGGACACGGTGACCCTCTCTAAAGGGATGCCACTGCAAATAAACATACAGGTACCACCCTGTTTAAACGTATCTATTGTTGCGTGGAGTGCTTCTTTTACACTAGAAGACAGTGATAAAGACCCCGAAAGAAGCGACAAATTTACAGACAAAAACATGCTTTGTCACAATGCACAAACGTCATGATATGATACGTACTGTGATATACAGGTCGTGATACAATATGTATCACAATACATGTCTCAATACCATTTTACAATGTTTGCAATTATTTATTTACAGCTAGGGCCAAAGGTTTTGCATCACCCTGTAGAATTAACAAATTTTGCTTCATAAAGTCGAATGAAACCTGCTGAATAATGTTACGTTAACTATTGAATACCGCGTTGTAGTTTTCCATATAGTTAACGAAAAATGTATGAATGTCTCAATCCTAATATTATAGGTGATGCAAAACTTTTGGCCATAGCTGTAGTATATGTTGTGTTTTTATGGTCTGGATTAATATTTCATAGTTGCCTGTCATACACATATGTAACACAGGCAAGATTACCAAAGGTCTATTTGTAGATCCATCTGGTGATCAGCTGTGTTGGGTCAAGATTACAAAACCACACATTGTTAGAGTAATTGTAATAAGAGTCATTCATGTAAGGGAAGAGTAAGCAAAATAATATTAAAATACATTTGAGACTACCTACTGTTTAAAATACACGAAAGCCCTGTTTTGCCAGTGTCCCAGCAATATGTTTTTCAACATAATCCTGATTGTTTAGATATTTCTCAATTAGTCTTATCAGCACCATGGTGTAATCAGATCATACTCCCTTCTTCAAAGTTGCAATGGTCATTAATTTCAATTTGAGCATCAGTATTATCTAAAAAGGGAGCCAGTTCTGCATACATTACATAAATTACTAAATACATTAGTGATAAATTACAAGTATATAATTATTTTGATCTGATCTTTGTATGCCTAGTAATGGATCACAAGAAAAAATAATTAAATACTTAAGAGGTCCCAGGTTCAATCTTTAGCTCTACAGTATATCAAATGAAATGTGTTGCTTGACTAAATTTTCCCTATCAGAAGAATCCACTGGAAGAAGTGCCATTGGCCCCAGATAGCTATTTAGTCTTGCAGCTCTCTGCTTGCGAGAGTGGGTAGGCCACCATGGGGATCAGCTTATTGGCACTCAGCTTGCAATTTCGCCAAGAGCTAGAAATTTAGCCGAGCCTCTACTATGAGGTTTCAGTATTCATTAATATTTATTGTGTTTTCAACCCAAGCACCTCAATTTCAAATCAGCTGAAACTGAAGAGTCTAATAATAGAATGATTCCCAAATAGCTCAAAGAAATGACAAGAGCTTTACAGATTAGTTTTGTTTGTTTGTTTTATTTTGTTCAATCCGCAACAGAGTGAATGCATTGGAATAGCTTGAAATAGGATTAACTCTACTACAGCTCTGATAAACTTCATTTTGAGAGCGAGTAAAATAAAAACCCTCCAATTGCGCTAAGTAGGTGCTTTGATCAGGTGGTAGAGATAAAAAAGAGATACATGCAACAGGTTTTCAACCTTATCAGATGAAGCATCACTTTGAGTTCTGAGTTTGAATCGTGAGATTTATTTTTAAGATGTTTTTTTTTTTTTTTACATGACAACCCTTATCCCAGGTTTTAGGAACAATATTTTATATGTATGACTGAAACGGTGTATGCTAATCCTTTTTTCTATTTGAAACCTAACATTTAACAGTTGGATTTTTATCTTTCATTAATAAGAACATTTACGAACAAGAGGAGGCCATTTGGTCCACCTAATCTCATCTGGTTCTGTAGTTGATTGATCTCATAACTTTATCAAGTTGGATCTTAAAGCCTCCAAGTTATCCTGCCTCAGCAACATTATGAGGTAGCCCATTCCATACTCTCACCACTCTCTGTGTGAAGAAGTGTCTCCTTCCCTCTGTCTATCTCCACTTAATTTCCAACTGTGTGTCCTCTGGTCCTGGTTTCTGTACTGTGCTTAAAGTATTGGTTTGTCAACCCCTCTATTTACCGTCTTACCTGTTTCATATTCTAGTTTGCTTGTTCTCCAGCCAAAAATGAAACATATTCGTGATGTGCTGAAGCCCATAAGTGAAACATTGTGTACTGAAGCCTATGCAATGCTGAAATGCTTCCTCACCTCACTTCACAAATCAGTCTTGAGGGATAGTTAGTGAGCTTGGAAAATAATAATTCTAAACATAGAATCATAAAGGATATTAATAGGTTACTAAATCAGGTAATTAAATCATAGAAAAATGTAGATGATATATGACCTTAAATATAAGATTCTTCATGCCTGACAAAGACCAAGATAAAGAGGACAACCCCCTCCCACAAAAAGAAGAAATCTACTTACCATTCGACAATTTCTGGATGGAGAAGGGTGTTATTCACTTGAAATCTAAAACGATTCAATACATGGTCATTAGCTTTCAAGTTACTTTAAAAGAGCTGCCCTGTGCTAACCAATGCTGTCCTTTGTTTTACCTTTATTGCTGAGAAACCTTTGGTTATTCACATGTTTTTTTTTTGTTTGTTTGCTTGTTTGTTTTTTACTGTAATTCACAATATACATATACAGGTATGTAAAATGCAAAGCTTCAAATAAAGTGCAGCTAGATTGTTGGAGCAAGTCTGAGCTACAACTTATGAAGTGATTAGGAACCTGGAAGCAGCAGCAGGAGCAGCAACTGAAATTGCAAAGCCTTGGTTTACACTCCCCAATCGGTGTTATGACTTATTCGGTATTAAAAATAGCTTATTCATTAAAAAAGCTTCTTACACTATAACACTTTAAGCCTTTGTTGGTGTTCAATTTACAGATGTAGGTGTTCAATTTACAAGGTAACAGTGCAGCTTACAAACCTTTATTAATCTGTTTCACTTCTGTTTTACATAGCAGCATGCATGTTTAAAAGGGGCAGGGAGATGCACGTCTTAAAGCTTAAAGAGCAAGTAGCTTCAAATTACATACTTTTTTCTTATGTTTAGTTCTGAGTGCCATTGTTCCATTTTTTTTTTTTATTTTTTTTTTTTCGTATGACCTGGGAAAGTGCTTTGAACTGTTATCAAAACCCAGCAACTTACTGAAGTTGCCTGAGCTTCTATTTTCACCTGCTCCATTCCAGATAGTGGATTTCCATGGCTTCCTTTAGGGTTCCTGTGGTCGAGCAGCTGTTGAGTGGCGTGTGTGGTGACGTCACGGACCAGGAAGTACCAGAAACAAAACAATGGATGGGTGGGTGAAGCTGAACGCTACTGCGCTCAGCGTATTTATTAAATAATAAAACAAAACAAAAGATTTAAACAAACAACAAAACAAAACAATAACAAATACGCTGCGCTTTTATCCGCGCCGCAAACAATAATACAAATACAGTGCACAAATATATAGGGGCGGGACACTCCGCCACAGTCCCTTGACCCTTCAGTGAGGTTTCTTTAAAATCACAATCACATTCTGATCTAACAAGTACAACTTGGACTGACAGTAAATTAGATTGTATGAACATAGTGCTATGATAACACAAAAAATAATGCAACTTGAATAAATCTGCTCTAAAAAAATGCAGAGGCACCACTTTCGAAAAAGCAAAGCAGGTTTAGATCTAACTACAGGGATACTACTGTTAACTGTGCAAGAGATAATACACGTTCTGGAACTTCAAGAAGATGCTGGGCTTTTCAAAGCAATGTCCCAAGGTCATACAAAAATAATAGTAACAATAATCTTTAAAACTCAGTATTTGAGAATCAGAACTCAAAACTGCTCAGAATGGTAAAAAAAAAAGTAAACATTGTCACTTTAAGCTACTTTCTCTTTAAAAACAGAAGTGCAATACATATTAGGATATCATTTCCCAGTGTTAAAAACAAGATTATGCATTATTATGTACAAAATTATGATTTGCATTACCGTAGGTGCAATACAAACATTTCAATAACTCTGTATTAAAAAGATCTGCTTGCAAATTGAATCCTGGAGTTGAAGCAGAACGTAGAAATTGAGTAATTCCCTGTAGACATAACATATTGGTGCTAGATAATGGACTAAGGGGAGCGATGTATTATTATGGTAATTGGTTTGCATTAGGTAGACAGTGATTAAGCTTCGAAGAGGAGTGCACATGGAGTAGTTTGTAGTTTTATTACATATTTGAAAGTTTTAATTAACTTGTAAATACTACTTGTAAGGGAATGATTAATAGCTGTGGTCAAAGTGATTTGTTGACCTGTTATTCTTGGTCATTGTGCTGGAAGTTTTCAGGCATTTTCAACCATTGTTTAATAATATACTGAAAATGGCATTTACAAACAAAAATGTAATTATTACTTCATTGGTGTTTGTGTATTTGATGCTCAAAAAAGGTAAAGGGGAAATGGCTCTGGCCATTTACAAGTGGCATGGTGCCAAGGAGCAGTAGAGCTTCACCTCACAGCTCTGCAAGTGAGTGCACCTCAATCCTGAGGCAGGGACAGCTTTATAAAATCGTTGCCACAGAATGGTTCATTTTTCTTGTACTATACTCACAATTGAACTCAGCCAAGAGAATCACAGAATACAGCTGAATATTGAGTTTAAAACTAAGATCTTGATGTGTTCTTTATCATCAGGAATCCAAAAAGTCACATGACCCCAACAGCAATCCGTAGAGGTTGCAGCAACAGAGGGTTTTCAAACTCATACGATCTCCACTCACAGGGATGCTTGATATGGTTGAATAGGACTTGCACTTTTAGAAAGGCTAGTACAGGAGGCATGGCACCCAAACCCACCAAAAACATGCAACATTCCAGTCCAGCAGCAGCACAGCATCTTAACAAGCAGTGTCACCTCAATAGACACAGGATAGATTACCCAGTTTGCCTGGTGGGGTTGATCAGGTTAGACTGTGCTCTGTCCAACATCCTTCAATCATTTTGTCAAAGGTGGTCAAAATCTTAATGCTAGTCCTCTGGAGACCTGGGTACAAATCCAGTTTAGGGCACAAGTACAATCAATTATGTGGCCTTAACTTAATTAGGTGGTGTTACTGGGCATGTGTAATCCAATCACACAAATCATCAGTACCGGATTATCATAGTGTGTTCCAGTTAGGATTTAGATGTAATCACCTACTTGCAGAAACGCTCCCATTGCAAAGCTCTAATGGTGCCTGACTTTAAACTTTGTCAGCCAGTGCCACTGATCTTAACCTTTATTGAGTGTTAAATTCACAGGAACATTTATTTATTTATTTATTTTAATTTTATTAAACGTAGCGATTATCTTATAATTCACAGTTGTTTTACTAAGTTCATAATATTAATGTGCATGTGGTCCATATGGGAACTGATGACAGCCAATTAGAGTTTTTTTTATTTTTTAAATCGGGTATAAATAAATTATTATTATTCCATTTCGATCATTTTCTACATTGCCTTCTGGGTTTCTATCACAACATAATTTTGCGTGCAGTGTGAGCGCTCAAGGGTACAGCATGCTGGGAGTCTGCAGCACAGCAGTCAGAACATAAAGGCAAATGCACATTTCACATATTTTATTTGCGATTACAGATATGTTGTACTCTGATAATTGATCAGAATAAGCAAAATTACTTTCGCATAATTAGGTCCCCCTTAAAGATATATGTTGTAATAAAAAGTTTAAACCACAAAACTTTAGTATTAACTTGCTGATTCAGTGCTGTACTTTAGAAAAGAGAGGGGAGCTAAGTAGCTGTGCAATTTGTGTTCTACCTTATAACAAGAATCCAAGCACTAGTGGAATGGCATATTGGTCCAGACCACACAGACTTATAAGAGCCAGTGTAAAAGGCCTTCTTATAATGAGGGAGAACTGCATGAAAATAATGTTTTCTGCGTTCTGTTTTAGGTTTATGCATTTAAAACTGTATTTGGAGAAGTCAGTGGTACATGTTGAGAAAGAAAAAGCCCACAGGGTATGGTGGCTTTCAGCAAATCAATTCTTCTGTGGCAAACAAAACATTTGTATTACTGATATGAGCTTTTCCTCAAACACTGGTACTGCGTGTTCTCCTAAAACATGTAACACTTTACTGCAGGCATGTTTAGCAGCCAGTCATAAGAACATCGCAAATACATGTCATATAGCAACATGCGATCCCAAACTGTATTGATATTTGGCATTTTAATAATAGTCTGTTATGTTTCGTATGAGGTGTGCAATTAAATGAATTGTTAGAAATAATTGAAACTCACTGGCTGATTCCTTCAAATGAGGCTTCACTGCAGGTGCTTCTACTATCAGTATTCAGCCCACACTGTAAAAAGTTTTAAAAAAATAGTAATTTAAAAAAAAAGAGTCAATTTCTGATACCCTGAAGCAAAGTAAAATCATCCAAACCTGTAACAAAAACCTACAAATAAAAGCTGGTGCTGTTTGTAAACTAAAGCAGAACATTTTATAATAAATAGATCCGTAGTACTTTGTACCTGAAAGTAATCCCTTCATTGAACTGACTGAACAAGTATGCCAATTCAAGACTCTCCTAGGGGCAATTTTTAGAGTTAATTTCAATTTAAGCAGATGCTTTCATTTAAATTGCAATGAACTGTGCCGTGCACATTATGTGTGAATGGCTTATAAAAAAAATCTTTGTAGAATCCAGCAATCATTCTGTCAGCACACTAACATTTCTGGAAACAGGGTAATTCCTCGCTGAAAAAATACTATATGAGCATAAATAGCATCTTCAGGAAAGGTAATGAAGGAGAGAGATCTTGGAAGCACACAGTACAGTACGTTACATTAGACCTGAGATAATGAGTATGAAGAATATTTGCATATGAACAGTTGCCCACTGCCATTTTTTTGTTTTTTTTAAAGCAGTCAAGTGTAATTAAGAAAATAGCCGTCTGTGCACTTCAGAAATCAGGTCAATAATGGGGATTGTAAGATTTGCATCTTATCTTTAGCAGCTTTATAATGTTTTAAAATGTAATTTCACACAATCTTACCAGGGTGAGAAGGGTAGATGGTCTCATATTGGACAAGACATCTGCAATCTGAACATAAAAAAAAATACATTAAAAAAATTATATATATTGCCCTTGCATGAACTGTTGGATAAAACAAAACCTTCATAGTTTACAAATTACTTATTTTTAAAACAATAGTTTAAAAGAAATGTCATATATAACGGTTCCCAACATCAATTTCATCCAAAGCAGACCTAAATCTCATGTTGCTTTTACGTTACATTTGAGTTTTAAGCAATTGTCATTGCCGCCACCCCCACCAATAACACTGCAATGTTTTTTCTTTTTTTTTTTCAGTTTTACATAACTACACTACATAACTGACTATTGTCGTGAAATATTATATTTTAAATTACATTCATTCTCTCATTATTAAAGTACAGATGGGTACAATTTCAAGATAATGTGAGGAAGTAAATAAAAAAAAATAATCAAAGCAACTTCTTAATACAGAACATTATCAGTGTAGCAAGACTATCTTCAATGGATGCTTGTTTACAATATTCTGAGCCAAGCAACACAACGATGAGGGGGGTGGTTCACTAGGCAAATATACTGAGGGATGCAGTACAAAAATTCAGCACTGCTTTATGACCTGTGTTACTTCCCTGTTTTATGGTGATATTCATTCATTTTACTTGAGGATTTATCTGAATCTCTCCCTACATAGCACACCTGATATGTAATAATATACATAGCTCCAAACATTCAGAGGATATTTGAATGTGTGCATATTGATCATGTGTATACAGGCACTGAACCTGTAAAGACAACCTAAAGAAATATAGTTTGTAATTTAAAGCAGAAAATAAGAAAACAAATGAAAATAAAGAAAATATCAGCAGCGCTTTGTGCTTGGAAATAATCCCTCAATTGAGATGAATAAGAAGCTATTTCAAGATGGTATTACCATCCCAGGGGCACATTTTGGGGTTCTTTCAAATTAAGCAGATACAGTGGAGTAATATATCAAGATGAAAATTAATGGGGGAAAAAATCAATGCAATGTTTTTAATAGAGTATGTTTTCAGAACAAGAAACGTATATATATATATATATATATATATATATATATATATATATATATATATATATATATATATATATATTATATATATATATATATATTATATATATATATATATATATATATATATATATATATAGATAGATAGATAGATAGATAGATAGATAAATGATTCTGTTATCATAACCACCTTCACTAAATTGAATAGCAAATAGCAGGTCTGTGGTTTATTACAATATATATATATATATATATATATATATATATATATATATGCTGTACATATCACAGTATTGAAAGCTTCCCCTTTTATAACAGTTATTCACAAATAAATACATTTAATATAAACTGCTCTACTTTGTCTCAGTTGGATAAACGCAATCAAAGGGTGTAATGATCTCCAGACCAGTGATTTATAATACCAAAATGCTCTCCAAATTCAAAATGTGAAAAGACAAAACAATTGTAACAAGGGGCTTAATATTCATAAGTGCTATCCATTAAACAGCTTGTGTGCATATTGTATTATGGCATGGTTTTTAAAACAGCTTTTCCATTAAAATGTTCAGTAATTTCTGTTTTGCATTCGGGTCTTAAAACACACCCTGCTAGGGTCAAGTATATATATATATATATATATATATATATATATATATATATATATATATATATATATATATATATATATGTATATGTATATATATATATATATATATATATATATATATATATATATATATATATATATATATATATATATATATATAAGGGGCAGCTGAAACTGCAATGGGAATGCAAACAAAATGGACTGTAAATAAGGTCTCCACTTTCTGAAAAAAACAGTAGAAAGCATTGGAAGGCCAAACTCTCGAATACTGTGGTTAACAGAGACAGAGGAATAATATTTCAGTGTAATTTCAGTTTGAATATTTAAGACAGTGTATGACAAAACTTTAAATTATAAAGAAGTTAAATTGTAAATAAAAGCAAGAAACCAGATGATGTAGGTTATGCCCGGCAGCCAAAATATAGCAAAGGAGAGAATGTAAACTGCGCTCTGTACAGCAAAGAAAAACTAAAGACAAGGTAATTAACGTCATTATATATTATAATACTCCAGACATACAATTATCTAAATATTCAGTGCCGTGTGCAAAGTAATAAGAACAAATGAAAAGAATGACATTTACTTCACATTGATAACATTGTATTCCAAAGGTTTAGGAAGTTGTTTTGCACGCAGGGAAAACACACAGAGTCCATCCATCCCGCATTGGCCACAGTTCGTAAACCAAGCCTTCAATCTTACTTTAAAGTCTAGACAGCTCTTGATCCCACAGGAAACAATGGAGCGCTCATTTTGCTGATTTTAAATGACAGCTTTCTCTTAAGTGGTAGGCACATTCTCTGTGGATTTTAAGAGATATTATAAATCATACTCTTCAGGGTTTAATTTGTCATGTTTACGGTAAAGTATAGTTTAACAAGTAAAAAAAATAACGTGCAACCTAAAGTTGCAAAAGCAAGCTCAAAACATCAAGAAAAATAACAATTTAATAAAACAAAATAGTACTAAGGTACAACGATAATGTCCCCGTCTAAAGCAAAAGACTGAAGTAGTGTTATAAAAGATAGTGAGGCTAATTATTTTTGTTTCTTAATACTTTGTTTCCTGACATGTGCTTAAACTGCCATCAATTTACATACCGTGCTTTCTCCTGTCACATTCTGCCTGCGGGCCATGACCTACAATTTTTGTTTCCTTGATTTTTAGAACAAGTTGACTTCCTATACATATATAGTCAAATTTAATTTACACTGAAATGCTATGTCTGTATACCACATTCTTCCCTGGTTTGGCCTTTCTGTGCATTCTACTTTTTCACAAAGTTTCGACCTTGTTGACAGCCCATTGTTTCCATTCCCATAAATTGACAGTCTTATTTAAAATGTCAGAACATTATAAAATATGTTTTTTTTTAAAAATATTAAAAAACATTACACCTCTTATAAGAGGTGTAGTGTTTTTTAGTTATTTCAAGAATGTTACCATTCTAATAAAATAAAGCCCAAAGCCTCTACTGTGTCTGTGCTAGGCCAAGGTTGTATTCTATTGTATTGTATTGTCTTTGCTTGATAGAGAGCTTTGTCAAATACTAGAAGCCTGTCCACAGAGACAATCAAAAATATTTTGTCACAGGCTGTTCCCATTTGCAAAAAAAAACAAAACATAAACACTGATAAGAAACAAACAACTTGAGAGAGTGCCTAACCTTTTAACTGCCACACTAATACTACTGATATAATAATAATAATAATAATAATAATAATAATAATAATAATAATTATAATAATAATAAATAATAACAACCCACTGTGCCACGGTAAAAAGGGCACTTTATTGTAGTACATTTATTTAAGCATTTTACAAACAGATAACATCAAATTAATTTAATCTAAGAGAAAACACTGCGGTGCACAGAATAAAGACCAGAAATCTGTAGCAACTGGGAAGTTTATGACTAGGTGTGTTTTCAGTTTCAAAACAGTACTGTCAAATCCTGTTCACTTACAACTATGACTGTAACAAAATTCCACAGTAAGAAGAAAGGTGATTCTAATGTGTGTTTTGTATAGATTTATAAAGGTTATGCTTACGGTTGTAGGTATTTTCTTAAGTGGATCACTTTGCACATTGCAGTTACCTTGTGCCACCCAATTGGTTACAACATCTCACAAGAGATCAACTACTTAATATATTTATGAAGAGATCTCTCGTCTTTGGAACAATATCAGAAATAGTTAAATGATGTTCCCTCTAGTCAAAGGCACTGAGCAGGTTAAAAGTCTAGTATCCTAAGACCCAAGATAGTACTGCTATCCTAAGATAATTATTATCCAGAGTGGGGTAAATTGGGCGACAAACACCCCATGCCCCAGCATCACAAACTAGCACAATATCCAGGACGATAGTGTCATTTTTCTGTTGAGTGAATTGTAACATACTACGATCTGATTATTTGTCTGCAGTCAACTGAAAGACAATCTGAAACCTTGGTCACAAAATATACTGCAGGAGGCCAAGGATGCACATAAAGTACTGCGTATGAGATCCCTGATATCTGAAATGAACCAAGCCACCACACACACACAGACACACAAAAGAGAGACAGTAAACTTTCGATTAAAATCAGAAAAAGAATGAGAGGCAATGCAAGTCAGGGCCTTTGAGGTCATTAAACAGCAGAAAGGATTTGTGTCTGAGCTAGATGAGCTGCAGCAGGACATTAGGAACAAATCTATAAAGTGAGATGCAGTATCGCAAACCTGGAGTGGAAGAGAAAAAAAAATATCTAGGATCCTGTTCTTGTTTTTCTCTGTGATGCTATAAAATGTTTAGCCTGGATTTTAAATTTCAAAAGGTTATCAGGAGTTGCTTGCATTTATATTTGTATATATTTATATGTAGTAAGTGGACTCGCAAAATCATGACTTATTTAAGGAGTTTCTGAAGCCAGTTTAGATATACTACATATAGACATTGAGTCCTAATAATGGTTTGATAGCCAGAATCGCAAAAATAATAACATTATAAACAGTTCTACCTAGAACCACCACGTGGGTCAATGTGAGCCATGCATTACAATACACGTCTTTTTTTTTAATATAACGTAAGATATTCTATTTTTTTTGTAAATGCAGCAAACAAGACACGCCTCCTCCTCCTAGCACACATGTTTTTTTTTTTTTTATATTTCAAGCCTTTGTTTGTAAATTGACTACGAGACAGAGATTGCTATGTTTGTCAACTAAGTGAAAGCCTAGTTGCTTATTTTTCAATGTACCTGGGAGACAACAATCATTCTTTTTGTTCCATAATGCAACTGGGAAAAGAAGGAAATATTTAATCTTGAATGTAGATTAAATATTTTTTAATCTACTTATTAAATATTTATCTTGCAAGATAAGTAGACAATAAAAAGCAGTACATTTCTTTTTCCTTAGCTCGACAGACTACCTCCGAATCATTACTACTGAGAAAAAAAAAACAAATTACATACTTCTGGCGTTCTGATTATATTATAATTCCAGTTAATTAGAGGAGAAACGATAATTAAAAAGTAGATGTGTTCATTTTGACAACCTGTTTGGGCTCACTGTGATCCACATTATTAAACAGGATGGTAGAAAATACCACCCATTTTTAGCAGAGGTGATCAGGGAATGGTGCTGAGAAAAGAATAGCCTCACATCAACAACAATGGGATTCTAATCATACCGGCTGTGTGTATTCGACCAGGACAGATTTGGGAGTTACGCCACATAGCCCTTACATTGCTCAGAGCTGGAAAGAAACACAAAAGCAGCAGTAATCCACTCTGATGGTTTGCCAATAGCAGCAGCAGTTCTACAGAGTCTTCAGCCCCATCCCAGTCTCCCCCAGGCAGTGCACAATAGCTAGTCATATAAACAGATCGCCACAAGCAATCTGCTATATTAATTTCATACTAATGAATGTAATTTCGCTTTCCATGCGATTCTGTTTAATCCCCAGGACTGCTTTATAAAAAAATGACAGCAGATGTTGTTTCGGCAATAGACTATGTAGTTCTTCTTTTTTAGTGTATGTGTGTACTCCGAGCATCAATTTGTATGTATAGACACGCCATATTTCTCTCGATATGAAAGATAGTTCAACCTGTTCCTTATCTATTTCCAGCTTTCACACAGTTATGTCTCAAGGTTGTTTGATTTTCTTTTGACCTTTAGAAGATAGGCAACCTTTTTTTTGTCAGTGTGAATTTAACACAGAACAGGAAGATCTATGCCAAGCATAAAGCCAGTCAGAAAAGTGAAAGTGATCATAACAGCCAAAGTATCATCTACAGGCCCTCAGCATTGCCTCACTATGTTCATGCTTTATTCCCCAGGTTGAAACACCCGCACAATTAGACAAACTTTATAACATAGAGTACTACCATATAGTGTGTCGCAGACACAGCAAATAAGAAAATGATTGCCCAGTTTCCTTACATTCAGTCTTATAGTTAATCGTTTATCGGAATAAAATTTGACATGACAAGACATGACATGGTAAACAAAAATGAGTACATCTGAATATCAATAAATACATCTGAAAGTAGCTCTCCTGTTAAAGGAAAGATAAGCATACTTTTAAGCTATGTAAAGGGAAGAGTGTGCCCCGGACTGGATGGTTTGGCAATTCATTCCAGGGAAAGGTGGAAGTTGGCCATCTAGAAAGGGGGCGGAGTCACAGTACACCAAGTCATTGCCCTAGATGGGAAGCGATGTGGCAACCACGCATTGGAGGAAAACGACTGCACTCGCTAACCAAGGGGACATGCTGACGATATAAAAGGGGATGTGACGATGTGAACTATTCCTTCGTTATGGTTTGCGAGAGAAATGCTGAAGGACCATGTTGGTACTGTGAGTGTTTCGTGTTTGTTTTGTTTACCGTGTTAATTGCACTGTTTGTCTTTTATAGATAGCTAACAGATCAGCTTAAAGCCAGCACCCAACCCAGACTTCACTGCACTCGTACTCACTGAATAAATTGTATTTCACCACTTGCACTTCAGCTCTCACTCTGGACTTGTGATCGTGTTTGTGTCCTGTGTGTGTTTAATACCGTGTCTGTTATTTTGGGACTGAACCCTGTGTTTATTTAACTGCGCAATACACATCTTTGTGTATTGCCTGTCCTCCATTATTTTACTGTTGTCAAGTCACGTTGGATTTACAAATAAACCACCATTTCACAAGTACTTTGTTTGTCATTGCCTTGAGCACTGCCTCACCTCTACACCTGCGCACTGCAAACCACTTTGCCACACCGACACATACACACACGTCTATTCGTGCATAAGCTCTAAATGAAATAGGATTAGGATTGGAAATTATTTTTATTATTATTAGAGTTTTTCAGGTAGGTATGGATTTTATATTTGGATTTTCAACTAAGCCCAAACAATCGCTAGCAAGTTAGTGTTGATTCTTTTTTTTTAACAATTATTTTTCATTAATTCCCAATTTTCTAATTTCTAACTCGGGAGAGACAAGGATGCGCACACGCATCCTCCGAAACGAGTGCCGTTAGCCGTCCGCTTTTTTTCGCTCTGCAAGCCCGTCGTGCAGCCATCTTACCCAAACTTACAGTGTCGGAGGACCATGCAATTCTGAATTGCGTACAGGCAGGCCTGCAGGAGCCCGGCCAGCCATAGGGGTCCCTGGTGTAAGGTGAGCCAAGGACTCCCCTGCCGACCTAACTCCTCCCCGCCCGGGCAGCGCCTGGCCAATTGTGCGCCGCCCCCTGGGAACTCCCATCCATGGTCGGCAGTGGCATAGCTTGGATTCGAACCGGTGATCTCCAAGCTATAGGGAGCATCCTGCACTCAGGGCAGAGTGCCTTTACCGGATGCGCCACTCGGGAACCCATATGAGTGATGTTTCTTATGCTTTTATCAGTTCTTTTCATCTCCCGCTTCAACGGTCCCACACATTAACACATATTTGTGGACAAGAGCACTCTCGAATATAAGCAAATGGCTTATATTCCCTAAAATATCAGTGTGTGGAGTTTTAGACAGACCACAGATAGCAATCTTTACCACTGGAAGATCTATGGTACCAGAAGGAAGGAAGTAAAAACTAATTCGGTACAGCTTGAAAAATCACCCCAATAAAAGTAAAAATCTTCAAAATAAGAGGTCCAGAGATAAGGTTACTTATGCTAATAAGACACAAGGAAGTAGATTATAAAGCCTTGATTATCACACATTTAACCGCTATCCTTCTTTTATACGTGCTACAACCAGCCAACAAGGGCTTCCCATGGAAACAGCAGATGTTTACAGCTGTGCACAGCCCTGAAGTGCCTTTGTGAGCGATGACTGCTGGGTTCAGAGCGCTCGCAATCTGTATTCTATGCAGAGACACGTGGAGGTTGTCAAATACCCTCATTATAGTTTTTTTTACCTGGCAAGATCAAAAGCAGTCGCTGAGGGGGAGTTAAAATGTTTTGGATATCTGCTGTCTGCTGGGAGGAAAGATGTTCAATAACAGGAAGCAAAATATGTCCTTGAACTGGAACCTAGAGATATTTAATGAATATTTAATTTTACGGTAAGATGGTAAAAATCGCTGTGCGATTATCTGAGGCTAATGAGCCGGTTCATGTTTATTTAAAGGTTAAGATGTAATGTATAACTGGGGGACCTTACACAAGCTTAGTACCGACAGTAGAAAACAAATTGTAAAAAGATAAACACAAATTTGGATGTTGATTTCAGCAATTTATACCCCTCCGGGATAAACCTCCCTTGGATTCGAATTTAACATTTTAAAAAGTACCAGTGAATCCCCCTGAATTTCATCTTTATGGATAATACCAGGATAACTGGGTGATAAAATCCAGGTTGATTCCTGGTTCTGTAAAATGCTCTATAAATTCCAGCTGTGGCTTATCCAGGCAGGGACGAGGTTGATCAACTCCTAATACGCATCTGTTCTATTTTCTTTTAGTTCTATCACAGACTACAGATTGCCCTTTCAGTCTTTAATAGCATAGAATACTTCACCTTGAAAAGAGCCATATTGTGAAGATCAATGAGCCATATATGGCTCAAGGGAATTCCCATTTTCCCTCAGTTGTTGCTTTATGGGGACAGGTTTTACGTTTTTGTTAGAAATTAAATTGTATTAGGGTTATGGTACACTTCCTTTTTGTCACTGTTTTTTTGTATTGTAGTGTAATCTCATAAAACAGAAATGATTTTCAGAATTTCACTACATACTGTTTATCACTGTATACTACAACGTGAATCCCCGCCCCCATGCCGGGTGCAAAACTGGCCTGATCTGAACTGTAATGCTGTATCCTTAAAAGTCTTTGAATCCTCCAATTGACCAAACTAAAAACACAAGCATGCTATTTTAGATTGTAGATGAAAATCCTGTATTGACTCCATCATGGCACATACTTATACATCGTTAACAGGGGCATGGATCAGCTTCTTTTTACTTGATTGATGGAGAGAGACAAAGCCACGGGGCCACAATTTGAATAGTGGAGTGGAGATGAAAAATGTGGGTCTGAGGTCTTTTTACATCTCCATTCCAAGAATGTATTGCTATCCTTAACGCAACCTCACATTTTGTTATGATAGTTCCCATTATAGGTCAATTCAGACTATCATGTTTGAATTAGCAAGACTCTATTGAACTGCTGGTGAAACTTTTTTTTTTTCATATAAAGGTCACTAACAAAAGTTGTGATGCATTTTGCAAGGGATTTTTTTAAACACTGTGTGACAGGCTGGACGAGTGGTCTGACGTCAGGCAGAAGCAGGAAGGTAAACTGACACCACCAGGCAAGTACTGCAGTTTAAAGTGCCGTTTGCCGTTTTTATTAATAACAAAAGTAAAATAAATATTTAAACAAAAACCCACTGTGCTCACAGAGCAAAATAAAAGGTTTAAACAAAAATAATCACTAACACAAAACGATCCCAGGTCAGGCTGGGCAGTTGCTGTCACTGTTCCTGGAATCTTTCTTTAATTTTCATTTCGTTCTGTTTTGTTTTGTTCCTCTCTACGCACCTAAAACACCCACCTCGAGTGCCGAGAGCTGCAGGCTTTTTATATCATGGCCGAGGGGTTTAACTAATTAGTAATCATCCTATTACCCCTCGTCCACAATCTGCACAGGTTTATTAATTGTGTTGTGGATGGGGCTACCCATCCACGCTAAACAAAACAATCGGCTACGCCATCATTTAAACAAAACAATAACAAAACATACAGCGCTTCGCCGACATAAAAATAAACAAACACAAAACAATCTGCACAGGGGCGGAGGGGGAGACCCTGATCTAAAAATAAATAAACAAAACAATGCACAGGGCACCTCGCCCTGTTACACACTGCATGGCATCATCTATCGCTCGCAAGTTAACCACCTTCTGAAATATATAAAAGCTACTATTAAACATTATGGGCCAGTACACCTTTCAAAAAAAGACAGTGTCCTTCAGTTAGTTAGAGTTAGACTCTTATAAATTTTATTAAACTCTTATTCAATATTTCATGATCTTGCAAAATGTCACCAAAAGGTACTAAACATTACATTTCAGCAGTAGACGTTCATGGATTTATTAGAATTCCCAAACCTGAACAGGCCACATGTCTGCTCATTTCTTATTTGATTTGAAAAACGAGGTGGTCCTTCAAATCAAATTTGTAGCAATTTCCTTGAATAGATATCAAAAAGTCCAAATTTAAAGGTGCAGTGCAATGCATGGGTTTAAAGGGTTATTTCTCTTAGACGCCTGTGTTTAAATGAATCAAATCAGCTTCATAGGTGTCTGTGTAAAAATTTTATTTTTATCTCTAGTACAAAAATATCATTTAGAATAAGTCTGTTTTGTTTCCCAAGCTATATATCATAACCTTCTTCTAGAGGAGACAGTATCAGAGCATACTAATGCTGGTGGTGGACAAAGGTTCTACCAACTTAAGTCCCTTAATGATGTGCAATCAGTCTTTTTATTTTTGACACTATTTTTTTTCTTTGACTCAGGTGAAACCCATTTATCCAACCACGGCACTGTAAATCTAATAGAAAAAAATGGCTTTCCTTCATTGTGGTACCAGCCTTGGCAATTGCAATTGTACCAGTGACAAAAAATTGAGGATCATGACATTTTTTTTTCCAACACTGTGTAGAGAAAAGTAAAGAATTACAAATGACACTAAACAGCTGAATGACTGATTTACAAAATGTGGAATAACTTTTATATACTTAAGATATGTGTAAAAATGTGTGACATGCATACAGATAGATATACAGATTAATACTGTAATAGACAAACATGATTAAGTATTTATTTTAATTACATAACCTATTTTTGTTTGTAGACAAAACCCACTACAGTATTCAACAATAAAGGATGGAAGCAGCACAAACTGGGGCTGATAGTATCACAGTGGGATGACACAAACACTGTACACTTTCCACACCACTGATCTCATTGGTATGCAAAATTGAAAATTATAGTTATGCATCCTGGTGAATCAAGCATGCAGCAGCTGTCATCACACTGTTTAATAAGCTTGTTAAGGTGTATTTTAAGGAAACATTAATTGATTGTTTACAAAAGAATGAAATTGAGAAGAAAAAGGACAAAAAACGGTTTCACTAACTTACATCACAAGTGTACTGAGCTTCATTAACTGCATATTTTTCTTTGAAGTGCTCCTGGGAATGAATCCTGTTAAAATAAAATTAAAAAAACACAAACATATTAAAGGCTAGATGTCTCCGTCTTGCACCTCTGGAGGACTGAGTTTAAACCAAGCTCTGATCCAAGTGAAACACTTAATTCTTGAGGCTCAGGATTGCGTAGCAGGAAGGAGGTGTTCAGGTCAGGATTGAGGTGTGCTCTCTCTTGTAGAGCTGTGAAGGGAAGCACTCATGGCGCCTGCCTGCAGACACAGTGTCTGATTGTAGTCTGTGACACTGTCCCTAGCCCTTCATAAGCACTAGATTCACAAGCAGCACCAATATTTTAAAAAAAAATGTACTAGGAGAACATTGTGACTTTTGCCTGCTTGCTGTACAATCTCTCTTACTGGAAAACGTAGACACATACTGCAGAGGAAAATAATTGTCCTTAATTATACATCAATAACTTGAAAAACACAATCAAATATTAGAAAGTAAAAGTTGAAAGTCAAACAGCTAAGTTTTCACCTTGTGTCTTCATCAGTTTTTCTTGTAAGCTTTACTTTTTACTATAGATAACACTAAATGCATTTTAAGAAAACCATATGGTAAAGTGTACATTTTTATGCCACTTGTATGCTGACTCATGTCTTATAACTCCCCTCAATGCTGTTTGTTTGGGGAAGTTATTATGCCATTCCTAATGATCTGTGACAATAAACTGATAGAACAAAATATTCCAGATAGTAACCTTTATTAATAAACCTTTGCATGGGGCTACACACGTTGATTTCATGGTGCTCAGAAAGGTCAGGGATTGTACATTTATGCCATTCATCATCAATATAGAGCGGCACAATACATTTCAATCAATAGGGGGCACTGTGGTGCAGATGCTAGCAGGTACAAAGTATAGAGAATATCTCTGTATCAATTGTTGTGACTATAGGGGATGTCAACCATGCAACATAAGGAATCTCCCAAAAATAAGAGATAAATATAGTTTTTGTTTTATAAAAACATGTTTTCTGGAGTTTTACTGAATGTGTCTCAGAAATAATAATGATAAAAACAAGATTTCACTTATTGCAAATTTTGAGATTTAAAATGGCATCTGGTACTGTTAAAACTGTGGCGAGTTATTATCTAACCTACAATATAATTTGGTTTATGCAAGTTCTCTGTTTACAGATCCACTTCCCAAAATCTTTCTGTAAACTGCTTCTCCTTTGGAGAGAAAAATAAGAATCTATTTACAGTTCCAGAAGAACTGCGTTTTGAAAGGCAACACCTTTGTAGATAGTTTTATCAAGCCATAAAAGGGTGCGTGTGTGGCTGCTGCTTCGCAGGGCAAGGGTTTGAAAAAGTATTACATAGAAAAAGGACCCTAAGTTCAATGGCTTATGCAGTCTATTTTAATGACCCAGGGCTTGAGATCATTAAAATAGACTGAGATCTGATCGGTGGCATATCTGATAATTCTTACTGCATAATGCCAATATGTTACCCAACTATTCTGCATCAATCTTATTGTTAGTATTATTATAACTAATTTTACAACTTTTACAGCACCCGTCAAACTGATTTGAACAAAGATTTTATGAATATAGTCTGCTTTAATAAAAAATGCTTTAAATGTGTGTGTATGTACTTATACAAAGAGAAACAAACATTTCTGTTTTTATAAGTCACTGCATGATGTGCAATTATTTTAACATATTTATTGGTTAGCATTGTTGTTTGTAAAAAATAAAAATAAATAAAGGCCAAGGATTGTGTTAACTAATCTTAAGGAAGACACCCAGCTGAGTGTAGCACATATCATTCTTGGTTATACTCCATTCACAAGCAGATTGATATGCTATCGTTCACAGGGCAGGAGCCAGACTACCTGTAGTGACATCGCCTGACTTCTCAGAGAGCCGCCCACAGTTAGAATGGACCCCCAGCTCCCCGCAGACAAACAAAAGAACCACCAATGCCTATACAAAGAAAGAAAGAAAGAAAGAAAGAAAGAAAACATTTTAACACAACAAAGAAGGTTAGTAATTGGCTCCCTACTGACTATGTGAAGCACCTCTGCTCACTGGACATACTAGCAACAACGTATGTATGATTCAACTGCTGATGAGGTTCAGTGCCCCATATTTTTAATTAGATGCTGGTTAATCTTTGCTCTTGCTGCTGATGAGGTTGCTCCGATTCTGAATGAATGAGGAGTATAGAATTGCGGCGCAAGTCCTGTTCTGGAAACTGTAGACGGATGAGATGTGAACCAATGTCTGGATATAACAGTCCAGCTTGAGTTAATGAATAAGGGGTCAGAATTTGAAATAGGTTTGCGTTCTGCCATATATTTCTGCATGGAAGCATATGGGCATAGAGGACAGTCAGTTTTTGATAGCTGAATAAATTGACCTTGCCAAAGCTGATCCGTTTTGGAAATGCGCAGGAAGACGATAAAGTGGGAATTAAGGCGACAGTGAGTTTGCTGCAGCGAGTACCCGGCATAGGAAAGCTGGCAATAGAAGGAACTGCATATTCTGAGCATCTTAAAAAAACAAAAAACACAGTTAGACATATAGTTTCCATTGCTAGGTCATCAAATGTAGAGAAGCAGCCTTGACGGAGAATTGAAATCAAATTGCTCAGAATATCTAAAGAGATAGGCAGACGAGAAGGAGAAGCGATCGGAGAGCTCTTAGAGATTCTGTGCAGGAGACAGACAGCTGGTATTGACAGAAGAGTTGGGGAGGTAATGGACATCAAGCGAAATTGGTATTGTATTCCTGACAGATAGGATTTGATTGTAGCTGGTGCAAGATGTCAAGAGTCCTTTGCGTGCTCTATAAAAGCCATAATCCAGTCCTGGTTGAATGGGGTCGGATTAATCCTGCTTTGGGAGCAGAAAGTCAAATAGGTGGTCCAGCCGGTGGAATAAGAGGATCTAGTGGAAGGAGCCAGTGCTGCAGCCATGTATACTTGCGCTGCATTGAGTAGTCTGCTGATAGTTGGATTCAGTTGGAAATTAGCTGGTTGAACTGTGGTGTCACTGCTGGAATTGGCTGAGCTGTAGGGACTGTGAAATCTGGAAATCTGTAAACAAGAAACAGTATCAGCTGCATTATTATGAATGCCCGATAGATGGCAGGCTTGGATTAGAAAATTATTGATACTGAAATCTATATTAACCGCCACAGCAATTGCATAATAAGAGGTGAACTGGAACGGCATTTATTAATGATATGAACTGTAGATTTGTTGTCGCAAAAAAAAAGTACTGATTTCTTTGGTCAAAGATGACCCCATAGATGTGCTGCTGCGACTATTGGGTAAATTTCAAGAAAAGCTGTGGATTTTAGATGTGGTGATAGGTTTTTTATTTCTAGTGGCCATGCACTAGAAAAACATTGATTGTTTAAAAGACAATCAAGAGAAAATCATCGAGTAGGTGGAGCAGAAATGGAACATGATATGATTTGAGAAGTATCCAGCATAAAGCCTCTGAAAGAGTATCAAATATTTTGGGGCTGCTGAGGTACCTGAAAGTTAACTGCATATCCCGGATGATCCAGAAGTTTCTGTTTCAATTTGGGAATATTAACGGGCATGGAGACTGTGAGTGTTGATGTCACTTTGGAGCTACTAGGCAGATGGCTTTTGAATGAGCGTCCCCGCAAAAACTGCTACATATTTTTGCATTGACTCCTCGAGCAGATACCGAAATTGAAATGATTGCATATTTTCGCCCAAATCTGTCTTCTCTTGTAGATTGCTCAGGTGGGGCTGAATAATGGATGGAGTTGGGGGGGACAATAGATGACAAGGAAGGTAGTGCGGTGAGGGGAGACAAAGGAGGTAAGTTGGTATTCAAAAGAGGGGAAGGTGGTAGTTATTGGGGGAGGAGGGGCAGGGGTCCAGGAGGAGGGCGTAAGTAGGCCAGTACCTCCGCCTTTACCATCGGGGCGGGGGGTATGGTAGAAAGTGGTGACTGAAGAGGTGAGGGTAGCGGGGGTAGCTGTGTTATGTGGTGAGATCCATGTTTCGGTGAGCGCAAGGACGTCTAGGCGGAGGGAGAGGAAAGCATCTAAGATGGCTGCGGGCTTGTTCCAGACAGAACGTGTGTTCCAGAGGCCTAATTTGATTGGGGAGTGATGGGAGGGAGGTTCAGGGATTGGGGAGGTCAGGTGATGACAAGTTAGGGGAGGTTTACTGAAAGGGCAAGGTAAATCAGGTTTGAGGGAATGAAGCGATGTAGGTTGATTACTTTGCAGCGGGGAGAGATTGGAAGGAGGGGGATGTGAAATGTAAGGGGGTGCTGGGAGGCATGGAGGAGTCTAGAGTAGGGACCAGGGAGGAATGGTGATCAGAGTGGCCCAAGGTGCAAGGGATAAGGAGAAGTTGGACGAGTATAACGATAAAGGGAAGGGGCGTGGTGGGGGGGTACAGTGTGGGAAGAGGAAGGGGAGGGGGGTAGGGTAGGGACATTAGAGTGAAGGACTCGCTCTCACAGAGTCCGAGGAATTGGTGAAATCTATACTAAAAGTAGGGGGTGACGCGAGTAGGAGTAATTTAGGTAGGGTGCAGGGGAAGACAGAAAGAAAGATAATACATTGGTTGTTGTACAGTGGCTATAGAGCAGGTAGTTCTCAGTCCAGGTGGGAGAGAAACAAAGCTGGGTGGTGGAGGACAAGGCAGGACAAGGCATGGACAAACAATGAATAATACAGAGCTGAATGTAGACACAGACCCCTGTAACAGGAAAGCCAGGACAGAGAACAGAAGATGCAGACGGTAGACAGCAGGGTATGCATTCAGGGTATGCATTCAGGGTCTTAAGTTATTGTGAAGTAGCTGCATGGTTTGTTTCAAGTTATTGTTATTATTTATTATTTTAATTTTTTTACACATTACCTTAACAAGTTGTTCTTCTTCATTAAATACGTATGTCCCATGCAGAGTTTCGATAAAGGACACTTCAGAAGCAATTCCTGTTCAAAACACTTTTTTATTATTTGTAATACAGTACCAAAATAAAGTCAAAACAAAGTAAAACAACATTCTGCTTCCCTCTCCAACAAAAATAGCTCCAGTGTCACACTAATATCTGCTCAGTTGGAAAGTAAATACATTTTTCTGCCACAGAGCTGCTCCAGATCTGCAGTCTTCAAGGGCAAGCCCTAGGCCGGAGCCTGGCAAGCCTGGTGGTGGCTCGCAGACAGCTATGGCTGTCGCAAGCAATGGTGCCTGACTTGGATAAGGTCGCCGTTGCTGGATGCGGCGATATCCCCGGGACATACATTCAGGCCGGCTGTGGTGGAGATTTTACAGAGCTCCCTTCGACAGCGCGAAGCAACTCGGCAGATTTTCGCGCTGCTCCATCCCCGTGCTCCGGCGCAGGGTAGGTCGAGCCATTGGCAGGCTCCCCAGGTGTGTACCGTCACAAGGATGGTCCCAGTGCCCATGGCCTCGCTGGGTGACCTGAGGCATCGCCTACAGGCCACAGCGGCGATGGGAAACAGAGTCCCTCCACAGAGCACAAGGAACGAAGGGCGTGGTGCGTCCACGCAACAGCATTTCAGAAGGCAATTCCAGGGCCATCACCCTAGGCAGCCGCCTCGGATTGCTCCGCCCAAACCTCAGCAGCCCCAGCAGGGGCCCGGAAGGCTTGCACAACAGCTGCAATACTGGTGCGCTTACACCTCTGACACCTGGGTGCTTGCTACCGTGCACAACAGTTCCGTTTGTGACGTTCCCCCTTCCAAGGACTTCCGCACACATCTGTGTTTGACCCTCTTCAGTTCTTGGTACTCAAAAAGGAAACGGCCGCCCTCCTGTGCAAGCGAGCCATTCGTCTTGTAGACCCCACCTCCTGCGGAGAGGGGTTCTACATGAGATTTTCTGGTACCCAAGAAGGACGACGGCTTTCGCCCCAACTTAGACCTAAGATTCCTCAACAAGTTCTTGAAGGAAAGGAGATTTCAAATGCTGACTCACTGTCACATTCTCCAGTGAGTCCAGGCCTGGCGACTGGTTCACCACCGTGGACTTACGGGACACGTATTTTCACTTTTCAGGGAAGTGTTTACAAGTATTCTATGTGCGGCTGTTCGGCCTCTCCCTAGCTCCTCGTACATTTTCAAAGTGCATGGACGCTATCCTGGCCCCTTTGCGGTTGCAAGGGATCAGAGTACTCAACTATCTAGACGACTTGCTGATTTGCGGTCAGTCGAGAGAGGGAGCAGTGGCCCACACGGCGATTGTGACGCAGCAACTGGCGAGGCTGGGCCTCACCATCAATGATGCAAAGAGTCAGCTTATACTTGTTACAAGATATCACGACTTACAATTGTTACAAGATATCACATTATTTTTACATACAATTACATTATTTTTTACATATTATTTTTTACATACAATTACCCATTTATACAGTTGGGTTTTTACTCGAGCAATCTAGGTGAAGTACCTTGCTCAAGGGTACAGCAGCAGCGTCCCCTACTTGGGATTGAACCCATGACCCTCCGTTCAAGAGTACGTGGGGCTTCAGCTGGACTCCATTACAATGCGTGCAAAACTGTCGGACGACAGAGTAGCAGCTATTCAGGGTTGCCTCTTCCTGTTTCAACAAGGATCGAAGGTCCCCTTGGTGCGGTTTCAAAAATTGTTGGGTCTGATGGCCGCAGCCATATCAGCCATTGAGCTGGGTCTATTACACATGCGCCCGTTCCACGCGTAGCTGTTTTAAATGTTGCTTAAGCAAAAAGAAAAAAAAAACAGTGTAACAATTCTAACTATTCCAACTACTGATAGGCTAAACTATCAAACCCCTATATAAAAAGTGTGGGTAAAGGTTTGGCTTGTCTGTCCAAGAGATGGGTCACCCTTTAAGGGATGAGACCCAAGTTCAGTCTCCATAGTCATTTATAAAATGGCTTGGATAAATTAAGTGCTGTGACTGGCTTAACAAGATCATATGACCATGCGGTAAGAATTGTCTTACCACACGGTTATGACATCATGGACCAACTTACATACCGGATCTATTAATATTACTACACCTTAATAGTAACAATTATCTAAACAGTGTTTCTGTAGGTAAAAATGTCAACATACAACTGAAACAGCATTTAAATCACCCAACAAACAATGTTTTTTTTTTTTGGCTGTCACTAAGAATTACAAAAAAATGGCAAATATACTGTGGTATTTATTCAGAGAACAGAACAAAGAAAACTCTGAGGTAAGCAGTAGTAACACTTTATTCAAAAGCCATCTGAGAAATCACCACGCAAGCCTCACTCAGCATGTAATATATATACAGCAGCGGCATCTACTTATTAAACTAAATATCGCCTTACAAAACTGACTAGTGAGTATGGAATGTTTAAATTAGACACACCGGATACATCTCACCACTACCCTCCGATTTCAGAAACATGTTTAAAACAAAATTAAAATCTCCTCTGCTCTCTTCTGACACAACCGTTGGGCTTTTAAACAAGGTCGGGTTCGGCAAACAGTTCTATTGTGCTCAATGTGGACGGGAAGGACTGTGGCACGGCGCAAACTGACACGGAAGTCGTTTAGTCCACATATCATCAAATGCAGGGAAGTTATGCCGGTTACCGGCCATCGATGTGAAAACAGCCTCTGAAATTATTGGTTACCTTCTCGCGAACACCGCAAAACCTAAGTAGGATAATTTCATACTACACACAAAAAAACAACACTTGGAAGCTCCTCCCTTGATGTCAAGTGCCAGTGCAGTGTTTAGTTGTTCTGTGAATCCTCCATCAGATGTGGGAAATCAGTCTGCTAATCAGACAAACAATGATAATCCAGGTGCAATGAAGGTTTAATTGTATAATCCAATGCCTGATGGCTAACAGCAGTAATCTGGTTTAGTGCTGGCCTTTGGCGACAGCTCCGGATCTTGTTAGCCGTCCAAATAATTACAAACAGTATGACAAACAAAAAACAAGCAAAACACTCACGTTTCACAGCACAGGTTCTCCTTCTGGTCATTTAACGTAACCATTCACAAAGGAACAGATCACATCACTACTTCCCCTTTCTATAATGTCACCCATGACCCCTTTATCAACGAGCGCATCCGCTCCTCCAATCTGCGGATGCTACGCCGTTTCCCATCCGGGTCATTGAGTTTGTGTACCGTAGCTTTGCCCCCTTTCTAGATGGCCGACTTCCACCTAACCCTGGGAATAAACTGCTGTGCCATTTAGTGCAAGCTATTCTGTTCCCTTTATGCAGCTGCCTTGCAGGTCGGGAGGGAAATCTAACACCAAAACTTATTCGATCTCTGTCACAGTAACCCATGGCCAATTGTGTGTGCTTTTGGGATTTAGGCCTCTGTTTACCAGAAGCTGAATTAATATTTCTTGTGACCAAAGCTGAATTCAAACTCAGGCCTCCAGGAATAAAAAGGTATGTAAGAAAAGTTCTTATCAAATTGTCTGTATGTAATAGTTCAAGATTGAGCCTTATTATTAGAACCCTTACTGTCAGTCCCAACCTATGATTTGTTTTTTAATTCTCGTATTAACTGACATTAATTTTTGAGAGCCGGCCTACTGCAGTATTTGCATATTTTGTAAGCAAGAGTGAATTGTCAGATCACTCCCCGAGATTTGAAATACAGTAATTACTACTTCCATGAAGACATTAATCATATTCATTACAGTGAGGTGCCTCGTCTATGGACACAGAACGGGTGGGAGGGGAGGGTGGCAGAATAATTTACATGACAGGCTCAGATCTCTAGATTAACTTGATCCTCATTTTACCTCCTCAGATACTTTGTGGTCATGAAAATGTTTGACTTCAGATGCTAATTACATTGAAATGTGTGACCTGATTTTACATTACAGACAGGCACTATACCACAAACACTTGCTGCACCTGAATCAGTATTAGAACAGAGCAATGAAACCAGTACTATTTTGTGGTATATGAAGTATTCATTTCAGATTTAGATGCCCTTTTAGTTTTTCTTTTTTTTCTTTCCCTTATTATTTTATGGTGTTTGCAATCATTCTGAGGGGTCCTGGGTTCTGTTGCCCCAGTACTGGGTTATCAACATTTTACCGTATTTTGAGAGTTACTCCAGCTGAGATACGTACAACCCCATTTTTAACCTGTGGATAGATAGGGAGATAAACAGTGAAAAAGCAGAAACAAACTTCTTCTTGTTCTTATTGTTCTCCTTGTTTGTTTAGAAATATGTTGTAAATGAAGACTGATCATTACAAAACTCGGCATTCTTGTAGCGATTGAAATGAACCAGGGGAGTGTTTGAACTCTAGCACTTGTAGTTTTTTAAATACATTTTCCCATGTTTTTTATTATTTTTTTTTTTCTTGCATTTAAATATTTAACTACCTCCCATGTTCACTGGCGTTTGTATAATGAAATATGTCAGCATGATCTAGCATTCTAAATGACTGTGGTCAAGTCTCCAACACTGGATGAATATTAATCCCAGTGGTGAAACCATTTGAATGTGCCTGAAATGTATAGCACACTTGAGGCTTCAAATAGGCTACCAGGAGTATTAATTGAACAACTCATGTTTAATTGAGGCAAAAAACAAAAAAAAATTATATATATATATATATATATATATATATATATATATATATATATATATATATATATATATATATTGTAATTATCAATTAATCTATTGTTGTATCTCTAGATAAACAGCCATTTACTTTTTAAAAGGTACAGGCCCTTTTCACTGTAAAAAAAACTGCTGTAAATTTCCACTGTCATCAATTGTTTGTTGTAAAATGTATAGCTAAATGTCTATTTGAATGATCCAAGGTCATTCTGAGGTTTCTAATCTGGGATAACTAATTGATGACTACATGGCAAATGTAGTGTGTGAGGTGATAGTCTTGTGAGTGGGAAACAGCTGGAGCACGCAAGGGAGACTGTTGTACCAAGTACTCGTATCTCTTACTACATGAGACTTGTACTTCAGTCTTTCCTGATTTCAATGTAATTGTAGCTAATAAAAGAGTACCATAAATATTACCTATTTGCACATTCATTAGCTACATAGCTCAGAAATGTGCAGTTTTTAAAAACACATTTTACAGTAAAAATTAAGAAAGTGGACAATGCCTTCATCAGAGTATATGGTTGATACTAGTGTTTTTCATAGTTTTTTTTTTCTCAAGAGCTCATGACTGGGTGATTAAAGTTGTAGATAGACATTATTTTTAGTCAATACAGCCATAATCGCTGTATGAGTTTACAGTATTTTTGGTAAAGTATAGATATTTCCAGTATAGATCTGTCACTATTTTGATCAGTAAAATACACCAGAATATGATATATTTTCTGAAATGTTAGTGCCAGCTCAATAATTACAACCAGTAAGAATGCAGCTTCCTGGGTCAAGTGAAACAGTCATTCAAGTACTGGAATCAGCAATGGCCTTTCTTTTTACCTGTAAATAAATTGTGTGGTTTTGCATTGTGGGCCACTGCACCATGACAACACTGATAAGTCAGTCAATGCAATTTAGGTACCCACAGTGCACCCCATGCACACAGAAGACTCCACTGAAGGAAAATGTAGAGCAGTAAACAGATTAGACACCCAGGTATTCTATTTTAGTGAAAAGCTGAACATGATTGGTAGACATCGAAGCAAGAGCAAAAGCAGATTTTCTCGGTACAATAAAGCACTCGCTTATAACAAGGCTCAATAAATACAGTGTCTAGCGAGGTCAACTACCAAAGTAAAATCAGGAGGTTATTGTGATTATAAACCTGTAAACAATTATTTAATTGTTAAACAATTTAGGTCTTTAAAATAACATTATTTATTTATTTACCTTCTGTAGTTTTCTTTTCTGTTTTAAAACCTAAACTAGATAACTAGATACAGTAGATAGATAGTCATTTATATCTTTTTATTAATTATTTAAATTAAGAAAGGACTATTAATGATTCTGGGAATTTGGAGTCTTAGAAAGAAGGTATGTTCACATTTCTTCTACAGTGCTTCACTGAACTGTAATCTGTTCTACAATATAATTATGGTAATAAGCATGTACACAATGGTTTTATTGTTAATCATTAAATATTTAAAATTACATATCTATTTCTTTATCTTCATTTTTTTTTCTTTCCTAATTTTAACCTAAATGTCTATTTGAATGATCCAATTTCATTCTGAGGTTTCTGTGGTTAGGGATCTGGACTCTTTTTTGAAACCGCACCAAGGGGACCTTCGATCCTTGTTGAAACAGGAAGAGGCAACCCTGAATAGCTGCTATTCTGTCGTCCGACAGTTATGCACGCATTGTACTAGAGTCCAGCCGGAGCCCCACGTACTCTTGACCGAAGGGTTGTGGGTTTGATCCCAGGTGGGGGACACTGCTGCTGTACCCTTGAGCAAAGTACTTTACCTAGATTGCTCCAGTAAAAACCCAACTGTATAAATGGGTAATTGTATGTAAAAAATAATATGTAAAAAATAATGTAATTGTTAAATAATGTGATATCTTGTAACAATTGTAAGTCGTGATATCTTGTAACAAGTATAAGCTGACTCTTTGCATCATTGATGGTGAGGCCCAGCCTCGCCAGATGCTGCGTCACAATTGCCGTGTGGGCCACTGCTCCCTCTCGCGACTGACCGCAAATCAGCAAGTCATCTAGATAGTTGAGTACTCTGAGCCCTTGCAACCGCAAGGGGGCCAGGATAGCGTCCACACACTTTGAAAATGTACGAGGAGCTAGGGAGAGGCCGAACGGCTGCACATAGAATACTTGTAAACACTTCCCTGAAAAGTGAAAATACGTGTTCCGTAAGTCCACGGTGGTGAACCAGTCGCCAGGCCTGGACTCACTGGAGAATGTGACAGTGAGTCAGCATTTGAAATCTCCTTCCTTCAAGAACTTGTTGAGGAATCTTAGGTCTAAGTTGGGGCGAAAGCCGTCATCCTTCTTGGGTACCAGAAAATCTCATGTAGAACCTATGTGGTTCATTTTAAACCACATATCTGGTTCTGCGCTACAGTAGGTTAAGACAATTCTCAATTCGCTTACAGGAAGTCCATCACTGCTTTACTTCCTTTGTCATTTAACCCCAGCAGTATCTTTTGGGTCGAAGCATGTTACTGGCATGGTAGTCAATAGGGCAAATAATGGCTATTGACAGGAAAGAAGCCAGGGAAATGAACCAGGAAGTGCAGGGATTTATTTAACTTAGTGTGGCAGCAGATACCATGTTTTAAAATGAAAATACATTCAAAACTGCACATTAGAGACCTATATAACGAATGGATGTGCATGGCACAGAACAAATATGGAAATGTTTTGTCATCTACATTGAGGTCCTATTTTTAATTTTAATAAGGCTTCTGCTCTGAGTTGGACTTCAACTCAATCATTTGGGGCGGCATATGTTGCTATGCTGTCAATGGATTCTTTATGACATTTATTTATCCAAACTGTATAGTTTTATTGTAGGATAACTAGTGGTATGTGCTGTTGTTTATAAGACTGTACCTACGTCTGCTACACCTAATGCCATACACATGAAAGACATTTTGCATTTGGTTTGAGTATTGTAATAACGTTAATAATAATTTTCTGTGTTCTAATGGAGATTGCTTTAATGAGAAACAGTCATAATCTCACACTTAATAGATTTTTTCCCTGATGAATTATTTATGGGTGATTGGTATTTTCTTCCCTTAAAGCACTCACATTAATATTTCAGCTGACTCTATAAATCTACACTGATTCTAGCATATAGGTGCAGCGCCCTTCTTTTTTATGACTTATTTTGATATAGTGGAGATTTTCAAAAGGCATTGTTCACTTCAAAACCTTACTCAGGTCCCTCACTGTATGAAAATGTATTATAATTTGGGCTTTTGATTTTCGGTTTTAACCGATAAATCCTGATACAAAAAAAATTGGTCGATAGCCAATAAACACCGGAAAACACCGGAAAAACTGTGGAAATGGTTAATCTATTCACGTTGACTTTACCCTTTTCCATAAAAAAACAAACAAAAAAAACCTACTACAAAAATAATAATAAATACATTTCCCAGTGTTACTGGGCAATGTCCCGCCTTCCTGACTTCTATCTATCACTGATTTGTTCTGAATACTTTAAACCCGCCCCAACTACTTAGTGACTGCACATTCCTACATTTCTATTGGAGACTCCGCTTGCAAGATTTAAAATGAGATTACAATCAGGATGGAGGCTTGCTAGCAGGATTTAAAACTGTATTACAGTTAAAATACAGAGGATTTAAAACAGACTTGAGGCGAAAATGCCTACACAAAAACCCAAGAAGAATGTGCCTGTGACAATAGGGATTTCGAAGACAGCAAAGGAAAGAAGGTACAATTTAAGTGTGCAAGTACTGTCGAGTTACTATACATATTTTGACACAAAAAAACCAAAAACTTTCAAACATTTTGGAAAGTAACTGAAGACACTACTTTCATACAGTATGTCATAAACGAAAACCCCGTAAAAAACGATTTACATAAAACTCAAAAATAGCTAAAAATAAGCACCGAAAAATACAATTAATAAAACCCGAAAAACAGAAGCCCTAATTATAATATACAGGGTGGTTTAATAAAAGTCTCTTGGGAACTAAACAGCGATGGTGAATAAAAGATATTAGTCAATGTAGCATGTTCCAGCATCAAGTGTTAGCAGAGGGTTGTGTTAGCTACAGCCACACTTGAATCAAACATGTCTGTTGTGGCTGATTTGTCTTGACAATATCATTTTCCAACTGCTGGATGTTTTCAGGGTTGAATGAAATATTGTATTTTTCCTGCTAATAGGAAGTTGTGCATAAAGAAAAGGCTGATTATCCCCTGCAGGGTGTCTAGTCAGGCCTATGTTTGTCACACATGTATTTCCATGTATCTAGAAACCTGCTCACCCAGTGTGTGATGAAACCTGGTATTAAGAGTATTAAATTCTGGAGATATTGTTACAACTTGTTTTGTTGTTTGTTTGTTTGTTTGTTTGTTTGTTTGAAGTTACAGTTCCTAAAGACTGATGGGACTGAATACTAAAGCAAACTGCATTACCCAGAAACCAGTTTATTTCTAAAATGGAAGGAAGGCATCAGAGGGCAAAGGTTAAAAAATAATGGGAGAGACCTGAAAGTTATTTCCTGACAAAAGGAAAAGAAAACCAACTGCTGTATCCACTTACAGTTTATTGTTTGCTTACCAATTCTTTGTAACAGTTTCAAAGGAAGAAAATAAATATGTTTCATTGCAAAGAAGTTTTGAAATTAGTCTTATATATATATATATATATATATATATATATATATATATATATATATATATATATATATATATATATATATATATCAATTTTGGTGCCAGAAAATGGCCGAGCGATTCGAAAGAATGCATCGAAAACGGAGCAGTCAGGAGCTCCACAACACGGCTGCTACAAAGAATTGAAGGAGGAGAGTTTAAACGAGATGGACAAGGGGATGGAAGAGGAAACACCGCTGAGCGAACTGAATGACGAAATGGAAAGTACACAAGAGTATCAATAACGGGTCATTCTATGGAAAACCCACGCCAGCAGAGCTGTGTAAACGGAATGGGATGTAGTGCGTAATGCTGTTCAATTAAGTAATGTTAATGATAGAACAGCATCACACAGACAGACAGTTCAGCTTCCAAAACTGATTATTAAAAGATTTTCAGGTGAAAGCAGTTTGTGGCATAAGAATGACAGTTTGTCAAAAACGGACATTGAATTCCTATTTTGGTGTATCAGCAGCAAATGCAGTTGCTGGACTGACAATTATGATGCTACAGTAACTATTCTTCAGAACAGGTTTGGGCACAAGGACCTAGTGATTAATGCTCACATGAATAAGTTGTTGAATTTAACTCCAGTGAAGAGGTCTACAGAAGTAACTGCTTTGCGTCACCTGTATAATGAATGTGAAATCCAAGTGCCCAGTTTGGAAGCAATGGGTGTTGTCTCAGATACTTATGGCAGTTTGTTATGTCCCATTTTATTGAATATGATTCCTGATGACATTGCTCTTGAATTTAGCCGTCAGAAAGAGGTGATGAATGGAAGGTACCAGAGCTTATGAAGTTGTAGAGAGTAGCAAGAGAGCATTGGATTTAACAAAATCAAGCAGCTCACCTAAAAAAACTCAAGTGTATCAAAAACCCTACCACAAACAAGGCTCATGGGTTGAACAGAGAGTAAAGAAGCCCTACTGTCAGCAGTTGCATTGCACACAGCCAGCCCAAAACCAAGTGCAAACTGCATATTTTGCAACAAGTTAGATCACAAGTCAGAAAATTGCATGTCTAGGATATAGGCACATAGCAAAATTCTGAATGACAAGAGTGCTGTTTGGAGCATCATCCAGCCCATTTCTTTTGGCCGCCACCATTCAACATCATCTAAAGCAATATGAAGAGACTCATCCAAAGGTGATTGAGATACTGAGGGAGTCACTTTATGTCGACGACTTCATAGCAGGTTCTGACAGTGTGGAAGAAGCTCACCATATCACTGCCAAGGCTAAAGAGATGTTGCTTGCAGCTGGCATGACACTTTGTATATAGATAACAAACTCGTCCGAGCTGGGAGGAAAGCCTGGCTGACCAGGCCACAGAACTGAAAGGTCATGGAACTATGCTGAAGGTGTTAGGCCTGATGTGGAGAGCGGAAACTGAGGATTTCATGAAGGGACGGAAAAACACTTAGAGAAGCGTTTTACAATCTTCAGCACACATTTTTGACCCCATTGGATTTTTACTGTGCGAGTAAAATGTCTCTTCCATGAAATGTGGGAAAGAGGCATGGACTGGGATGAAGAGCTACAACCAGACCTGTCTGACAGATGGCAACGATGGTGTTTAGAGCTGCCACATTTGCACCATTTGTCAATACCAAGATGGTACTTTGCAGGAGTGAAAGGGAAGACCAATCAAACCAAGCAACTGCATGTGTTCTGTGACTCGAGTGAAAGAGCATACAGTGCAGTACCATATCTACGGTGCAAGGGAAGCGATAGAGCAATGGTCACAAGCCTGGTTGCATCAAAGTCAAAGGTGGCCCCACTGAAGAAGATCACACTTCTCCATCTTGACTTGTTGGGTGCGCCGATTGGCGCCAGAATGGGGAGTTATCTGACCAAGCCCCTGCAGATCAAGCCCCTGCAGATCAAGCAGACACAGGTACGGATGTAGACAGACTCCATGATAGTTCTGCATTGGATCTGCAGTACAGCACAGTAGTGGAAACCATTTGTAGCTAACAGAGTGACAGAAATCCAAACCCTGACTGAACCAACATCCTGGTCACATTGCAGCAGAAAGCACAATCCTGCAGATGTCCCTACCCGAGGACAGACAATAGACAAGAAGAGCACACTCTGGTGGAGAGCACACTTTGGCTCGCTTCAAATCAACTCTCAAGACCCACTTGTTCTCTCTTGCTTTCAATGCTCTTTAAGCCTGATATCTGTTATTAGCTGCTGTCTAAATTGCTATTTCAGGTTTTTCACTCCATCTTATTCGTATGATTCTGTATGACACTCACATCCACTTCATATCCTAGCCTTGTATTTAATATATTATGCCTGAATTTAATGTATTTGATTTTTTTTTTACTGTTTGTATTTAATGTACTATGCCCTGTATTTCACTGTATTTAATGTATTATGCATTGTTCCTCACTATCTTGTAAAGCACTTTGTGATGGTGGTCCACTATGAAAGGCGCTATATAAAATAAATATTAATTGATTGATTGATGTAAAGATGAAGGTTCATAAATATTAAACAGACCAGATTCTATTTAAGACAGATTGAATGAAGGGAATTACAATCACGTGGTATCAAAGTGCATTTATCATGCATGACATAGGTATTTGCAGAAGTGATCGGGCTTTTAATTTCAGAAATTATTAACTGAAATGTACTTCACTGAAGTTATTAGGCGTAAAGCTTGGGAATTCCTTTAACACCGGTCCATTGAAGTTCCGAAATTTAAAGTGTCAGGGTGAAATCTGAGTTAAAAACCATCTTCCTGTAAATATTCTGACTGAAAATCATTAAAATGATAAGCTGACACATGTATAGCAAAGGGCATTGCTAGAGAAATCCAGGCACATCAGCCACCTTCCGAGTGACACTTTTTAATAAGAGGGTAGAGCGTCCACATATGTAATCACATAAAATGGGTTGAAAAATTGAAAACAAATGGGATACCATTATTCTGTTATCGGCAGTAATTCCCCTGAATGTGATACAAATGCAATAAAAACAGGTATTAAAGGCTACCACAAATATTTCAACTTTCCGTATGAATTAAATCAGCTAAACAGGCTCAGCAATGGGAGGGGTTTTCTTCAAAGAAACATTATTCAGTTGGCAGATATTTTATTCCAAGCTCTCTGTATTATATCTATATTAGCAGCTGTTTTAAATTTCTAGTATCTGAATATATTATGTTTGGGAAAGGTTTTGAAAGGAAAGTCAGCAGGTTACATTTTCTGAGCCACAGAGAATTGAAAAGTGCCTACAGTGTGTGTTAGCTTTGGCAGATGTGCTGCAGTCTTGCAGGAAAAGTGAAAAAAATAGACTTTGGTTAAAAAAAAAACATGTCCAGACTATATTTATTGACTTTAATTGCTAAACAGTTTCTTTATTAAATTATAATTCTTAGTAAATATATAACCTATGTTTTTATCTTTAGAATGTCCAATTATGTTCCCTTACTGCAGCAACTCCACACAACAGCTCAAGAGAACTGAAGGTCAGTGGGTGTCCTCCGATCCCACCACCAAGCCAATTGCGTCTTTCCACCCGGGAACTTGAGAGTGACCAGCCCTGCAGGTGTCTGCTTCAGATCAGCATTAGGGACCACTGTTGCAGGGACCACTCAGTCCCTGCTGATTTTGCCTCCCTCACCCACAGGAACACCAGAGACCATGTTCCCTGTGGAATTCCCTGCGCTCCTTTAACTATATGACTCACCCAGCACACCTTCTTTTCAAGGTCTTTCAATACAACTAATACCAGCAATTACAACATTTTCTAATTGCGAATGAAAAAACAACATGCGCAATCGACTAAAGATATAGATGTGTTTTATCATGTGATGACTGCTGGTGCCCCATCTGCGGTGAGCAGGGGCATTCCCCACTCAACTGTCCTCTCCTGTCAGAGGGGTGCCTGCTGCGCCATTCCCACCAGCAGAGGGAGAGTGTCTGCTGGTCCCACCACCACCCACAGCAGAGAAGGTAGACCTGCTGTGCCCACCGCCACCAGCAGAGGGAGAGTGCCTGCTGGTCCCGACCCCATCACCTCCACAGGCCAAGGGAGAAAAGGTGAGGAGAAGGAGGCAGAGAGGGGACACGGACCTGGAGAAGGAGTCGGTCCGTCCACAGCCCAAGAGGGAGGAGCCGGTGCGTCCACAGCCCAAGAGGGGGGAGGCCGAACGTCCACAGCCCAAGAGGGAGGAGCCAGTGCGTCCACAGCCCAAAAGGGGGGAGGCCGAATGTCTACAGCCCACGTCTCCACCAGCAGAGGGAGAATACCTGCTGGTGCCACCTCCGCCTCCATGGGAGGACTGTGTGTCGCTCCCACCTCCGCCAGCAGAGGGAGAGTTCCTGCTGGTTCCACCTCCACCACCATGGGAGGACTGTGTGTCGCTCCCACATCCGCCAGCAGAGGGAGAGTTCCTGCTGGTTCCACCTCCACCACCATGGGAGGACTGTGTGTCGCTCCCACATCCGCCAGCAGAGGGAGAGTTCCTGCTGGTTCCACCTCCACCTCCATGGGAGGACTGTGTGTCGCTCCCACCACCACCAGCAGAGGGAGCATGCCTGCTGGTTCCGCCTCCATCACCGCCACCAGCAGAGGGAGCATGCCTGCTGGTTTCACGGCTGCAGCCAGAAGGGGAGGAGCCCCTGCCGCCTTTGCAGCCAGAAGGGGAGGAGCCCCTGCCGCCTTCGCAGCCAGAAGGGGAGGAGCCCCTGCCGCCTTCGCAGCCAGAAGGGGAGGAGCCCCTGCCGCCTTCGCAGCCAGAAGGGGAGGAGCCCCTGCCGCCTTCGCAGCCAGAACGGGAGGAGGCCCTGCCGCCTTCGTCAGGAGCAGAGCAGCAGGAGCTGCCTCTGCCTCCACCACCACCTGAGGGAGAGGAGCAGGAGCTGCCTCTGCCTCCACCATCACCACCTGAGGGAGAGGAGCAGGAGCTGCCTCTGCCTCCTCCATCACCACCTGAGGGAGAGGAGCAGGAGCTGCCTCTGCCTCCACCACCACCACCTGAGGGCGAGGAGCAGGAGCTGCCTCTCCCTTCACGACAGGACCGACCGGGACAGAAGGCTGGCGGTCCGCAGCTGCCCTTGCACAGGCTGCTAAAAAGGGCAAAGGGGAAAACGGCCGGGTCACCGCGGCTGAGAAGAGGGCCAAACCTAGCCCCACCGCTGGTCCTGGCTCCCCTCCTGCAATCGCCTCCCAAGGGTCCGCTGCCGCCGTCACCTCCTGAGGGTCCGCTGCCGCCCTGTCGTGCATCGCCCGGGGATGCCAGTTCGCCATCGCTCTGGGATGCCAGCCTCGCACCGCCCAAGGATGCCAGCCTCGCACCGCCCAAGGATGCCAGCCTCGCACCACCCAAGGATGCCAGCCTCGTACTGCCCAAGGATGCCAGCCTTGCACCGCCCAGGGATGCCACGCCCGCTCCACTCAGGGATGCCACGCCTGGATCGCCTGGGGCTGCCTGTTGCTCTGCATCGCCTGGGGCTGCCTGTTGCTCCGCATCGCCTGGGGCTGCCTGTTGCTCCGCATCGCCTGGGGCTGCCTTTTGCTCCACACAGAGTACAGGGTACGAGGGAGAAGTGGAGCTCCCGCTGCCGCCTCCATGGCCAGGGGCTCCCCTCCCGAGTTCGCCTCCCGAGGGTCCGCTTGCTGCTGCTGCCGTCGCCTCCCGAGGGTCCGCTGCTGCTGCCGTCGCCTCCTGAGGGTCTGCTGCTGCTGCCGTCGCCTCCCGAGGGTCCACTGCTGCTGCCATCGCCTGGGGTCGCCAGGGATCCTGCTTCGCCTGGGGTCATCAAGGGTCCTGCTTCGCCTGGGGTCGCCAGGGGCTCTGCTTCGCCTGGGGTCGCCAGGGATCCTGCTTCGCCTGGGGTCATCGAGGGTCCTGCTTTGCCTGGGGTCACCGGGGGCTCTGCTTTGCCTGGGGTCGCTACACGGTGGCCGGATCCCCATGAATGGGAGCGGCCGGCCATGAAGAAAGGGGGGGGGGGGTCAGGAGACCAGCTCCCCCAACCGCATTTTTGTGGCCGGAAATTGGATGGCCGGAGCCCCACGGAGGGGAACTGCCGGCCATGAAGAAAGGGGGGGAGGTCAGGAGACCAGCTCCCCCAGCCGCCCTTTCGCAGGATAGTGTGTGGCGGGAGCCCCGTAAGAGGGAGCTGCCGGCCACGAAGAATTGGGGGGTTACCGGACCTCCCACCATGGCCACCCCCATGGACACTGTGCTTCCCCCTCTTCCGGGACTTTGAGACTGAGGGAGGTGGCTGTTGGGGCCAAGTGTGCGTTGCACAAGGGGGGGGGGGGGGGATATGTAACAGGGCGAGGTGCCCTGTACATTGTTTTGTTTATTTTATTTTAGAGCGGGGTCCCCCTCCGCCCGTGTTATTTTGTATTTGTTTATTATAATTTTGTATTGTGTTTTATATGACGGCGAGCGCCGCGAGATTTATTATTTATGTATTTAGGACGGCGTAGCCGAGTGTTTGTTTATTTTTAAAAACGTGTTCTGGCAGAGGCGAGATTGGTGCTCGTCCTCTGCCAGGAATAATTAAACTTGTGCAGAAGGTGGCCATCTCCCGAATTAATTAAGTGATTAATTTTGTTGCTAATCGGGAGATGGTCACCTGAATATAAAAAGCCTGCAGCTCTCCAGCTCAGGGTGGGAGTTCAGAGGAGGAACGAGAGCGGAGAGAACGTGAGAAAACAATATCGTAAACATTTAAGTATACTATTACAGGAACAGTGACAGTGACTGCCCAGCCTGACCTGTACAGTTTATTTATATTTTGTGTTTACCCTTTTAGTTTGCTCTGTGAGCACGTTTTCTTTTTGTAAAAATATTTTATTTATTTTTGTTATTTAAAAATAAAAACGGCAGCCAGACGATTCTTTCTTTGAACTGTAGTACTTCCCTGGTGTCAGTTTTTCCCTTCCTGCTTCTGCCGTGACGTCAAACCGCTCAGTCACCCTGTCACAGACGCACAGTTATTTACTCACGTATCCGAAGAGGGGCGTGGAGATAGACAGGGAATCCTGGGCAATCCTATTGAATAGAAAGGCATAAGGTGAAGACCTGAGCCGACTAGTGTAGCGGCGGTGGGAGACACTGCCGAACGCAGCCACTTGAAGCCACTTTATTTTGTAGTTTTGTTAAAAGTGTTTTATTTTCTCTTTTATTTGAAGCACCTGTGTGTGTGTATGAACTATTCTGCTCCTCCTTTACCATCGTTGGTATTGGAGTGAACCAGCAGCACAGTGCCATCTTGTGGCAATATCAATAAAGTGCACTCCCGAAGTGTTGTTTTCAAAAACACTTTCTGTTTCGTGTGTCAGTGAATTCCCCACACCCTCCCACAGCCCTTTATTAATTAATCAGACTTGTGGATTTCTATTGCTGGAACTACTGTGGTCAAATAATGGTTGTACCAGCTTGAGTTTCTTAGTGAACCCAAACATAGCTACAGTATAGTAGATATAGTTCCAGATTTTATCCTCTGTGTTTTGCTGCTCACTAATGTGAGCTGTATTAACACTGAGGGAATGACACCAATTACAGCCTCATAAATACAAAAAGAGCAATTTTGATGATGGTGACAGAAAATTGCATAATCCACCTACAACAAATCTGTTTTTTAAAGCAAACTGCTAGCTGAGCTCAATGGCATCGTAATCGTAATGAAGAAGCATGGTCTGTTTTATGTTTTGATATTAAAGTTCTCATATCTCAAAAGTATAATTTTTTGTTAGTTACGATGCCCTAGCTCTCAGCCAGCAAAAGGTTTTCTGTACCTTATCCAGCTATTGACATGCTGCTAGATGGAACAATCTTGACATGTGAGAAAACTGAACATTTAAACACTGCATGCATCAATATTAAGATATACTAGGTGCTTATAACTCTGGAATTTTTATGCGAATGCTTGATAGCTCATAAACAAATGTCGTGCAATACAATGATACTGTTAAAACTGCAGTGGCCTACTTTCAGACTCAAAATTAAATGACATGCATACATAGAAATTAGCAACTTGGTCATAAAATTACTGTTATTCAGGAGCCACTGTGGACTATTCAATGGACATGAAAGAACCTTACATTGTACAGTACACCCTCGCTAACGAACCTTCGGCTATAACGAACCTGGCCGCTGGACCCCAAATAAAAAAAAAAAAAAAAAAAGATAATACTACTATAACGTATGTGAGGTCTGTCAAGTGCAGGAACACTTGGAGCAGTCGAACAGCCTATGGGCGACAGGCACGGGAGCTGCTGGTGATTGGCCGTGGAGTGGGATGAGGCGGGACTAACTGGGGCTAAAGACTAGTGACAGGGGGAGTGTTTGTTGTTGTTGTGAAGCAGAGAGAGAAGCGAATGAACAGAGACAGAATAGTTCCGCCCTGAGATTCCTTAAAAAAATGAATTTGTTTTAGCGTCGTAGGTCGTGGCCCACAGCAACCTGTTAATTGATCATTTATTAGTGTAATAAGATCGAGTTTGGCCCTGAATCGACTGAAGGCTCATTTTTATAGCGTTAAGGATTTTTGTTACAATATACACACACTGTCAACATCCCGGTCTGTACGCATGGGATGCCACTTCGCAGTGAAGTCGACTCTTTTGTCTTTGTAAGAAACGCACGCTGTGTAACGTCCTCCGAAGTGAAAATCATTTTATGTTGCAACAAAGCTGAAAACTATATTGCTTGTTGGAAAAAAGTAGTACTGCAGGAATATCTCTGTCATGAATATAGATTGTCAAAAAGCACTCCATTTTTGGCTTGTTCAGCAACCAGTGGCAAAGCAAAATTGATTTAAAAAAAAAAAAATATTGGGGATATGATTAACTTTTCATGTCGGGTTGATTTGGAATAAAAACTCAGTTTGGGATTCTTGCATGTTGGATTAAGATGTGGTGCACTTTGAAACGATTCATGTCAGATTGATTTTGAATAAAAGTTCTTATTTAATTCTAGATTTGTGCTTTTTTTGTACTGCGTTTTAATTCTTTAATGAATTGGATAAAGCAAAAGCAGAATACTGCATACATGAAATGAACAGGTACATGTTCACAATCTCATCTCATTTACTTACTCCAACAGTTTATACTTCATTTCGATGGTTCTTTTCGCTATAACGAACCCCTCGATATAACAAACAAAAGACTTGGACCCCAACAAGTTCGTTATAGCGAAGGTGTACTGTATTATTGGGGCAAAGTGGGTAAGTGCGTGCAGGTGGATGTAATGCAGCAGTGCAAAATAAAACAGACAGAAAATTATATTCAGGTGCAAGGGTGTTTATTGATGAACAATGTCCAGAGCCTTATGGAAAACACCTGTAAATAATAATTGTTGTAAAGTTATACAGCAGCGTGTATCACTTTATTTGTGAGCCCCGGGTTTGACCCACAACCAAAAAGTCCTGTTCTTTATACACCCACATGAAACACAAAACACAAACACAGTTAACAGTGAGTGATATTAGTGCTCGTGGTGCAAAGACAGTTCTCCGTGAACAAAGGAAAAGTGTGGGTGTCCGGGTTTGATGCGGGATGAGGAGCGACAGCTCCGGATCGTGCTAGTAGTCTAAAATAACAAACAGACAGTTTTTACTTTGACAAACAAAACACAACACTCACGTTCTTTTTGATTTCACAGGCTTTTGTTTGTTTCTAGGTTTTCGCTCTAACCATTTACAAAGGACCAGATCACTTTCTCTACAAACCCTTGGTTAACGAGCGCATCTGCTCCTCCAATCCGCGGATGCCACGCCGTTTCCTGTCCGGGTCATTGAGTTCAGGTACCATAGCTTAGCCCCTTTTCTAGATGGCCGACTTCAACCTAACCCTGGGAATAAACTGTCACGCCATTTAGTCCAGGGTACTCTGTTCCCGTTACACAGTGCCCTCGCAGGTTGGGCGGGAGATCTAACACCAAGAATCATTCAATCTCTGTCACAATTATTTATTTTTTGTTTAAAGATACATTAATACCAATTTATTGAACCCCTAATTTTATACCCAATTTAAAATGTCCAAATGCTCCCTCAGCATTTCCTCACAGCAGCTCAGGAGAACAGAATATCAGTGGGTGTCCTCTGATCCCACAACAACGCCAACTGCCTCCTTACACCCAGGAGCTCGAGAGCGGATACTGGCTGGAGACCAGCCCAGCAGATGGAGCTCACTGGGTGCCTGGCCATCTGGGTCTACTGTGGAAGGATGAGGTAAATCAGTCCTTGGTGATTTTACACTCCCCGTGGAATCACCAGTGCTCCTATGATTGTACGACTCAACCTGCACATCTGTTGACTGGGGTATTTTTAATTGCTTCAATTCTTCATTCTAAGGAACAGGGGTAGGACATCACAAGGAATGGAGTATTGCATCACAGTATGGATCTGTCTGACTTAAAGATCTTCCATGAATAACATCAGAAATACAGCTGCCTTGGAACATTGGATTCTTCCTGGAGGCTAGGTGTATTCTTCCACACACTTTAACAAATAATCTTCAATGGCATCGTAGACAGTGGCACTACAATATCAACAGTTCTGTACTAAGAAGCATTGGTAACGCAAAGAAGCTACAATATGAACTATTGGAAAGAATGGTACCACAGTGGGAAACATTATTTTACATACCATTTGCATCACAATGATATGAACAGACAATCATTATCATATCAGTGTGACAAAAACAATAATAGTGTTTAACTGGTGACACACTCCCCTGCTTTATCAGTTCTTGTCCCGGGAACTATGGACCGCCAATATTGCAATGGAAGTATCCCTCAGCTTGATCCCTGGATGTTGTGAACTTCCAGCCTCAGCGATCTCTTCAGGTGGGGGAACAGCAGAACCAATGGTGGCAATGGAGGGGTGGCAGGGCCCATAATGGCAATGGCTTCTTCTGGAGGAGCCGTGGGGTCCATGGCTGTAGCAGCAGCTCTGCAGAGTGAAGAGTGACAGGACCAACGGCTCCCTGAATCTGGGGGACCAAGCGACCACATGAACCTCTCAAAAGCATTGATAGGGGATCATAGGGTTCTTGAGATGTCACCTGTTCTGCTGGGGAGGCTTTTAGAGAGGGGAGGACGCACACCCGGATCGGATTCCAGTGGATCACCTTCAAGGGTCCCTCTTGTCCCTCTAATCGAACCTGGTAGGTAGGCATGTCGGGCCGAATCCGTCCGAGGCAGCCAGTAGAATGGTACCATATTTTTATTATAATTAGGGCTTCTGATTTTTGTTTTTAACTGATAAAAATGGATAAAACACCCTCAATATAATGAAATTAAATCAATGTATATCCAATAAACACCGGAAAAACACTGGAAATGGTTACTCAATTCACATTGACTTGACCCCTTTCCCCGTGAAAAAAAAAAATGCAAAAAAAGTTTGTGCAGTGCAGTTGGGCAATGTCTCTACTTCCTGACTTGTACCTTGCATTGATTTGTTCTGAATAATTAAACCCACCGCAACTATTGAGTGGCAGCAAATTCCTACATTTCTATTGGAGGATTGTAACACGCTTGCAAGATTTAAAACAAGATGTTCTTGCTCACGGGATTTAAAGCTATATTACAGTTCTATAGGAAATATTTACATGCTCGTGGAATTTAAAACAAATGTGCATATTGTGGCAAAATGTAAAAAAATGCCTAAATACACAAAAACCCCAGGAGAATATGCCTCTGACTATAAGGATTTTGTTGTGGAAGACAGCAAAGTAAGTAAGGTACAATTGAAAAAGTGTGCAAGTACTGTGGAGTTACTATACATATTGTGACAGAAAAGAACAAAAGTAACCGAAAACAAGAATTTCATACAGTATATAAAAAGCAAAAGCCCCCCAAAAAACGATTTACATATAACTTGAAAATATCTAAAAATAAGCACCGAAAAATGAAATTAATAAAAACAAAAAAACAGAAACCCTAATTATAATCCAATTATATTACAATGTTATGAACCAATACAAATTGCAACACAATGGCTCCACATTGGTACCAGACATTGTTTTTATGTCTCTATGCAATATTTGTTTCAAATCCATTGTGTTGCATAACTGGCTAGATTGTGTTCTGCTATGTTGTTGCTATGGTCTGTTCCGTGTAATACGCTTGTGTTCTTACCCATAATTGTAAGGCAATGGGAATTGTCTATCAGGGAAGCAGAACTCATTTATCCAAAAAAGCTGATCACAAACATAAGGTATAAGGCATCAACTTATCCTACTGACACTGACATTTATGACTAAACCATGTTATAATCTTCATATTTATACAATATTTATATTAATGGATGGCTGATGCATAACATACATATACACCAACAGGATGCATCAAGAAACCTTCTCTTTCAACACTGGCTGAGTGGATCCTCTTTGCGTGGAACTCAATATCAGCAGAACTCATCCAGAAGAGCTTTAAAAAGTATAGCATTACAAACAGTCTGGATGGCTCAGAGGACCCGCTTCTATGAGAAGACGAGAATGATGACTGCCAGTGAAGAAGAAGAAGAAGAAGAAAGTGGAGATGAAGAAACAGATGATTTAAAAAAAGCCACTGGTGATTATCACAGTGAACAGTTGGGCTGGTGCGAGGTGCAGTCAGTGTGATCTCATGTTAAAAAAGGGGTGCGCGGCTTACACGGGGGCGAGGCTTATGTGAATAACTATGGTGTGTATATATATATACAGAATATATATATATATATATATATATAATATATATATATATATATTGTAAACGATTGACCCCACTCGGGTTCGTTGCCCCTTTAAGAACTTGACCCAGAGACGAGAAATTGGATTTTATCCTCCTCCCCTCTGGGCTCTGGCAGCGGCGGCTCCTCCCCTCTGGGCTCCGGCAGCGGCGGCTCCTCCCCTCTGGGCTCTGGCAGCGGCGGCTCCTCCCCTCTGGGCTCCGGCAGCGGCGGCTCCTCCCCTCTGGGCTCCGGAAGCGGCGGCTCCTCCCCTCTGGGCTCCGGCAGCGGCGGCTCCTCCCCTCTGGGCTCCGGAAGCGGCGGCTCCTCCCCTCTGGGCTCTGGCAGCGGCGGCTCCTCCCCTCTGGGCTCCGGAAGCGGCGGCTTCTCCACTCTGGGCTCTGGCAGCGGCAGCTCTTCCCATCTGGGCTCCGGCTCCTCCCACGCCTGGATCAACTGCTCTAACTCGGTTGGCTCCCGCTCTTGAGTCTTTGGCGGTGCCAACCCCATGTCTATCGCCCATCTCTCAAATTTTGCGGTCTGCTGTATTTGAGCAGCAGTATTGCGGCTGATCCTCGCAATTAATTCCTCAATGATTTCCATTTCTAGGGTCGTAGGGGCGCCCACACACTCTGACACCAAATGTAAACGATTGACCCCACTCGGGTTCGTTGCCCCTTTAAGAACTTGACCCAGAGACGAGAAATTGGATTTTATCAGCGCGGTTGCGCTATATTTTTAATAAACACAGACGTAAAACAAAATACACAAAACAAACACCTGGCTCTTCTGAGCATTAACTACACACGCAGGAACCTAACTATCACAGGACGGCTAAGCCGTTTCCCTGTACCACAAAACTTAATCACACTGGTTTGCACTGTACCTTTCTCAGGACTGCCAGGAAGCAGAGCACTCCTTTCTGCCTCCTACTCTTTAGCAGCCTCGAGCATACTGCCTGTTCTCCTTTTAAACTCCGCACCTGGGCCTAATTTCTAATAACGCCCAGGTGCGGATGATAACTAACAATAAAACAATTAAACAATTGAACAAAACAATTAAACAATCCAAATCAAAACAGAGCATTTCTATAGCAGGGAGGTTTTAACCCCCTCCCTGCTGTTTCTCATAACCCGCTATGTTACAATATATATATATATATATATATATATTCCAAGCAGTGAGATACTGTCCATGCACTACAATGCTTAATTTTAACAGTGGTACTGACAAATATAGGCAATGTCATAATTGTCATAAACTGTCGCAGTTAAATGTTGGTCTCAATCATTAATTTTGTGCAGTTGAACAAGCCTTATTTTTCTTGTTGATTTGCAATCCACCAGCTTAGAGACACACTTGGACACACAGTCAATTTCTGAACAGACATTATTTTCAAAACAAAAAAAAATCATGACGTGTTTCGACACAATGTGTCTTCATCAGGTAGTTAATTATTATGACTATTTAAGGGAACCACACTAGCTTATATATAGATATGATCCAATCATTCAGTTAACTAGCACTAAACATGAGGTCACTATTCACAAATGATTAAGACTATAATAGTTAACATTCTAATGATCATAATTAAGTTAGAACTTGACATCTAATGATTAGTTATTGTCAATCTACATGGTATCAATTACATATCTCAATTACATAAATTAAGAATAAAATACTAAGCATAAAAACAGATCATAATTAATTTTCAATTTCACATTAGCTTCTCATTTTGATTTATCGAAATATATTCATTGACAATCACAATTGTTGTAATTAACAGTTACACTGTGTCAATTAAAGATAAGAACTTAAATCCAAGCATTCATTATTATAAGTGTGAATATCAATAAGCTATTTTGTGTGATCTGGTTTATTTTACATATACCTTAGTTTCTTGTCATTTTCTTTACAATTGTTGGAGAAACAAAGGGAGAAACAAATTAGACATATTTCAAACAAGACACATTTCTGAAACTTGAGCAGTAAAAGAGAAATTTGAGACAAGGCGCAAAAGAGAACTACCTCAAAGTGTTTACCCGATTTATGACATTTTGAATGAATTATCCACAAAATAAACTGCACATATATCTTAAAATATTCAGTCAAACAAACCAGCAAAAAACTGCCACACATTTAAATGTCATACAACCTTACAAAAATTATTGTAAGCGTGGCTCCTATACTGTGACTTTGATAGTCACAGAGTCTGCATATTGTACTTGTTTTTATTATCTATTATCTGACATCTATTACTATAAAACCATTATGTATTCACTTGCTTATTCGCTCTCTATTTTACAATCAGGTTTAAGAATTAATTCCAAACATCTGGTGAATAATGAATATGCTTGTCTGAATCCAAACAACTTATGCAGTACCTTGATGTTTAAATTCCTACCATTGATAACCTTGGCCTGTATCTCTATTTCATAGAAGCTGACAATACAGATACTCTATTGTCACTTAATCTTTTTAAATGCTGTTCTGTTTTACAACTGATGCCTAGTTACAGAAAATGAAATCATCAACTGCTACGCCAATGGGATCAGCCTACACTGGCGTCCAGATGGTGAGGATTCCCAGTATTGGAAAGGAAATCTGATCATCAGTCTACATGGGAAACACTTGTATACAGTCGATTTAAATGAATAATGAAGGTCAATGATGAAATGTGTAAGTCCTAGGTGAATAATGTTATTTACAAGATATACTAATAGAGTACTATCTACACGCACAGTGTAAAAACATGAAGCTGGCTTTGGGAACCAGCATTTGTTTGTTATTTATTACCTGATATGTTTCTGTGTTAAAAAAATAAAATTAAAAAAATCTTTGAAAAAACAAAACTAGATTTAAACGATGCCAACACTGCCATTTTCAATAATCTGTAATTGCCGACCGTGGATGGGAGCTCCCAGGGGGCGGTGCACAATTGGCCGCACGCCACCCGGAGGGGGGGGGGTGCTTAGCTCAGCCAGGATGTCCTCCATTCACCAGCGACCCCTGTGGTCTGGCAGGGTACTTTTAGGCTTGTCTGTAAGTTGCCCAGAGCTGTGTTGTCCTCCGATGCTGTAGCTCTGAGGTGGCTGCACGGTGAGCCTGCAGTGTGTAAAGAAGCGGGCGGCTGACGGCACATGCTTCGGACGACAGCGTGTGTTCATCTTCGCCCTCCCGAGTCAGCGCAGGGGTAGTAGCGGTGAGCTGAGCCTAAAAATAATTGGACATTCTAAATTGGAAGAAAATAATACAAATAATTGCCGAAGACTAAATTAAAAAAAAAAAGAAATTAAGCTGAGCAGAAAAATGACTTTATGATCAGTATTGAAGGAATAAATCTAAACTTTTCTCAACTTGACACAGGAGGCATGGACACACGGCTAAACTGAAATTTAAAAAAGCAGCTATTATTGTATTATCCAATACAATCATTTCTAATGGTGGATGCCCACATAATTTTGGAATTGACATTTTGGCAAAATCTAATTTTCCAATGTGCACACACAGCTTTCCTGATACCTTTGTACAACAAGTCTAAATACACAAATCTAAAAGCATGTACAGTGCAAAAGAAATGTCTGTTCTCCTAGGCTGCACATCTTAGAAACTTTTACCATCTTTCACTAGCCAGCGTGTCCATGACAACCGTAGAATCAAAGATGTACAACATTTAAAGCCACAGAGCTCAATCCCATAGTTCAACATTATTAGCAATGAATGGATCCCCAGTGGAAAAGCTCATTAATCCAATAATGCAGGCTCCATAAACACATACACAAGCAGCACAAAGGATGGGAGCTAACTGCTGACCATGCACACTGCAAACAAGCATCTTATTGAGCAACTTATTACGGATCTGAAATATCACAGTTAACTGAATTAATGTATTCTTCTTGTAGTTTAGAATCACTTTGTATACAATTATCTGTTCCAGACATCAAATCCTGTTGAATTTTGAAAACTCTTGTTTAAAGCACCCCCGAGGCCTCAAATAGTCTCTCAAGCAGTTTTCTCTGGTACACCACAGTCTAACCATAACCTGTTTCATTGCAATACTCATGTCTTGTGGACATAATAACACATTCGTAAGAAATGTCACATAGAACAAATGTGTTATCTCTTACGTCTACTAGGGGCAGTGTTGCAAGAGGGCTTGATGTGATGACTGAAAAAGATAATGATATATAAAGTGTTTCTAAACAATGAGAAGAATATATTAGTTAAGATAACTGTTTCATAGGCAACCAAGTGACTCTTTATCAGTGCACAAACCATTATGAAGCCTTAAACCTCACCTCATCTGCATTGGTGATTATTGTATCCACATAATTGAAGATGGTTTCCGTTCCATTGATTGTGCATGGCCTTCGCTCACAGAAGTGGGCGTTAACAGTCAATTATTATTATTTATTTATTAGCAGATGCCGTTATCCAGGGCGACTTACAATTGTTACAAGATATCACATTATTTTTACATACAATTACCTATTCATACAGTTGGGTTTTTACTGGAGCAATCTAGGTAAAGTACCTTGCTCAAGGGTACAGCAGCAGTGTCCCCCTCCTGGGATTGAACCCACAACCCTCTGGTCAAGAGTCCAGAGCCCTAACCACTACTCCACACTGCTGCAGGGTGGGATGAATAGAAATACAGATATACATTATGTTTCTGTTTTCTTTGTACTTGTTCACAAGTAAAGAAATTCTCTCTATTTATTTGCAGGTGTTAGAAAATAAATTGCTGTTCTGAGTCAACTAGAATCTCCATTTAGAAAAAGGCTTTCTGAATGGTGTTGGATTTTTTGAAAAGTTCAAATCCCGGCTCAGCCACTGACTCATTGTGTGACCCTGAGCAAGTCACATGACCTCCTTGTGCTCTGTCTTTCAGGTGAGACATTGTTGTAAGTGACTCTGCAGCTGATACTTACTTTACACACCCTAGTCTTTGTAAGTCGCCTTGGGCAAAGGTGTCTGCTAAATAAGCAAATAATAATAATAATAATAATAATAATAATAATAATAATAATAATAATAATAATGAAAGAAACTACAAAATGATATTGCAAAAGTCTACCGGAAGCCATAATAGTAGTACAGTATGTTAGAGTTTGAAATGTCACATTTTTGTCAGTTTTTCATTGGGTATGTGGAAAACTACAAAGCAGTATGTAAATTAAATCTGTTAACTTAAACATTTTCAACAGATTTCATTTGACTTTATGAAGCAAATGTTGTTAATTATATAGGGTGATGCAAAATATTTGGCCAGAGCTGTACATTTACCTTGGATTGTCCTGAGACGTAGTCCTTTATTTTTATTTTTCAATGTGTTATCCTCTATTATTTAGTGTCGAAAGGGCTGTCTTGTGAACTCAAAGCCCAGAAGCACTGGCAACTGTAATTATCCCACTGAAACATTTTCCCATGGATGTTTAGAAATATTTCAGATGTCTGAAAATTACATGTAATATTTTCTTCTGATCATATGGAGTTGCTATAGGGACATGTTATTTAGGGACACTAGTGTTACTATACTATATGCTGAAATCAAATCACAATGGGTAGAAATCCTGCATTGTGATTGGAAAATATGATACTCAAATGGGGAACTAATGTTGGGTGAATCAAAGCTGCTTTTGGAATTCTGACAAGTGACAATTTCAGCTTATCGGAACTCTGTTTAACTGCTTTTTATGATGTTTAATCAAATATCTTGTCTGTATTAAAGAGCTTTCATCTGAGTTGCCTGCCATAGACATATGTAAGGTAGGCTAGTGTAGTCTTCTTATAAGCACCAGTGGGGTCTGGTGGATAGCATTACAAAAGAAAACTCAATCCAGAGTTGCACATCACTGCTTCTTACTTCCAAAAAGACACTGGCTGATCCATGGTACTGTATGACAGACAACTAGAACTGAAGAGCAGCTCCTACACTGGAAAAAGCCCCCCAACTTGACTTCTAATCAATAAAAAAATCAATAAAAATCAATGAAGCAATTGTAATAAGAATTATTACAGATTGTAAAGTTCATTAAAATTTAAGGGACAATAAAAACAAAACTCGCTTTCCAATCAGTTAGGAGCAGAGAGACTCACTCTGTAATTTTTCTATTTTCTATTAACCCTGTTATTCTACCCATTTTGAAACACCCATTTTGAAAGTCAACTCACTGCTGCAATCAACTTACCAGTCTGGAGTACTGAAGATCTACTGGGGACCTCCGTTGCCCCTGTCAAGCTAATCTCCTGTTTTCACTTGCTGAGCCTGAGCAACGCTGGAGCCGGATCAGTGGGGGTCGCTGAAGTGTGATGACACACAATAACCCAAAAGCCACAGCGAACAAGATTTAAACCACACTAGCATGACTCATTCTGCGTTCCTGTGGACTCTGGGTGAAAAATTGTGTGAGCAACCAGGTGTAACCAAGGTAACCATGCTTTGAATTCAGTTTTGTTATAAACCAGGCATTATAATAGGTTGATTTATTGATGTCTCTTTGTAAAACACCAATCACACATTCTTTTTACATGTGGGATTAGGTTTAACCAGTATGTGAGATATTCCAGGTTGTATATCACTTTGATATACCCCAACAGTATCAGTCACTATAGTGGTAAGTAATGGTTATTCTCTTTGATTGAGTATCTTCCAACCTCTTTAAAATATACTTGAGTTTTGCAGCAATCTGCAGGGTATTTCCCTGCAGTTCTTAAAATGTAAAACAGATGATGATCATTTTTTAACACTGTAGGGGAAAATGGTCATCTACTTTTTGCAAAAAAGCAGTCTAGAAATAGCATGATACCTTTAAGAACGCATGTAATGGAATTATAAACAGATACAAAATTAAAGTTGCTTTAATGATTTCTATTGCAATTACTCAAATACAAGCCTGTGTCCAGGTAAATGGACGGTAACTAAAACTAAAAAAAATGTCATTTGACGCTGCTTATATATATATATATATTGTGAGGAAAGGGTAGCGGCGCCTTTAAGGAAAGGAACTACACAACCCAGGACTCCTAGTGCCAATTAATTGGGGGGTCTGGGTTTAAAAGGAGGCAGGTCAGAGCCATAGGGGTGTGGGGAACACGGGCCTGCTGTTCTACAGGAAGGTAGTGTGGAAACGCAAGTACTTTGAGAAAACAACGCAAGGTAAAAGCTATCGGGTTATGTTAAATCCTGGCAGTGTTTAGTGATAAGAAAACACGATTTTTCCTCTTGTTGAGGTAGCCTTTTTGTTTTGTTGTAAAAGTTTATTTATTTTCTTTTACCGGGGTTATGTGAAGAGTTGCGCTTTTAAAGGATGTAAAAAGAAGTTCTGCTGGGTTCAGCTCTGCGGCGATACGCCCTCATAATGGCGGTGTGGGCTTTATGTTACAACCCAAAGGGGAATGGTTACTTACGTCCTGAAGCGACGCTAAATAGTAACCCAAAAGAATAAACTCTAAACCTGTTGTTTATGTTTTGAAAAGACATTGAAACAGTAACCTGGAAAAGAGGGAGCTGGTTTTATACTTACCTGTGTTCCAGGTCTACAGCAGAGGGAGCCTGTCTGGGACCTACCTGTGTTACCGATCGACTCCAGCAGAGGGAGCTGGTTTTCTACTTACCTGTGTTACAGGTCTACCCCAGCAGAGGGAGCCTGTCTGGGACCTACCTGTGTTACCGATCGACTCCAACAGAGGGAGCTGGTTTGGACATTACTGTGTTACAGGTTTTCCTCGGCAGAGGGAGCCTGTCCTGGACTTACCAGTGTTGCAGGTCTACCCCAACAGAGGGAGTTTGTTGAGTACATGCTTATGCTCCAGGACTACTCCAGTGGAGGGAACCTGCTGTGTACTTACCTGGGTTACCGGGATCCATCCTGCACTTACCTGTAACCCAGGACAGCTCTAGGAGAGAGAGCTGCCCTGTTCTCACCTGCGGACTAACTCACGACAGTTGTAGGCCCCTGGAGTGCTCTTCGATTTCCATAGCTTGAAGTAGCTTAGAGAGGGTTGAAGAAGTGAGTTAGTCAGCGGCCCGTACAGGGCGAGTACTTTACCAGAAATTGATTTATGGTTGTAAATATTGAAAATAAAACTTACTTGCCTGCAATTGTGCCGGAGTGGGATTGTGCAACTGTGCCGGAGTGGGACGGGAAAACTGTGATACAAACGCACTGAGCTATTGGATCCTTTACAATATATATATATATATATATATATATATATATATATATATATATATATATATATTGTAATAAATTGCCCCCACTCGGGTTCGTTGCCCCTTTAAAAATTGACCCAGCACACAAGAAATGGGTTTTTCTGCGCTGACGTGCTATTTTTAATAAGCACAAAAACAAAATAAACACAAAACAACACCTAGCTCCTTCGGAGCGCTAACTAAAACTCAGGAACACCCTGACTATAAAGTGGGACGGCTAAGCCGTTTCCCCACAACACAAAACAAAAACACACAGTATTTTTACAAAACTCTTACTTTTTCCCGTGGCTGCTTGGACACAGAACACTCTACCTGTCTCCTTCTATACAGCAGCCCTGTGCAGACTGACTGCACCTCTTATATACCCTGCACCTGGTCCTAATTTACAATCACTACCAGGTGCAGGGGATCATTAACAATAAAACACTTAACCAATTAAATAAAACAATTAACCAAACTAAGGTTTTCCTCTGGGAGATGTAGTCCCATTCCCCCAGGACTACACTATCTTACAATATATATATATATAATCAGTGCCTTGCAAAAGTATTCAGACCCCTGACCAATTCTCTCATATTACTGAATTACAAATGGTACTTTGAAATTTCGTTCTGTTTGATATTTTATTTTAAAACACTGAAACTCAAAATCAATTATTGTAAGGTGACATTGGTTTTATGTTCGGAAATATTTTTAAGAAAAATAAAAAACTGAAATATCTTGCTTGCATAAGTATTCAACCCCCACACATTAATATTTGGTAGAGCCACCTTTTGCTGCAATAACAGCTTTAAGTCTTTTGGGGTAAGTATGTACCAGCTTTGCACACAGTGTCGGAGTGATTTTGGCCCATTCTTCTTGGCAGATTTGATCCAGGTTGTTCAGGTTGGTTGGACGATGCTTGTGGACCGCAATTTTCAAATAGTGCCACAGATTCTCAATGGGATTGAGATCAGGACTTTGACTGGGCCACTGTAGGACATTCACCTTTTTGTTCTTGAGCCACTCCAATGTTGCTTTGGCCTTGTGCTTGGGATCATTGTCCTGCTGAAAGGTGAATTTCCTCCCAAGCTTCAGTTTTTTAGCGGTCTGAAGCAGGTTCCCTGTATTTTGCTCCATCCTTTCTTCCTTCAATTTTAACAAGATGCCCAGTCCCTGCTGATGAGAAGCATCCCCACAGCATGATGCTGCCACCACCATACTTCACTGTAGGGATGGTGTGTCTTGAGGCATGGGCAGTGTTAGGTTTGCGCCACACATAGCGCTTTGAGTTTTGGCCAAAAAGCTCTATCTTGGTCTCATCTGACCACAAAACCTTTTCCCACATCGCAGCTGGGTCACTCTCATGCTTTCTGGCAAACTCCAGACGTGCTTTCAGATGGTACTTTTTGAGTAACGGCTTCTTTCTTGCCACCCTCCCATACAGGCCAGTGTTATGCAGAGCTCTTGATATGGTTGACTGGTGCACCATTACTCCACTCCCAGCCACTGAACTCTGTAGCTCCTTCAAAGTGATTGTTGGCCTCTTTGTGGCTTCTCTCACAAGTCTCCTTCTTGTTTGAGCGCTGAGTTTTGAGGGACGGCCTTTTCTTGGCAGTGCCTGGGTGGTGTGATGCAGCTTCCACCTCCTAATTATTGATCCATCTGTGCTCACTGGGATATCCAAACACTTGGATATTATTTTGTACCCGTTCCCTAATCTATGCATTTGTATTACTTTATCTCTAACTTCTGTAGAATGCTCTTTGGTCTTCATTTTCCTTCAGATTCACAGCCTGACCAATGATCCTTCAACAGTGGGGTTTTTATCCAGAAAATGTGACAGCAACTTTAATGGTTCACAGGTGGAGGCCAATGGTAAGGTAATTGTGTCCTCGTTAGGGCAATTTCTTTCATCAGTGTAAACTGGGAGCTTCCACAGCACAGGGGTTGAATACTTATGCAAGCAAGATATTTCAGTTTTTTATTTTTCTTAAAAATATTTCCCAACATAAAACCTTATGTGCCATGATTTTGAGTTTCAGTGTTTTAAAATAAAATATCAAACAGAACGAAATTTCAATGTACCATTTGTAATTCAGTAATATGAGAGAATTGGTCAGAGGTCTGAATACTTTTGCAAGGCACTGTATGTAAAATGCAGATTCAGAGCCGGTCACAAGATACAGGAGGTTACCTCAAAGCATGGCACAGACAGTAAATAGTGGTAAGGTTAAATGTACCTGGCTTGCTACAATTGCTTGTTGCCACTCAAGGTTAACATAGATGTGGGGGTTCCATCCTTTGCCCAAGGTCAGCTTGACTTTTGATGATGGATTTATGAAATGATCATATTTGTAGGTGTATCTCCTGCCTTGAAACCTCTAATAGCTTTACATTCCCTGGAACAAAAAATAAATTGAAGAGAAAAAAGGATTTGGAGTTATTGACCAGGGTGATTGAAGGAATCAGAGCCCAGGAGCACACGAGAGAGCACATGACCCTTTTATATCTTACCACAGTCATTTTGCATATTTCTTTTCATGCTTTTTAATATGCTTTAGCTTTCTTCTCTGGGCTTTACAGTGATTAGCCTTGCCTTACCATGCTTTGTTATACATGTTTTTACTATGGTAAACTTGTAAAAGGATACCGGTCTAAGGCTCAGAGTTCAGATTTGGAAGGGGTGCAGGTGTGACTGTGAGGTGGATTTCCACAAGCGAAACTCTGTAAAACAGAAATGAACACTTGCTTTTAGCTGGAAGTCCACCTGAGTCTCTACTCTTCCTTTAAGAATGCAATGAAAAGTGTTAAGGCTGCAACTAATAAAAATTAGCATGCTGGGACAGATTTGACACTGCAGTTCTTGGGTGTGATTTCATAGTTTTGAGAGGTGTGAGAAATTCTTCCAGAGGTTCTTGCATAAATTAGTCACTAGTAACCAAACACTGTTGATAAGCTTCCAGTTGTACAGACTTCTAACTACAGCTGTGGCCAAAAGTTTTGCATCATCCTATAGAATTAACTCATTTTACTTCATAAAGCCGAATGAAACCTGCTGAATAATGTTACGTTAACATATTGAGTTATATATCGCTTTGTAGTTTTCCAAAAACTGACACACATTTTAAAATGTGACATTTCAAAATCTAACATGAAATACTGTACTACTATTATGGCTTCCAGTAGACTTTTACAATATAACTTTGTTTGATCACATGATGTTACATAACATATCTAAATTATGTTCATATACAGTAATTTTTCTTGTTTTAATAATGTCTTATATCTTAAAAAAAGATTTAGTGGAATTATTTATTTAGCACATTGCACTTTAAGTGACATTTATAGTGTTATTTGTCATCCATAACTATTCAACTCTCAATAGTGCTGAATTTAGAAATACAAAAAAAAAAAAACTAAAATTCAATGACAAACATTTGACAAGAAGTCATTTTCTGTGTCTTTACAATATCTGTAATTTGCCTATGAAATCATGCAACATTACTTTTCTCAATAATATGCAAGGTACTAGAAAAGATGGATGTCAGCATTTACCATCCGTTTCATGCATCAGTTTTCTGATGACCAAAATAATCTGCTTGGTATGAATAAAAACTCCCCTATTGCACCAGCCACCAAAACACATTCCCATCACTCTGCAGTGACTGAATCCCCCACCGCGACATGCAGCAAATTAGACATATCTCTGGGGCATCCAACCAGATGATTGAGTAAAATCACTCTGTGGATGATGTCACCCAAGCAGGAAAATTTGGACTTTGAATCCAGACTGGATCCTATGAACTTAGCAGATAGGCTGCTTTCAACTATTTTAGACTATAGATAATTGGACAAAAGACTTTGTTTTTGGTCGTTTTTAGGCGAGAAAGAATAGAACCCAAGCTTTGAATGTTAGAAGAAAAGGGATCCATTATAACTTACTGGCATATCACACTGCACAGTTGATAAGGTCATGTCACAGGGTTCAGATACCTAGGATATAATATGATAATAAACCTACTGTAAGGTGTTGCTATTAGTATCTAATAAGAAAATGTATGAATGTGAGGAGACCTTTCGACCGCTGAATGCTCTCTTGCCAAGTTGGGTCTTAAAAGATCCAAGTGATTCTGATTCAGCATGACTTGGTAGCCCATTCCATACCCTCGCCACACTCTGTGTGAAGATGTGTCTTCGTCCTTCAGTCCTAAGTTTCTCAGTTCCTAATATTCGTACAGAATTTGGAAAAAAATGAATTTCGTTTTATTGCTTGGAACTGAAACTTACTGTCTTAATAAATTTAAAGGAGTTCAAACAAAAATTGACATCCATGTAACCGAGACATGTTTTTGCTTTGGCCGGTGCTCCTAAATTGTTTCTTATAATTTAATTAAATTGTTTGTATTGGTTGGGTAAATTTGAATTTGCGTGTTTTTGGTATTATATGCCTGCTTCTTGACCAGGTCTCCCTTGAAAAGGAGATTTTAATTTCAGCTGGACTTTCCTGTTTAACTAAAGTCTGCATAAATAAATAAATAAATACATTTAAACAATGGTGGTATTTAGGCCCTCCAGCATTGCATGAGTGTCCTGTGAAAGCTTCAAGGAGGGAGGAAACTTGCTTACCAGCAGCTAAAACTACCTTAATAGTAAGCCCTATGAAGCAGGGGGGTAGAAAAAGAATACTGAAGCTTTTATATTAAATTCATGGAACCACCGTTGTTAAAATAATTTAAAAATCCTTATAACATTTCACACATTTTCAAGACAGTTTAGATAAAGGCTCAATCACTTGTTTTTATTTTCATAACCTTAAAACAGGGTCCAAAGTTAATAATCTAAACCATGGCGGTGTTCAGATTTGCCAGTTTAGATCAAGCGAATAGACCACATAATGCCTTTTTTGGTGATAACAGCAAAGTGTGACACTTTATTAATTCTGCTGTTCATTGTGAATGATAAAATCAGCAAGCTCTGTCTTTGAGTATCTAGCATGGCACTATGCTAACACACCCAATAGCAATTATTTAGTTGCGAGGCAGCATTCTTGTTTAATGTCTGTATCTTTCTAAACAAGACACAGAGAGAGAGAGTTGAACTGAGCAGTCACAGAAATAATGAGCTCTTAAAAAACAACAATAGCTTTTTTATTTTGAATGGAACAGAATGTTTATATAATATAAATCTGTTTTTTCACATTCCTTAACATCTGGACCAGAAATGATCTTAAAAAAAAAAATAACTTAAGAAATGAATTAACTGAAGAAAAGAGTAAAAAATAGACACTGAAACATACTACGAAATCTAAAGGATCTAATAATACAAGAACAGAAAGGAGAGGAAAGAAAAGAATACAACTAAAAGAAACAGAAAGAAAAAGCAGAAGGAAAGAAAGATATTAAGAAAAGAAAAAAAGACAGAAAGACAAAAACAGAAGGAAAGAAAGAAAGAAAGAAAGAAAGAAAGAAAGAAGTAAGTATAATAAGGTAAGCTTCTTAAATACCATCATATAAATATAAGAAATCCTCTGTCAGGTCTGCCAAACTAGGAAGTAAACACAGTGGACGCGTTAAGTAAGTGAGCCGCTCAGAGTGAGAACGCTCAGAAAACACACTGAGCAGATTTAAATGACTTAACGCTCTGCTCCACGAGAGCGCTGAGCGACTTTTAAAATGGCGAATAATGATTCGTATTTGTGATGGTCTGGTTGATGAAATGTCCCGAGATGATGGTCTCATTGGTATTGAATTCCTAAAACCAGGAATGTTAGTATTAGTATATACTTATATTTGATTTGTTTGTAAATGTGTTTATTTTTGCTTTTTAATACGCTCGTTGTTGGTTTGTACGGTATTGGTGTTTGTGTCTTGTAAATAAATACTGCACGCCTGTGCGGCGTGTTCAAACCGCATCTCTGTCTCTGTGCCTCCATTCCAGCTCTCACCTGCCTGCTTCAGCTGTGGTAACAACCCAAATCCATAACAAGTAGCCTTTTCAGAAGTTTGATTTTAATAAAACAATTATTTATTAAATGCCTCCACAATTGCTTTTGTTTACAGCTAGACTAGTGTAGTACAATTTATTTTATTTTTTTTTTAAACTTTGTTTATTGGATTTCACAAATTAAGCAGGATGAAACATAAACACAATTTAACAGAGATTTAAGATTAATAATAATTATAATTGTTATAAAAGAGAAGAGAAAGAGGAGAAAGACAGAAGAGAAAGAAAGGAAGGAGCCAGAGAGAAAGACAGAGAAAGTGCCGTGCTTGCTTTTTCATTATTATTAATTTTATAAAGGAAGATTATGGAGGGGAGGGCAATCTGAGGTTGTCAACATAGGAGAGAAAGGGTTGTCATGCTTTATTAAATCTTGCAGTGGATCCCCTTAATGTAAACTTTATTTTTTCCAATTTAAGGGAGTACATGAGATCCCTAATCCAGTGAACATGTGAGAGTGGGGCAGCCTGTTTCCAACCAAACAAAATGAGGCGTCTAGCCTGCAGAGTTGCAAAGGCCACGGTGTCCGACTGCAGCCCTGTTAAAGACCTGATTGAGAATTAATTTCTGGGATCAAATGTGAAGCAGCAGATTGACGCAGATGATGTGCTAAAATTTTGCTAGCCTTGTCACCATGTTCATATAGTGCATGCCGTGATCTAATCATTAATTGCTCTGCCTGTTTAGTGAAGAGAAGGTTGAATTCAGTCTGTAGGGACAATCGTTGTTTATAGAGTTCTGGAGTGGGAGAGAGAGCATGTTGCTGATCTAACTGCAAAATAAGGTCAGTTAGTTCTGAGAGCCACCCTGTTCGAAGCTTGTTGAGTCTAGCACTATAAGAGATTACTTGGCCTCGTAAATAAGCCTTTAAGGTTTCCCATAAAGTGATGGAGGACATCCCAGGTGTAGATAAAGGCTCAATCACTTGTTTTTATTTTCATAACCTTAAAACAGGGTCCAAAGTTAATCATCTAAACCATGGCGGTGTTCAGATTTGCCAGTTTAGATCAAGCGAATAGACCACATAATGCCTTTTTTGGTGATAACAGCAAAGTGTGACACTTTATTAATTCTGCTGTTCATTGTGAATGATAAAATCAGCAAGCTCTGTCTTTGAGTATCTAGCATGGCACTATGCTAACACACCCAATAACAATTATTTAGTTGCGAGGCAGCATTCTTGTTTAATGTCTGTATCTTTCTAAACAAGACACAGAGAGAGAGAGTTGAACTGAGCAGTCACAGAAATAATGAGCTCTTAAAAAACAACAATAGCTTTTTTATTTTGAATGGAACAGAATGTTTATATAATATAAATCTGTTTTTTCACATTCCTTAACATCTAGACCAGAAATGATCTTAAAAAAAAATAATAACTTAAGAAATGAATTAACTGAAGAAAAGAGTAAAAAATAGACACTGAAACATACTACGAAATCTAAAGGATCTAATAATACAAGAACAGAAAGGAGAGGAAAGAAAAGAATACAACTAAAAGAAACAGAAAGAAAAAGCAGAAGGAAAGAAAGATATTAAGAAAAGAAAAAAAAGACAGAAAGACAAAAACAGAAGGAAAGAAAGAAAGAAAGAAAGAAAGAAAGAAAGAAAGAAAGAAAGAAAGAAAGAAAGAAGTAAGTATAATAAGGTAAGATTCTTAAATACCATCATATAAATATAAGAAATCCTCTGTCAGGTCTGCCAAACTAGGAAGTAAACACAGTGGACGCGTTAAGTAAGTGAGCCGCTCAGAGTGAGAACGCTCAGAAAACACACTGAGCAGATTTAAATGACTTAACGCTCTGCTCCACGAGAGCGCTGAGCGACTTTTAAAATGGCGAATAATGATTCGTATTTGTGATGGTCTGGTTGATGAAATGTCCCGAGATGATGGTCTCATTGGTATTGAATTCCTAAAACCAGGAATGTTAGTATTAGTATATACTTATATTTGATTTGTTTGTAAATGTGTTTATTTTTGCTTTTTAATACTGTTGTGTGAAATTTTAATTACTTTAAATTTAAAAGGAAGTTAATGTGGAGGTAAATAAGACAATTACTACACAGAGTAATTCCAAATAAGGTCCGCTTTATTTCACACCCTTGATACAATAATAGACAAACACACATACAAGAATATATTAATCAGAGATATAATATACTCATAGAGACGCAACTGAACTAATCCTTACCCTTCCAAGCAGATCGGGAGAGCCCCTCGACCCTGGTAAGAGAAAGCAGCTGTCTCCAAAACTACCGAGCAGGACTGCGCATATCCTCACGGCCGACTCTCCTCAACAAAGGTTATATTAATCACAGATCAATACAACCCATGAGACGCAACTGAACTAATTCTTACCCTTGCAAGCAGATCGGGAGAGCCCCTCGACCCTAGTAAGAGAAAGCAGCTGTCTCCAAAAATACCGAGCAGGACTGCGCATATCCCCACGGCTGACTCTCACCAGAGCAGGGGGTGAACCCGTCCTTTATAGCTTACCAAGTTAGGCTTCCGCGTGCGAGAGAGTAATTGGCCAGATCACTTTCTCGAGGCTCGCCCTGTGAATCATTTCTGTAAGCTATCCCTTTCCCATAACATTCTGAGAAAAACAAGATAAGCAGTACAAAAACAAGTTAGATTACAAAAACAAGATAGATATGCGGTACAGAAACAAGTTAGATGAACAAAAACAGGATAGATAAGCCGTACAAAACAAGTTAGATGAACAGTAGCAGTACAGGTTATTACAGGGCAAGGGCACAGATGGACTCGAACGCATTTCTATAACTTTCTAGAACATTTTTTTTATTTCAAATACGCTCGTTGTTGGTATTGTACGGGATTGGTGTTTGTGTCTTGTAAATAAATACTGCACGCCTGTGCGGCGTGTTCAAACCGCATCTCTGTCTCTGTGCCTCCATTCCAGCTCTCACCTGCCTGCTTCAGCTGTGGTAACAACCCAAATCCATCACAAGTAGCCTTTTCAGAAGTTTGATTTTAATAAAACAATTATTTATTAAATGCCTCCACAATTGCTTTTGTTTACAGCTAGACTAGTGTAGTACAATTTATTTTATTTTTTTTTAAAACTTTGTTTATTGGATTTCACAAATTAAGCAGGATGAAACATAAACACAATTTAACAGAGATTTAAGATTAATAATAATTATAATTGTTATAAAAGAGAAGAGAAAGAGGAGAAAGACAGAAGAGAAAGAAAGGAAGGAGCCAGAGAGAAAGACAGAGAAAGTGCCGTGCTTGCTTTTTCATTATTATTAATTTTATAAAGGAAGATTATGGAGGGGAGGGCAATCTGAGGTTGTCAACATAGGAGAGAAAGGGTTGTCATGCTTTATTAAATCTTGCAGTGGATCCCCTTAATGTAAACTTTATTTTTTCCAATTTAAGGGAGTACATGAGATCCCTAATCCAGTGAACATGTGAGAGTGGGGCAGCCTGTTTCCAACCAAACAAAATGAGGCGTCTAGCCTGCAGAGTTGCAAAGGCCACGGTGTCCGACTGCAGCCCTGTTAAGGGAACATTGTCAGGAATCACACCGAAAATCGCAATGAGTGGAGTGGGGTCAAGAGGCACTGGTAAGAACTGAGAGAGGGTCTCAAAGACAGAGGTCCAAAACGGAGCCAGCCTGGGACAGGACCAGAACATATGAATGAGAGAAGCTGGTGCTAGTTTGCATCTGTCACAGGCTGGATCCAATTCAGGGTATATTCTGGACAATTTGACCTTTGATAAATGAAGACGGTGTAAGATCTTGAATTGAATAAGCCCATGCCGAGCACAAACTGAAGAGGAATGCACACGAGCAAGGATGGATTCCCAGTCATCAGTTAGCTGGAGTCCTAGATCATGTTCCCACAGGGTTTTCAAAGTGGACAATGAAGGGCAATGCAGAGACAATATAATGTTATAAATTTTAGATATTACGCCCCTACTGTCAGGGTTGAATTCTAGAATCGAATCAGTGATTGATTTGGGAGGCAGTAGAGGAAATTGAACCACTCTATTATGAACAAAGTTGCGAATTTGCAAGTAGCGAAAAAAGTGTGTTTGAGGTAGGTTAAATTTTTGGACAAGCTGGCCAAACGATGCAAAATTATTGTCAATGTATAAATCTTTAAGAGACTTAATACCACTTCTGTACCACAGACTAAAAGCAGAGTCACTGAGGGTGGGAATAGATGGTTTTACATCAACAGGGGCAGATATGGACATGGACTGTAGGCCAAACCGCCTCCTAAACTGCGACCAGATCCGGAGGGAGTGACACACCAATGGGTTAACACTAAACTGAGAAGTCGAGAGGGGAAGAGAAGAGCACAGTAGGGCAGGCAGGGAGGTAAAGCGACAGGAGGCTGACTCCATGGCCATCCACGCAGGGCCGTCCAGCCGGGGGTGAAAATGTGACCAATGTAATAGATTTCGGATATTATCCGACCAATAATAAAATTGAAAGTTAGGCAGAGCCATACCAACCCTTGGTTTAATTCTTTGTAGGAAATCTTTCCGAATTCTGGGAGGCTTCTTATTCCAGATAAACAAAGAAACCATCCGATCAAGTGTATTGAAAAAACTTTTAGTAATAAAAACAGGGATACATTGAAACAGGTAGAGTAACTTAGGGAGTGTGTTCATCTTGACCGAGCTGATGCGACCTGCCAGAGAAAGTGGTAGAGTGGACCGGTGAAGAAAGTCTTGTTTAATACGCTCTAGTAGGGGAGTAAAGTTAAATTTAAAGAGTTTGTTGTATGAGCGTGTGACTGTGACCCCCAAGTAAGTAAAGCTTTCGGATGCAATTTTGAAAGGGAGATTCTCAAGGGGACAGCGACGAGCTGCCAAGTTGATAGGGAACAATTCACTCTTGTGTAGGTTAAGTTTATATCCAGAGAACCTGCTAAAGTGTTCCAGTATGACTAAGGCATGGGGAGGGAAGAGATAGGATCAGAAATATATAAAAGAAGGTCATCAGCATAAAGTGACACCTTCTGATTGCGCCCCCCCCCCCCCCCCCCCGAATTACTCCTTTTACATCCTGACTTACACGCAGGGATATTGCAAGAGGTTCAATGGCAATTGCAAAAAGAAGGGGAGAGAGAGGGCAACCTTGTCTTGTACCTCGGTGGAGAGAGAAGTATTTGGATTGAACATCATTTGTGCGAACAGAAGCTGTAGGGGAGGAATATAACAGCTTGATCCATGAAATAAAATTGTGACCAAAGCCAAACCTATGTAGAGCAGCAAACAAGTAGTCCCATTCAACACGATCAAAAGCTTTCTCTGCATCTAATGAAAGAATAACCTCAGGCAGGGGAGAAGAGGAAGTATATATAATATTGAACAGGCGGCGAAGGTTAAAATAAGTGTCTGCCCTGCACAAATCCTCTCTGGTCAGAGGAGACAATAGAGGGGAGAACCGACTCAAGACGGTGTGCCAGGGTCTTAGCAAGAATTTTAAAGTCTGCATTAAGCAGCGAAATGGGGCGGTAGGATCCACAATCAAGAGGGTTCTTATTCTGTTTAAGCAGTACAGAGATAGAGGCTTGGCACAGCGTAGGCGGTAGGGACATAGATGTAAAAGATTCAGCAAACATGGTGCTCAGTAGGGGAGACAAACTACAGCTAAATTTCTTATAAAATTCTATGGGAAACCCATCTGGGCCAGGAGATTTACCACTCTGCATTGACCTAATAGCTTGAGTTATTTCATCTGGGGCAAAGGGCTCCTCCAGGTGAGCTTTTGAGTCAGGATCCAACGCTGGAACAGGAAGGCTCTCAAAAAAAGAATCGGTTAATGCGGGATCGGCAGGTGATTCCGATTTGTAAAGAGAAAAATAAAATGTTTTAAATTGATCATTAATCTCCTGCTGGTCAGTTGTAGGCAGACCTGATTGAGAATTAATTTCTGGGATCAAATGTGAAGCAGCAGATTGACGCAGATGATGTGCTAAAATTTTGCTAGCCTTGTCACCATGTTCATATAGTGCATGCCGTGATCTAATCATTAATTGCTCTGCCTGTTTAGTGAAGAGAAGGTTGAATTCAGTCTGTAGGGACAATCGTTGTTTATAGAGTTCTGGAGTGGGAGAGAGAGCATGTTGCTGATCTAACTGCAAAATAAGGTCAGTTGGTTCTGAGAGCCACCCTGTTCGAAGCTTGTTGAGTCTAGCACTATAAGAGATTACTTGGCCTCGTAAATAAGCCTTTAAGGTTTCCCATAAAGTGATGGAGGACATCCCAGGTGTTGAGTTGGTATCCAGAAAGAAGTCTATCTGGGAAGAAATAAACTGGACAAAGTCTTGATCAGATAATAATAGGGGGTTGAGCCTCCAAGGGTGACGTGGTGCCACCTGCCTGTGAAAAAAAGCTCCAAAACCAGAGGCGCATGATCTGATATGACTATACTCTGATACGTACAAGAATGTACAATGGGAAGCACTTTTTTGTCCAGAAAAAAGTAGTCAATACGAGAGTATGTTTGATGTACAGGAGAAAAAAAAGAGTACTGCCGGGCAGTTGGAAAAAGAAAGCGCCACGGATCAGAAGCCCCATATGTGTCAAGAAATGAACGAATATAATCAGAGCAGATTTTGAAGGGGTTGTTGGATTTAGGCAGGAGCGGTCCAACCTAGGGTTAAGAGTACAGTTCATGTCCCCCCGAGTAAGAGGTGGAGTGTGTGCACATCAAGAAGGGAAGAAAGAAAGTTAGTGAAAAACTGACTGTCATCCCAATTAGGAGCATAGACATTAGCTAAAATTAAAGGGGTGTTATAAAGAGTACCTGTGACAACAACATAACGACCATTTGGGTCCGCAGTCACCTGGGAGGCAATGAATGGAATGGATTTGTGTACTAAAATTGCTGCTCCCCTAGCCTTGCCATGAAATTTGGAATGAAATATCTGCCCCTCCCAACTCCTGCGCATACGGGAATTTCGAAGATGTGTTTCTTGCAGAAAAGCAATGCCCACTTTCAGTTGTTGAAGGTGAGATAACACTCGATTGCGTTTCACTGAGTGATTAAGCCCCTTGACATTCCAGCTTATAAAATTAACCTGGCACCCAATATCACTAGAGTTAGAACCAGCCACAGCAACCATCAAGGTTTAGGGATTGTCACAAGGCTGGCTGAGTGGTGAGTGAAACTGAGACGCAATGGTAGCGTTCAGAAGGTTTATTGCAAAATAAAAGGGTTTTAAACACAAAACAGAACACGGCACTTGAGCCAAAATAAACAGATAAACAAAACAAACAGACACTGACACACAGGGACGAACACTAAACAAACACGTACCACGTAGCAATTGTTTACTTTTTACTTTAATTATCTCCTCACTCTCTCCCGTTCCTTCGCCCTGAACACCCAACCCCGAGTGAATGAAACGTGCATCTATTTATACTGTTGTGCTGGGATTCAATTACTAATTAATTATTCACTTGAATCCCAGCACGTGAATTAATTATGTGCAACCTCGTGCGCGCATATTACTTACTTTAAATGCATGTGCAGTGATGTGCAATCCCGTGCCTAAATACAATTATACATTTTTAAATACACGTGAAACACAGACCCGTTTATATCCCGTGTACCAATGACTATACACCAACATTAACACACGCACCATACAACACATAACACACAAATGCACACAGGGGCGGGGCACATTGCCACATATACCCCCCCCTTGTGCGCAGCACACCTGGCCTCAATGGCCACCTCCCCCCTTAAAAACCCAGCAGTCCAGGACAAAGTCTCGGGCTGGGAAGGGAGGCTTCAGTGGGCCCATGGCTGGCAATGCTGTCAGCACCCCTGCCAGTAGTGGCACGGCTGACAGCATGCTGGTCCACTCCTGCAGCGAAATTGCTGCGGGGGATGCTGGTCTCCTGACCTCTCCCCCTGTCTTTGTAGCCGGTAGCTCCCCTTTCTGGGGCTCCGGCCACCGTACTCCCTGTGGTGGAGGTGCGGGAAGCAGAGACAGCTCCTGCTGTTCTGCTCCTGGCAGTGGCGGAGGCAGAGGCAGCTCCTGCTCGTCTCCTCCTGGTGGTGGTGGAGGCAGAGGCAGCTCCTGCTCCTCTGCTCCTGGCGGAGGTAGAGGCAGCTCCTGCTCCTCTGCTCCGGGCAGTGGCGGAGGCAGAGGCAGCTCCTGCTGCTCTGCTCCTGGTGGTGTCGGAACCAGCAGGTATTCACCCTCTGCTGGTGGAGGTGGGAGGGGCAAGCAGTCCTCCCACAACAATGAAGGTGGAACCAGCAGGGATTCACCCTCTGCTGGTGGAGGTGGCGGAGGCAGAGGCAGCTCCTGCTGCTCTGCTCCTTGCGGTGGAGGCAGAGGCAGCTCCTGCTCCTCTGCTCCGGGCGGTGGTGGAGGCAGAGGCAGCTCCTGCTGCTCTGCTCCTAGTGGCGGAAGCGGTGGAGGTGGGAGCAGCGTGTAGTCTCTGGGCGATGGAGGTGCGAGCAGCGTGTAGTCTCCTACTGTTGCAGAGGACTGGTGCAGCTCTGGCTCTCTTGCAGGGGACTGGTGTGGCTCGCCCGCTCTTGCAGGGGACTGTGGTGGAGGCAGTGGCGATGGGGTGGATGCTGGCCACTCAGAGGGAGGCTGTGGCGGTGCTGGCTCCCTCTGCTGTAGCGGCTGGGCTGGTGTGTGCCGTGCTCCCTTCAGCAGCATAAATAGAGGCTGCTGGGGGACACCAGCATCCTGCCCTTCTCCCCCCCAGAAAAATTCAGGGGGTTGAGCCTGTAACTCCTCCCCTTCTGGCTCTTGGGATGGCAGCGATGGCTCCTCCCCCTTTAGCTCTCGGGATGGCAGCAGCAGGTGAACCAACAGGCATGCTTCTCTGCTGGTGGACACTGGGACAGCAGGCCTTGTTCCTCTGCTGGTGTAGATGGGGACAGCAGGTATTCTTCCTCTGCTGGTGGAGGTGGAACCAGTAGGCATTCTTCCTCTGCTGGCAGCTTGGGTCCTAGGGCTGTGGAAGCCCCGACTTCCCTCTCTTGGGCTATGGACGCACCAACTCCCCCCTCTTGGGCTGTGGACGTTCGGGCTCCTCCCACTCAGGCGTAGGACGTTCGGGCTCCACCCACTCAGGCGCAGGACGTTCGGGCTCCTCCCACTCAGGCATAGGATGCTCGGGCTCCTCCCACTCAGGCGTAGGACACTCGGGCTCCTCCCACTCAGGCGTAGGACGCTCAGGCTCCTCCCGCTTGGGCTGTGGACGCTCAGGCTCCTCCCGCTTGGGCTGTGGAGGCAAAACCAGCATGCATTCTTCCTCTGCTGGTGGAGACGGGGACAGCAGGCATTCTTCCTCTGCTGGTGGTGATGGGGACAGCAGGTACTCCACTGCTGGTGGACCTGCTACCTGGGCTGCTGTTGTGGTTATAGCTTCCTCCAGGTAGCTGAGGACCAACTCCAAACCTTCCTCCAAGGTGTTTGGGGTGTGTTCCCTCTCATAGGCCTCCCATCGCTCCCTGTCCATCAACCACAGCATCCGGATGGCTACTGGCATAGACTGGGCCTCCAGCCCAGCATTTTCCAGGATCCAATCCCGTAGTTTCCTGGCGTCTTCGGCCATTGTCATTTTTTTTTCCTCCAAAAAACTGCGTTTTTCTTTCCGGCCTGAGTCTGGGGGGTGCTGTTATCCCGCTTCTGACAACCATATGTCACAAGGCTGGCTGAGTGGTGACACGTGAGACCCGGAAGAAACACAGACAGACAGTAGTGGTGAGTGAAACTGAGACGCAATGGTAGCGTTCAGAAGGTTTATTGCAAAATATAGTCTTGCGGATCGGCAATTTCAGTTTTTGTAATGAAGGACAACTGACGCTTGACGGGCCAAAAGAAAGGCTCTCGCAGGCCGGATTGGGCCGGTGGCAGACAGATCAGTATAGGAGAAGACTCAGACCCAGATAGTACAGTATTCACTGTGAATGTTTATCATAACGGGACTATATTGTTCAGGGTAGTGAAGACGGCCTGAACTCTTTCGAGGAGTGCTTTCTGATTTTCAAAGGGCAGGCTGAGATAGAGAAATCACTCCCAGAAAACAACCAAATAAATACTCAGAGCAAGACTGCTGCAACCAGTGAAGCCATAACGGTAGGTATCGCTGAGCTCTCTATACCAGAGCTGCCGATAGGCCACTTCCTGAGATGATGCACTTGGTTCCGTTCACCGAGGGAATAAAACTGTCATCCTGAGGAAGCCATTTCTCTTTTTCCATCGAACCCGTGAGGGCGACCGATGCGACCTCGCGCTTGGTGGTCGTCTTCTCTTTCAGGGAACCAGGGTTACGGTAAGTAACCTAACGTGCACTTTCAATTCAAAGACGACCACCAATGTCATTACTTATGGGATAATGTATACCAGAGCCGTCGCGAGGGAGAAGGAACGGCAGCATATGAGGGACGCACTAGCAATGTCTAATCCAGGGGTTAGCGGTGAGAACTTATACCCTCAAGGATCCTCGTGCCTAATGAAGGCAGGGAAGGATCTACCACATTAAGGCGGTAGAACCTGGAAAAGGTATGCGCCGTAGCCCAGTTAGCCACAGTACAAATATCAGACATCGAGGCCCCTCTGAAGAGTGCCCAAGATGTAGCCAACCCTCTAATGGAGTGTGCGGCTACCCTACCAGGTGGGGGCAAGCCAGCACCATCATACGCAATTGAGTCCAATGTGACAGACACTGCTTAGAGAGGGGCTGTCCTTGGGTCCTTGTCCCGTGGCAGACGAAGAGCTGGTCAGATTGATGCAGAGCTCTTGTCCTATGTACGTAGTACCTCAATGCCCGCACAAGGAAATTCAATCTCTCATCCTCCATTGAAGTAAACAGAGGTGGATGGAAGGACTCCAGTTCCACATACTGATTAATGTGAAAGGCTGTGATCACCTTGGGGAGGAAAGCAGGGTTGGTGCAATTAGATTCAGCCAATACAAGTTGACCCCTTTGCCACTGGCACATCCATGCCAGTGATTATCTACCTGTTATTTGTCAAGCCGAGCAAGAATCAAACTGTTAAACCGCATCACAACAAATCTGAATCTGCCTTGGAGCCAGGGGAGGGGTCAATGATCATTATATTGTGTTAGTCAGTACACCATTTTTGCCATACGCCATCTAAGGCCGAGTATTTTGCTCGTCAGATCCATATTACTTCACTCTCTGAGAAGTATTCTGAAAATGAGGAAAAACACAACCACAACCTCTCGATCCGCCATTCTCAACTCATTTAGAGCCCATCCTCTACATGTGACTCGACACGTTCATTGCGTGTGACGTTAGCAGAAGTATTGATTCAAAAGGCCGCTCAGTTTCTTCACGCAAACCCAACCTGGTTATGATTACACTTCCAGGGCTGCTCAGCTCCTACAAGCTCATTGAACCTGCCACTGAACACTTTGTTTTCTTCAGCTTGGTTTGCACAGGGACATTTCAAAGCCTCTCAGCTTCTACAAGCTTTCTGGGAAATATTTGAGATTTGTCACAGATTCCTATTTATACACAATCAGTTATTTAATTTAACATTCATTCTGCCAGGCTGCGTTAACAAGTTCCCTTTCAATTCAAAGACGACCACCAACAACATTAGGTATGGGATATGCCTGCCTATTGGTAGGTGTTTTCTGAGCTCTCTATACCAGAGCTGCTGATAGTCCCCTTCCTGGGATGACGCCCTCGGTCCCGCCTACTGACGGATTAAAACCGTTATACTGAGGAAGCCATTTCTCTTTTTGCCTCTCAAGATGGTGAGGTAAGACCCTCTGAGTTGGTATCTGAGCGTATTGTGAAAAAGAGCTTTGATTTGCCTGTCGCAGCTTCGGCCTGCGTTTTCCCTGGTATGCGCTTCGTGCTGACCAGGCATGTGATTACACACAGTTAGGATAGGTACTGTTGCTTCAGCTGCCTCCCAGTGCTTCGGTACCTCGGTGCACGCTCAGCACTTGGTACTTCAGTGCCTCGGTGCGTGCAGTGCTCGTTGCACTCAGTGCATGCGTTGCCCAGTGCACTTGGTGTCCCGTGCACACAGTGAGCTTGGTGCTTACTGCACCCTTTGTGCACGGTGCTCTGTGCCCTCTGTGCGTATAGCGCCTTGGTGCATGTGCAACCCCGCTGCACACGGTACTCGGTGCACACGGTGTTCGGTGCACATGGTACCCGGTGCACTCGACGCTCGGTGCACGCAGAGTGCTCGGTGCTCAGTACACTCGGTGCGCATGGTGCACTTTCAATTCAAAGACTTGAATATATATATATATATATAAAGATATTCAAAGTGAATTAGCTGGGACTGGAGTTTCCATTTCAACCACAGGTCGAGTATTGCATGGTGAAGGTCTCAATGGTCGCAGGCCAAGGAAAAAGCCACACTTAGGAAAACGTCACAAGGACAATCGCTTAAAGTTTGCAAAACGTCATTTGAATGATGGATATGAGTTCTGGTCAAAGGTTTTGTGGAGTGATGAAACAAAAATCGAGCCATTTGGTCGCACCGATAGTCGTTACTTTTGGAGAAAGTCTGGTGAGGCTAACAAAGAAAAGAACACCATACCTACTGTCAAGCATGGAGGTGGTAATATCCTTCTATGGAGCTGTTTTTCCTCTAATGGCACAGGAAATTTAGTTCCAATACATGGTAAAATGGATTCCATAGCATACCAAAAGATAGTGGCCAATCATCTGAAACCCTCTGCTACAAAATTTGGTTTAAAGCGCAACGTTCCAACACAACAACAATCCAAAGCACAGAAAAATTAAATAAAAAATCACCAAAGTATAGCCAGCCTAATTAGACTTAATCAAGGTATTATTTTTTTCTGTGTTGGAAAAATAAGTAAGCAACAAGACCTGACAGGGAGGGCAGTATTGGGCAAATCTGGACCGCCCATGAGCGTAATGAGGCTCGATGCCGCAGGCGGAGGGACTTATAGCCCCTGGGAGGTCCGGTGTTTCCAAATACCGCCCACCCTGGAGGGTCTTATTATGCTTAGAAAATGGGCAACTGTTATGAAAAAAAAGACAGAAACAAATTTTGTGGTTTAAAACTTGAACATTAGGTGGCTCAAATATATCTGTTGAGAGGAAAAGACAGTTATGCTGGTACTTTTTATTTCCTGGTCATCTATTGAAAGTTAATGTACCCCCCTGCAAAGGGTATTAGCCAATGAGTTGCCAGGAAATAAAAAGCCAATTTTCTAAGTCTTAATAATTGCTCTAAAATTCCATTAATGCCTATAAAATCTTACAGGCTGATTGGCAACCCCATTTCCCCTCTCACTAAGTGCTTGAGTTTGATCTCCCTCATAAAGATAATTGTATAGAAAGCACTATGGAATATTTCTGAGTATCCTGGACAGAGTGCTATGGTATGATACAGAACTCAAATCATATCATTGTCTTTAGTTTCCAGTCAATTCAAATCTATTTATCTTAAGTACTATTTGCTGAATCACATTAAGTCATGATCCCCTTAAAATGGACAACCAATATGCAATCAGTTGGGTCAACCTTTATCCTCTGTTCCAAGGACTGTGATTGATTTAAATAGGTTCCTTGACCATCTGAATGTATTTGATCTCTTTTCATTTTGGGATTATCCATTACAAATCATTGTTTCTTATTAATTACGCACGGCTAGTTTGCTAAATCCCAAATCCATATTTTGTAAATGCTTTTTTTTTTTTTTTTTTTTATAAATTTAGTCGTTGCCAATTATTTTTTATTATTTTCTCCCAATTTGGAATGGCCAATTATTTTATTATGCTCAGCTCACCGCTACCACCCCTGCGCTGACTCGGGAGGGCGAAGATGAACACACACTGTCCTACGAAGCATGTGCCGTCAGCCGACCGCTTTTTTCACACTGCGGACTCACCATGCAGCCACCCAAGAGCTACAGCGTCGGAGGACAACGCAGCTCTCAGGCAGCTAACAGGCAAGCCCGCAGGCACCCGGCCAGACTACAGGGGTCACTGATGCATGGTGAGCCGAGGACACCCTGGGAGCTCCCATCCTCAGTCGGCAAAGGAATTGCCTAGACTCGAACTCGTGACGTCCAGACTATAGGGCACATCCTGCACTCTACGCAAGTTCTTTTACTATAAATGCTTTTTTAACATTGATATTTAACTCTGTAATACCCATGTATGTATCACATATGATACAACTGCCACCTTCTGCAGCAGTATATTGTAATGGTCTAAACATATCTTTTTAACAATCTTAATGCCTAGTTTATAAGCCTATATATTTTTTTAGATATACTGATAGGAAAATTGTAATGCAACAATATTTAGATCCATCTCTAGATCATTAAAATAGACCCATTCCATCCTATTAAATGTTCATATATAGGCTTACACTAAGTGTTGCCTGACAGATTTTAAATGTTGTGTTTGGTACAGAGAACAGAGTCTAGTTATATTAATATAGTTGGTTTTTTCCATGCAAAAATTCTAGGGCATTGTGAACGTGTTGTTGATAGTGCACAGGTGTAGTGAGGCAGTGATTATAAACAATAGTCCAACAACAGTTCAATAGTCAAAACAAAGCTTTATTGTTGCTTTTAAATAATAGGACTGACTATGCACAATGATGTGTACAGCCAGTCAAAACCACGGGGTTCAGTCCCAAAATAATAATACAATAACACACACTTTAAAACATCTACACGATCACCAGTCAACAGTGAGTGCTGCAGGTGGAAGTGGTGTTTTGAACAGTGAACAGTGAGTAACAGTGCAGTGCAGTGGAGTCCGGGTATGATGCTGGCTGAATAGTGACAACTCCCAGATATTTAGCCGTGTACAAAGACAAACACAGACAGTTAGCAAAACAAACAAAACACTTACCACTCACTCTACTTATTAATTACGTCCATTCTCTCAATGGGTCCTTTCCGTAACCATAGTGAAGGAACAGATCACTGGGCCACTTCCCCTAAATACCCTCCGTCACACCCTCTTTCGGTGGCGCAACCAATCACGTCTCCTCCAATCCGTGACTGACACATCCCCTACCGCATTAAGGCACTGACTTCTGGTATCGTGGCCCCGCCCCCTGGAATGAATTGCCAAACCATCCATTCCGGGGCACTCTGCTCTGATTATACAGTGTCTGTCACAGGCATATAATGTATATAATCTCTTTCCCTTACTAAATAATCAAGTGGGTTACATCTAAGAACTTAAACCTACGTAGCTAAAGCAAAGAAACAAGGAATGGACTCCCAAGTCCCAAAATTAAAATCAAGGTAATGGAATGATCTAGCAAAAAATATGCTTATGTATATTTTTCATCTTTTAGATATGCTTAACAGTTTGGCAAGTGTTCATTGAACTACAGTGGTTAACCTGTTCATCTCTGGAGCATTTGTATCATGACTTTACCATGTTCCACATTGGATGCCTATCTGTCACTGACAAGAATTACAGAATAGCCTTAATAGCATAGGACCGTATGTGTCTTGTAGTGTTAAAGTTTCTCTGATGAGGCCACTGTTACACTTTTGTTGCTTGTCACAATATCCACCATGGAGCACTGCAGCCATTATATTTGCCTCAAAAAATCTTTCGATCTAATACATACAAACTATGCTTTTTTAACGTTCAACATTCAAACTCTTTTATAAACTCAGACAAAGCTTACTAGGTTTCACAAAGGAGTATCGTAGACAATATATTGTACTCTCATTGCTTACTAACTGTCAATATCAATCAATTGCAATATTATTCCCTTGAGTTAAATTGAGGTTAGTAATAGAAACTCACAAGGATAGGCTGTCAATAGTTGAAGAGTGAAAATGTATTTATTTAAAAGTGTACCAAGCACTAACAGTAGGGGCCAAATAGACTGTTTTCTGTAAATGTGGCAGTATTTATTTATTTATTTATTTTTGTAAATTTACAAACATTTACTGTGTGTTAGGATTACACTGCTGCATTTTCTCCAAATTTTACACAATTTTTAACAGGATAATTCATCCAATGGCATGCTTTTTTACACATCAGTTTGGCAAAACAACAGATCTGACAGACTTTTCACAGCAGGTCTTCTGTTGGGAATCGATTCCTTCATTCATTTATGATGAAATACTTAATGAGCAAGCCAGACCACACACACAGCAGCACTCCAAAGTGTAACCAATTATAACCAATAAAGAACGCATGGGGGTATGCCATCTGTTGCCCCATTACCCACTTCGACACCTTGCTCACTAAATATCTTGCTGTTTTCTGATTGATAATCATTTCCTCTATAAATGTAAAGCAGAGATTATTATATTGCAGAAGCGAATAAGAAACAGTGAATAAATAACATTACAGGTGTGGACTTTCATAAGGAGCTCAAAAGACTCTTTGGGCTAATCGTGGTAACAGTTTTCCACACTCAACTTCCCCAAAAAAATAAGAATAAGTAATCTTTAATGTATGATCAAACATCCCTCCAGACCATTTAAAGCATATAACATGTGGCAGGATACTGGTAGGCAATAAACTAGGCTGTGTGGTCCAGTGGTTAAAGAAATGGGCTTGTAACCAGGAGGTCCCCGGTTCAAATCCCACCTCAGCCACTGACTCATTGTGTGACCCTGAGCAAGTCACTTAACCTCCTTGTGCTCCGTCTTTTGGGTGAGACATAGTTGTAAGTGACTCTGCAGCTGATGCATAGTTCACACACCCTAGTCTCTGTAAGTCGCCTTGGATAAAGGCGTCTGCTAAATAAACAAATAATAATAATAATAAAACTAATCCCTCTGCTGTACAGCCGTTAACACACAGTACCAGGAGTTCACCTCGCATGCAACATGTCGATGTTGTAATGTCAAACCCCTTTTTTTGGGTCCTAGTGCAGAGGAGGTCCTCCCGTGTTGGCAGGCGGTGGTGCTGGCAAACACACTGGCAACGGTGCCACGGCTGGCAGCAGTGCTGGGGCTGGTAGTGGGGGTGGCACTGAGGCTGGCACTGAGACAGGCAGAGCGTTTGGTCCTTGGGGTCAGTATGGAGCTAGTCGGTCGATGTGGAGTACCACCACCCTGCTACGGGTCTGAAGCTTCACCTGGTACACCACGTCAGAGATCCTTTCCAGCACAGCACATGGCCCCTCCCACGAGCTGGAAAGCTTGGGGCACAAACCCTTCTTCCGCTGGGGACAGAAAACCCAGACAGTGTCCCCAGCTTGGAAACTGCGTTCCCGGCACCTGGTGTCGTACGCCCGCTTCTGGACTCCTGCACAGCCGATCGGTACACCAGCAAGACCAGGGGCAGGTGCAGGTCCCAGTCTCGCTGGTGTTGGCTGGTCAAGATGGCGAGCTGGGTGGAAAGGGTGCAGTTGAAGCGCTCTACGAGGCCAAGACTTTGCAGGTGCAGTGGGGTGGTCCGGGTCTTGTGCACTCCCAAGTGTTTGCACACTTCCTGGAAAACCCTTGCCTCAAAGTTCCACCCCTGGTCACTGTGGAGTTCCTCTGGAGCCCTGAAACTGCTGAACATTTTGTTGACCAAGCAGTTAGCCACTTTGGTAGGGAACCACATATGCCTCGGGCCACTTGGTAAAGTAATCCATGAGTACAAAGCGATTCCAAGCCTCAGCACCACTGCCAGGAGGTCTCTCCGCGTCACACAGCATTTGCGCTCTGGTCGGCTGAGCATTTTAGTGTAGTACGCTACCACTCTCTCTCCGTCACTTCCCTCCTGCGACAGCACCGCTCCGACCCTCATGTTGCTTGTGTCGGTGTCCACGATGAAAGGTTGTCCGGGGTTGGGGTAGGCAAGGACAGGAGCCAGGGCCTCGCGGAGCTTGGTGAAGGCAGACTCACAGGCTGGAGTCCAGTCGAACTGGCTGCCTTTGTCAGTAAGACGATGGAGGGGGCTGGCGATGCTGGCGATGTCCTGAACAAAGCGACAGTAATAGGAGGCCAGGCCAAGGAAATTGCGTAGCTCTGAGACGTTTTGTCCCACCACATGCCCTAGGAACTTGGCTTCACGCCGCAGTAGGTTACATTTCTTAGGGTTCAGTTTCAACCCAGCACTACGTACACAGTCCATGACCCGCCGCAAGTTCCTCAGTGCACCGTCAAAACTGGAAGCATGGACCAACAGGTCATCTAGGTACAGCACACACTCGGAACGGGGTACAGCAGCTAACACCCACTCCATGAGGCGCTCAAATGTGGCTGGTGCGTTGCAGAGACCAAACGGCATGACCACGAACTGCCACAGTCCCTGCCCAATGGAAATGGCTGTCTTCGCTGTGGAGATTTAATGAGCTGAACCAACGTGACCCCGCGATGTAATCCAGGGCGTCGTCAATGCGTGGCAAAGGGTACGAGTCTTTGCGGGTCACGTTGTTCAGCTCCCGGTAATTGATGCAGAACCTCCACTCCTCGGCGAGATGCTGGGCTTCTTCGGTCTCTGTGGACTCCCGCCGCCGCTCCAGCTCCTCGGCAAGACGCTGGGCTTCTTCGGTCTCTGTGGACTCCCGCCGCTGCTCCAGCTCCTCGACTAGACGCTGGGCTTCTTCGGTCTCTGTGGACTCCCGCCGCTGCTCCAGCTCCTCGGCTAGACGCTGGGCTTCTTCGGTCTCTGTGGACTCCCGCCGCTGCTCCAGCTCCTCGGCTAGACGCTGGGCTTCTTCGGTCTCTGTGGACTCCCGCCGCTGCTCCAGCTCCTCGGCTAGACGCTGGGCTTCTTCGGTCTCTGTGGACTCCCGCCGCTGCTCCAGCTCCTCGACTAGACGCTGGGCTTCTTCGGTCTCTGTGGACTCCTGCCGCTGCTCCAGCTCCTCGGCAAGACGCTGGGCTTCTTCGGTCTCTGTGGACTCCCGCCGCTGCTCCAGCTCCTCGGCAAGACGCTGGGCTTCTTCGGTCTCTGTGGACTCCCGCCGCTGCTCCAGCTCCTCGGCAAGACGCTGGGCTTCTTCCCGCTTCTTGTATACAGTTAACCCCGACTAGCAGTTCATTTATGGCAATAAAAAAATGTGTATTTCTATATTTGGTTTGTTTTACCAAATATAGAAATACTGGTAGTCAACGAGGTGCAAAAGCAGGAGGAGAGGATGAGGTGTATAAAGGCCATTTCCCAGGCCAAACAGGGAGAATGGATGAGATGGGAGAGTGTGGAACAACGCAAGATTGGCTGGCAAGACCTATGGTCAATGGAACAGAGCACGATCAGTTTCCTCATCAGGTCAACATATGATGTTCTCCCATCACCACAGAACCTAAACCTCTGGGTAGGAGAGGATCCCTCATGTCCTTTGTGTTCATCACCTGCAACATTAAGGCACATTTTGACAGGATGTAAGGTGGCTCTTAGCCAAGGACGGTTTACTTGGCGCCATGACCAGGTGCTGCGATGTTTGGCCTTAGCATTGGAAAACAAGCGTAACATGACCAATAAGTTGCCACCTGTTCCATCAAAACATTACACACAAAAGACAACATTCCTCCGCCCAGGAGAGCAACCACCAAGAAAAGGTGTTAAAACCAATCCTCGCCCAGGACAACTGGAAGCTGCTAGAGACTGGAATATGCTGGCAGATGTTGGTCAACGGCTTATTTTTCCACCTGAGATTGCCACCACTAACCTTCGACCAGATATTGTCTTGTGGTCTGGATCAGCACGCCTTGTTCACCTGGTAGAGTTAACAGTGCCATGGGAGGATGCTGTAGATGAGGCGTATGAGAGGAAGAAACTGCGGTATGCTCAACTAGCCACTGAAGCGGAACAGCGAGGATGGAGAGTTCGGGTTTACCCAGTGGAAGTGGGTTGTCGAGGATTTGTGGCACACTCTACAACCCGATTTCTCAGAGACGTCAGATTCAGTGGCCAAGAGTTGCGTCGCACAGTGAAGAACTTATCTGAAGCAGCAGAGAGGAGCAGCAACTGGCTGTGGTTGAGACGGAAAGATTCTGGCTGGGGACAGGTAAGTAAGCTGGGCTGAGTTGAGTGGGGGACGGAGGGGGGTGATGCTGGGACGCCAGAATCACCGTCGAGCCCTCTTGAGGTGTCGTGGGCTAGTCGACGAAACACTGAGGATGGAAGGTGCCCACTTGAAAACCCCAGAGATGTACCCTACTTAGCTCAATCCAGACGGTTGTCATGCTGATGCGCTGGGGAGGCCGCACTTTGGTTGATCCCCGGAGCCAGCATCGCAGCCGTTGTGTGTGCTGATGCGCCAGGGAGGCAAAATAAGCTGATCCCTGGAGCCAGCATTACACTTCAGCCATTAACACCAGACAGAAGGATATCTACATCATCATATGGAAGGAAACGTAAATGGAGGGAGACACATATGGATCACATTAGTTTACTGTAAAGCTACGTCTTAGTTGGTGCTTATCTTGGCGAGAGCCGAGTTCAAATCAGCATGAAGTTTTAACATCTACTCTCGTGTAATGGAAATCATTACCATTTATATCTTGCAAATAGTGTTTACCGTTTCCCATCCACATAAAAAATAAAGCATTGTTTATATTACAGGGCCAAGATGACTTGCTTGGTCACATATAGCTCTTCAACTTCATTCATGAAATAAACACTTATGCTTTCCCTGATTTAGTGAAATTAAAAAGGCCTAACCTCCTTGTGAACTGCACGTAATTATTATTATTTCTTGGCAGACGCCCTTACCTAGTAATGTGGATATGAACATTACATTAAAGATAAAATTGAAAATCTAAAGCTTACCTAAAAAAGCTGAATGAGTGAATTCATTCTTTTGATTTCTGCATCAGAAATCTTGAGCACGGTATGTGTTTGTACTGGTTTATAGTACTCTGACGTTATTGTTTTTATTAAGTCAGTGAGCACTAGAGCACAGGGTAAGAAAAAAAAAATCTATGGTAATCATTTTTATATCTGCATGAAGTGTCTTATAGATGCAACTATTTATAAATGTATTTTTGATATACAAGTAAACGGTACGAAATTGTTTAATTAAGGCTGGTAAAAACAAAACAAAAAAAAGTATTGCGGTATCTAAATGGTTCCGCTGTTGTCAGGGGAAAATCAATCAATGGCCATTTGATGATTGTGTTTGTGAACAGCTGTATTTGTAAAGGTCTGCATGTTTGTGAACTTGTGTACCAGTGTCTTTCAAAAGAGAAAAATAAAAATTGTATATATATATATATATATATATATATATATATATATATATATATATATATATATAGTAGCGTGCACAGGGTGCCCTCCGCCTGTGTGTGGATTGCCTCGTCCTGTGCGATGCGCCTGCCTGCGGGAACCAGGAACGCTACATTTGATGTCAGAAGTGGACGCAGGTGCCCCGGCACACACTCGTCGGACTGTAGCCTGGTTAGCAAGTCCGGGGCAGACTTGAGGCTGGCAGGGGATAGTGTAGCGTACACGGGGGAAGGCAGCAGCAGGGTTGGTAGGTGACGTAATCACATACAAAGACATAAGCCCGATATACGCTCCTTCCAAGGGAGCCAGCTCTTTTGTACAGCGGTATCGGCGCTATGCTTTAGTGCGAGAGGGCCCAGGTTCGCGTCCGCCCTCCACCTGTGTGTGGATTGCCTTGTCCTGTGTGATGCGCCTGCCTGCGGGAACCGAGATTGTTACAATATATATATATATATATATATATATATATATATATATATATATAATGTGAAATAGGTGACATAAGGATTTTAATTTTAGTCTCTAAATACATATTTCAAAATTACATGAGTCGTGTGAGGCTAGATATAGCCATATTTCAAAACATATATCAACGAAAAGTAGGCCTAATACTAGAACGGAAATTTCCCCCAGCCACAGAACCCCACCCGCGCTTTATGCTTCTTAAAGATTGGCAAGTGTGACTAGAATTGGGGCGTGGCTAGGGTTCCGCTTGTTTTGGGCTTTATTTAAAGAACGAGGTCGCTATTTTTCTGTCAGAAATCTGGCAAACCTGCTTGTAATATATGTGAGAGACTCGGACAGCACAAAGCAAGGTGAGATTTCTCGTTTCGGAGCGTCATTTGATCTCAGGAAGATGTTAAAACAAAAACACTTAAGATATAACCGTGCAATATTACAGCTAACGTGCTGCCATATGGACAATCTTATCAGTAGCAGCTAAATGGAATTAAGAATATACATGCAATGCAGGCTAGCTACAGTATTGCACTGTTAGACACTGTTAGGTGTATATTTCGGTAAATATATCTACGCAGGCATGCAACATTTGTTTTTAATCGTCATCCCTTAGATTGATTCAGACTTAAACAATAAAGCATACTAAACCATCAATTACACACCACGTATTATACCTGATAGAATCATAGCATTAAACGACTGTTCACGTGCATCGAGTTAACTTACAGTACATCACTAATACAAACATAGTGGTTAGGGCTCTGGACTCTTGACCAGAGGGTTGTGGGTTCAATCCCCAGTGGGGGACACTGCTGTTGTACCCTTGAGCAAGGTACTTTACCTAGATTGCTCCAGTAAAAACCCAACTGTATAAATGGGTAATTGTATGTAAAAATAATGTGATATCTGTAAAATAATGTATAATGTGATATCTTGTAACAATTGTAAGTCGCCCTGGATAAGGGCGTCTGCTAAGAAATAAATAATAATAATAAATAATAATAATTTAAATCACTTTATTCTGCAGCCTACTATCAAACTGGCGGCAGTCTGTATATCGCACGGTAGCAATTTAAGTAATTACTGTAGCCAGTTGATGTTTACAGTGTTCAGTTTTTTATATTTCATGATGGTATAGTCTTTAATAGAAGAAGGTGTATTATATGGTTGCTATGTAATAATAATAATAATAATAATAATAATAATAATAATAATAATAATAATAAGTATTATTATTATTTTGCCGAATCTGGGACTTCAAACAATAATCATTTATACGTTTTCCCTTTTTAAAACAACCTGCACCTGCTTCCACCCGCCCCTCGTGGGATTTGTGTAGGCTATTTCATTTCATCAGAAGATTTGCATTATTAAACCCGAGCAATCCCTCACCAGTTCAGACATTATCACAGCGCTTTCAACCCATTACAAACCGGAATGTAATAATGCTCTGGCATTGATCAGATTAGTTTAGATATTACAGCCTAGTTCGCAAGACATTGTGAGGTTCCGTTTCCCTATTACATAGTGTATTATTATGGGCGCAGCCGCCAATGTTTGGTTAAAAACAGATAGAGGCACTTGGTTTGCGTGTTGTGTTCAAGAAGGGATGTGTCCTGTTAAAAACGTGCATCCTCAGCTGTCAGTTTTGTGTACACGGAGATCGGGGCGAACCCAACCGGGACAGTTGTTTTAGCGGTTGCCTGGAGGTATCAGCATCACTTTCCTTGGAGAATTCTGAGGAAGAGCAAAGCCACTGATTGTTATCTTCTGGCAGACTGTCATACTTCCCCCAGCTCTATGCAGTTTCAGATATCGCTTTTTTCTGATTTGAGTGAAAGAATCAGAGAACGGACCTAAAAAGAACAGTCACAGCCAACCATGCTTTATTGGCTGGGAACCACAGAAAAGCCGTATTGAACCTAGTTTAAGCGATTTTTATTCCAGGACCAGTTTTACTTTATGAATGTGGCTGGTGTTTTTATTTTTTTTTCTCTCTTTCTGAGTCAATAAGCCTGCACTCCCAAACAAGAAATTCAAACAGAAGCGGGTAGATCCAGCGTCTGCCAAAGGATATACCGGACCTGCACGGGGCTCACATCTTCCGTATGGTAACTGTTAACACAGGTCAGACAGTAAACTACACTTTTGAAATTCTGATTTAGAGTATAATTAATATAACGAAAGCCGTTGTTAAAAACCATAATAACCCACGCTGTGCAGCAAGTCTGGTGTTGAATAATGCCACCCCAATGTATAAAAAATAACGATATGATTTTAATTACCAAGTAACTGAGAAGTTGGAGTTGAGGTTCAAGCAAGCATTTAAAAATGCCGCTTTGAAGTTTCCTCTGAATTATAAAAATTAGAAGTGGAAAACATATAAAGTTTTATTTATATTTTGAATATTTATAAACAGAAACATGTATCCGAAGCTTGTATTAAAACCGAAAGCAGGTGTTTGATTGTACCATTTTTTATTAAATGTATTCAATTAAGAATGTGTAACTGTTTAATGATGCATATTTCGTATAGGCATATATCTATGTTTGTAGTTTTTATGTAAATACCAGTTAATGATATGTCATTAGATGTCAGTTATAATACATCTTGTTGTTAAATGTTCTTTTGGAACTTTAGTATTTCAGTTTCCTTGGTTTATGTCAATATCAAAATATCCTCCATTTAATATATGTTCATGTCGTTTTCTAAATACAAATTATTATTATTATTATTATTATTATTATTATTATTATTATTATTATCAGTAGTAGTAGTAGTCGTAGTAGAGGTCGTAGTAGTTGTCATAGTATAAATACCTTATTTACTATTTTTGTGGTGGGAGCTATTATTCTGGTTGTCCCACAAATATCGTACAGTATATAACCTCCCACTACTGCAAGTTGTAGCAGGACCATTATAAACGTTTCTGTGGCGTGCATAGTAAAATCATCAGTGTTGAAAGCATATGCGTACAGCACAGTAAATTAATTGTAAGCATGGGGAACCTTACTAAGCTGCATCATTACTAGAAGTCTATAAGTGTAAAATGGGCCCCATGAATTAATAAACAAAAAAAAAAAATCTATGAGATATTTAAATGTTGGCAACAATTAGTAGTCTCACCCCAATTGATATCCATTTCATAGCCATAATAGTTCTTTACCTTAAAGTGAAAATTTGATTCCTACCAATCATTTCAGGGAAGCAACATCCTAACTTACAGACACAAAGTCCTTTTGGTAAACTTTTATGAGGGGAAGTGTGTAGTTACTTTGTGACAAACTGTAATGCATCGCTACAGTATTAGCTGAGGTAGCCAATGAAGGGATTAGTCGAAACACTAAGTTTCTTAAGCTATTTTTTCAAAGCTTGTGTCAATACAGTTAAACTGCATTTGCAAAATGCAAACAAACTGGACTGTTTTCATCCTGAAAAAGTATATGTAGAGGTGGCTGGAATAAAGAATTAAACAGCTGACAGCATCTTAGTGTAAAACATGATTGTTGAACTTGTATTTGTCAGTTTTGTACGTGTTGAATTGTAGATGGGTCTGTGATTTTTGTGCTAAACTCCACTTGTCACACAAACGTTATTTGAACAAGAGACCACCTAGTATCCCATCTGCTGTTTGTGAATGGAGACAAGCATAATACAAAGTCTACTGTTTGTTTTGCTGAATTTAAATACAATTTGAAGGGCCATGATTGAACACTGAACTACGGCAGATTTAAAGAACAAACCCTGCTATAACAACTGCTTAGATTTTATTGCTGTTCATGCCACCTGGGACTGGCACAGAGCTACAGTTTAATCCCTGCTGTGTGTTGGCATCAGCTGCTATGAATGTGATTAATATAGCAGACTTACTGAGTACTGAGGCAGGCATAGAAACACACCCAGTCCTGCATCCTGTCCTTGATTTCAGGACTCCTTGGTTACATATAGTATTGAAATGACAGGCGCCCCCATTTAGACCCCTGCTAATCTGCACTGAATTTATCACGGCATGAATACGCCTCCCTTGAGTATGTAGGTTCGATATAAATCCACCCCTGTATTCAGTATTAAGGCCACCTTATGCAGTCCCTAACATATCAAACCTCTGTTAAATTTCCTCTGTAAAGCTGAGATGACGCTAATCTACATGTTGCTAGACAAATGTAGAAAGGGATACTTTTTTGTAGAAAGTGAAATGCAATCTACAAGTTTCAGGCAACTTTACTGCAAGCAACTGTATCAAAGGACTGTTGATTTTGTAGCAGTAACATTACATCATAGAATAAATCAGCCAATGAAAGTTATGTAAAAAGTTATGTGACTAGTTTCTTCACTGGCGAAAAAAAGAAGAAAAATGGCAGAAAAAATGAATGCGAAGCCAGTGTGGGATATTGGGAGTGAGACTCTTCTTATCAATTTTTTTCAGGGTGATTTGTTTTTTTCCTTTTATATGTGGTATAGGCAAGTAAATAAGTGTTCATTGGTCCATTCCTGGTAGTTCATGGCCAATTTGTCAGTTAATGCCACAAGATGTAGTGGAGCGGCATTAAAGTCGACACAATAATTAATATTATATCCCTTGAAAAAAAATTAGTTACTATTATGAACCATTTTAAACATAATGTTGTGTTGGCATTATAGTCAAATATTAGATTTTGGTACCGATGCTGAAGCATTAGAACGTTCGCGTTAAACTGCAGTGGTATGTTAACGGTGTGTTATATTTAAGTTCCCAAATTGTGTTTCTTGTGTCATTTAATCTCAAATAAAGGCTTTCATTTGATACAACTTAATAGTAATAGATAAAGTGAGTCCTACCTTTTGTTTAAAGCCATTTGTACACTGCAGTTCAGCAGACTCAACTTGCAAATATTGTTACATTATTACTGATATCTCATTTGTAGAGAAAAAAATCCTCACCTTGGAATTCTGTTCAAAATAATATAATAAAAAACTATAACAGTAATTACATTTCAACTTCTCTCTATTTACACATTTTATGCACAAATAAAACAGAACAAAAAACATGCAAGCAGGTTATTACTGTACCAGGTTACCTGTGCTTAATATATTACATTTTGATTGGTTGACAGTGGCTTAATTATAAGCTCATTTCTATATATCTCATTGGCCGTCCGTCAACATTCTATCTACAATTTCTACATACTGTAGAATAGTGTCCCCTGAAATCTGAAGCAAAAGATTTCATTCTACATTTTCTAGCAACATGTAGACTAGTGTTCCCTTGGCTTTATAAGACAAACATGTTGTAAACTACCAATTTTTATAAAACTTTTGCATAAAAGAAAACTAAAATAAATAACCTGGAATGGCTAAACTGTGCAATAAAGTATCATGGTTTTCATTTGTTACAATAAGTTCTATATACTTGCAGTAGAAAGGCTACCCCCCTATTCAGGCCACATTTTGTTGGCCTTAATAGAGATTCACTGTATATTCATGACGAAATCTCAACATTAGGACAGACTGTAGAGTCATGAGCCATTGCCAAAAGCATTGAAAACATTACTGTTGACTTCTTCCATGCTTATAATGTAATCTGTTATGGTGGCTTCAGTTTTACATTTCCACAAAAAGGTAAACTGGGCAAACATGTGTTTTGTTAATACAATTATTCAGTAACTGAAGCAGTAGCCCAGTTTCCAGTAGCTAGGTTTCTCCCTGCTGCAACCTGGTAATCTTTCTAGCCGTGACCTAAAAAAACATTATCTTCATGGTTCCTTTGTTTCTTCTCTCTCCCGTCAGTTCAGGCCTGGCTGAATAGCTCCCTGCTCTAGGCGGATCTGAGGTTCAATATGAGTCTCTGGTAGCATCCAGTGAATTTGAATGGGAGAGTTCAGTTCAGCTCTGAATGGCTGAGACTCATGTCTTGTTTTGCTTGGTGCAGTCAATCACATTAGCCAATTCTATCAGTATAACCAAGGAATCCATTTCACCTGCTTTTATGAAAAAACTAAAGATGCACTGGAAAGTAAATAAGAGGGACCAGACAATACAGTATTGTGGAGACACCTAGAGCATATTTGGATATGGACATCAACTTTGATTAATAATACTTTACGTGGTACATTTCTGAAATGGAACAAATGAATCTGATTTTCACATGCACGTATAAGTTTGTTGAGAGCTAATTAGGTTTCAGATAACATGACTTTGCTGTATTGTGCTACACCAATGTTTTATACCACTGAAGGTGTTATTTTAATAGAAGAAATACGAGTGCCTGTATTAAAATACTGATCAAATTATTTTAGGAGTTTTAGCAAAGATTTGAAGAATGTAGCATTTTAGTAGAATCAGTGAAAACATGCACGTGTGTTTAAAGGTTTATGCAGGAGTTAAAATATTCACAAATGTATTCTTATTTCAGTATTACTTTCACAAAAAAGTAGCAGTCAGTCCATTTTCTGAAGTGTCCTTGTTCAGCATTTCATTTTTATTGTCCTTCTATTTAATTTGGACAGGTTGGAATGTAGCCTACAGTACTTGGCAATCAAATCAACACATCTACACAAGACGCAGTCTGAGCTTTGTAATATAGAACCTATCAGATAGATTGCAACATTAAAGGCATCTGGATCCAGGATCCCTTGACTTCCTGTGCGGCACCCCATTGTAATATTTCAAGGGCTACCGGTCTCGAAACTTATAGTATTGCATTGGAACAGACGCATTTTAGAAAGCATATTTATTACAATATCATTTGTTCAGCATTGTTTTTAAAACAGATAAACAAAAGTATAAAAAAACAACACTTCACTGATACCGTTTCCAGTACAGTATGTCAAATATCTGGAAGTATGTTTACCAGATTGTCAGTTAACTACTAGAGCACTACATAGTCTCATTAAAAGATGTATTTATTATATATAGAGAGAGAGTGGGTGGGATAGGCAGAGCTGAAAGGTAGGTCATATTGTCACATGATTTAAATGGAATGAGAAAGGCTGTTCAGTGCAGGTTCTTAGGTTCTCCAAAAACAATGCTCACAGAGCAAAACAAAAGGGTTGAACAAAAATAAATCATGAACACTGACACCACATAAACAAGTACCATGCTGGTCTGCCTAGCATGAGTAGCAATTGCTTACTATTTACTTTTGGTTTAGTTTTTTTTCATTTTCTCCACTAGCTCTTGCTCTCATTCTCTCCTCTGAACACCCACCCTGAACAAGAAAAGCTGCAGGCTTTTATACCAGTGACCATCTCCAGACTAGCAATAAGTTAATCATTTAATTACTGCCGACCATGCATTCACACAAGCCATCTGGCTGTGAGGGGTGAGGTAACATTGGTCCTATTATTTGTGTAAAGATTTGTGTTACAGTCATCAAGTTCCTAAAATCCTTGTTTTATTCAACACAGTGAAACAACATTTCAAGAAAGTTTGGTCTCTTTCTGAGATCTCAAGCTGCAGGAGAGGAGACATCTGCAGCACTGCTATTTATAGTTTACAGAGAAATAATTCAGTGTGATTAGAGTGCACATCACACAGCCTTTACTTGGTGAAGCAGAAGTCTGGGAATCAAAGGAAGGGAAAGCATTCTTTTCTCTCGTTGGGTGACTAAGGGAGGGGGGAGAGGGAAGCTAGGTTATTTCTCAAACAAGAGATGCTGCTGCTGCTGCTTCTGCTTTGAAGTTGGAATACTTGTCGTGATGTGCTCAGGGCTTTTTCAGAATTTGATCACTGTGCAGGAAAAAAATTGCTATTGTTCTACAGGCATAAGACTCGCACCCTGCTCTGAAGTCATATTTGCCCTCGGTCTCTGAAGGCCAGGGATGAAGATCATGATGAATTTTAAAGAACCCTTTTCTGGTGGTCATAGACTTCAAAACTATCTTCCTGACTTTTTGGTCTACTTTTCTGACTGATCTCGCTATAGGGGCCACAAAAAAAAAGCTAGGTCAGAAATACACAGTTGTGCATGGGCTGCCCCTCAAGTGATGGATAGATTTGTAATGTAATCCTTGGTGTGTACACCTTTTCAGGACCATCTCAATCTCAGTGGGTTCTTGTCCTGGTTAAATAATAAAGAACTGGATTGAATTATATGTCCCTGATGCAATTTAGTTCCAGTTGTGCTGAGCAAGACTTTTTAGACATTGATGGAGGGCCGATAGTAGATACTTGGTTGACAGGTGCTGCTTCACTATACAAGACTGAGTACATGATTGATGCTTCATGAGAAACTGTCTCAAAGCCATGACTTGCAGGGCCATTTTGGAGGACAGACTACAGATTTTCCACTGCCGTCTTCCCTGAGGAAACTGAGGCAGCGAGGTCTGAAGAATATGTATCCCTCTAGAGCAAGGTATATGCTACATCTTGTAGACTTCTCACACTCTCTGAGCTGGCCTCAGTAGCCTTGCAACCTTTGACAGTGCTCAAGCAAGTCTTTCAGTTATTTTCTATAATGCCTGTAAGATAGTCAGTAGAGGGTCAAAGATCACCCCAGTATTATGAAGTAATTATTATTATTATTATTATTATTATTATTATTATTATTATTATTGGTAAGTTCTCGAAACATGAGTATAACGGGTATCTGATTGACAAAGATGTAAATTGCTATTGTTCTGTTAAGTTATGTAAGTTTTATTGCGGCAAATGGTTTGATTTTACTTTGTAGGTAAAGGGTCCACATTATTATTATTTTTTATTTCAGAAAAAGACTCTTCTTACTCTGTACTGCTGGCTACTACCATGCCCTGCAGGTCATACTGCAGCATAGCCCACTTACAAATAGCAAATTAGCTCCTTTATATCAAAAGAGTAAGCAATCACAGGTCAAAGCTACTAATGAACAACATGTCACCTCTTAATTATTTATCTGGAGAGCCAAACAATCTTCAAAGTTAATTATTTAAAGGGTTGATAATTAATTTATGAAGCAGATCCCCTTACCTGTAAAGTAGAACACTTAGTTTTTTTCAGAATACAGAGCATCATGGATGGTTATTACTAGATTGCAGATGTTTCTAAAAACACCTCCCTAATTTTAGTAGAAATATGTCCCTTGGGAAATGTTATACATTTTTTGTGTTAAACTAATAGAAGTTTAATGTTTGCTTGGAGCCAGGAACATTAGGAAACAGTTTGTGCTCTGAATCCAACCACACATATTCCATCCAGTTGATCTTCCTTTGATAGTAAATGGATAATATTTTAGGATACTACTGCACTTGTGGGGTTCATTGCTCATTAAAATGTGCATGTATTTAATGATGACACAATTATCTATTCAGGGATAGCAAGGTATGTATATATAATGGATAAGCAAATGGTCTAAGTGAGGTAAAATGGGCAAGAAGTATCCCACCCCACTGTATCTTATGACAATGATAATAGCTCATTTTTTGCCCACTTTATATATAGAGCAGTGGTCCTCAAAGTAATTTGGGCACGGGCATAAATTGACCTTACTTGACTGTTTGCAGGCATGCTGACTATGCATAGGTTCTTATCCTCCCCGTGACATATACAGTGTGTATATGTGTGTGTGTGTGTGTGTGTGTGTGTGTGTGTGTGTATATATATATGTATATATGAGAAAAATAATACATTTTACCCAGAGTTTTAGTGGGAGTTATTCTTGGCTCAGACAGTAATTGTGAGTGCTCACTTATTCTTTAAATAATTTAGGCTATATAAAATACGCAATGCAAATATTTGTAAATAGCATGTTTACACAGATAACCATGAGTAAACTAAAATAAAACTTTGTTTCAATTTGGCAAAATTCCACTCATAAAGATTGTTGGTAACTAAATCTACTACGCCGTTTCCCTTGTCTGTTGAAATGAAAAAATATATAGAGAGAAAATTAAATTCTAAATACTGAAATGTATTATCAATAAGTCGGCGAAATTCAGTGCTTAGCTGGCATATTAACAACCCGCCTCTGCTCACGAATGATTGGACAGCTGTCAGATCTTTCACTTTCCCATTGGCCACTTACTCACCAATTTTCATTCAGTGCTTGTGCTTGCTTTTGATTGGACAGCTGCATAAAACTCAGATATTTGACTCTCCTATTGGTTAAACTTACTGTCAGTACCTGCAAATGAAACAGACACAGTTTATGCCCCACCCAGCTAACTTATGTTTGGGCCACCGCAGAGAAAATGCAGATATTCAATTGGTTGATCTTATCGCAGAGGCCCTTCAGGAAAAAAAAATAAACATGTCGAGTACGTACAAGCACAGCATAAGCGAGCACCACTGTCAGACTGCTGTGACGGTTTTGTTGGAAAACGTGTTTAAAGCTTTATTTATTTTCCCACGCTATGACCTGCCAGAAATGTGTTCACGACCCATCATTTAAGAACAGCTGTCGCGGGCACAATGGCCTGGCTTTGCGGGCACCACTTTGAGGACCACTAATATAGAGCATATTGTATGTGGCACTGTATGATACAAGATGATATCCTCTCTTCAAGAGGTTAGACCAGCTGATGCAAACACATTTTGATTTGATACAAGGACATTTCAAATTGCTGTATCACATCAATAAAGCATTATCACACGCTAATGTCTGAGAAATACAAGCAGAATACTAGTCAATAATTAAGGGATCAGCTTCTCTGTACACATCAATATCATTTTTTTCCCTCTCCGAGTCACTGGGGTGGAATAAAAGTGGATTGCACATGATTGCATTATGCAGTGATGGCACTGAATCCCCTTGTGCCATTTATAAGTTTCTTAATTTTTTTATTGAAGAATCGCAGTTGGTTCAAAAGTAGCTGATTGGAAACTCTTTGTCGACTTTTCTTCTCTTTGAACAAATTGTGGTCCTGAGATGTATTATTATTATTATTATTTATTTCTTAGCAGACGCCCTTATCCAGGGCGACTTACAGTCGTAGTTGTTGGATCCTGGATGATGTGCGTCACCAGACTAACAAGGTCACACTACAAGTTTTGTTTTTTAGCAACGCTTCACACTATTCCTGAAACTTATGACGATACTGTTATAAGCTCAGAAAGCAAAATAGAAATCGCTGATATTTTCAGTATGGGCTTATCACAATTCCCTAAAGATGTAAAGATTTCTTCTAAAACTGTTTTGGGACCTATGTGCAAAAAGTGTATTTTTTAAAATGTGATTCTGTTTCTGTTTGTTTAGTGCAGAATATCATATGGGCGCACCCACCAGTTTTATTGGTCTTTTGAAATAGATATTGTAGCCGCTTAGGCTGGGTTTTCCTTGCAGAACAACGTGGTTAATTTAATGAGGGTTAGCCACAGCAGTACCCATATTGTGGAGAATGACAGGAGGGTGGGTTTGGACCGTTGGCCATTGCTGGCTGGGCTGAGATGGCAGTCAAGGGGCGGGGACAGGGAAAGGATTTATACCGGAGCCAGGTGGCTTATACTGGCGAAGGAGGCAGTGAAGAACATCTAGATGAGGCATGGCACTGGATCAACTCTGGTTGAACGCTCCTCGTGCCAGTCTACTTGACTATTAATACCATTGAATCACTACAATAGGAATTTATAAAGCATTAACCGGTGGTTTGTTCTTTTTTATATTAAAGGAGACCAAATGCATTGTGCAACGGACAGCTCATGCTAATGGCTTTGACAGACATTTGTGTCAAGTAGAACATGATTGTGAGAGCTCACAGGGGTTCTTTCCATTCTGAGTTTGTGTTATTCTTTTGTTTCAGTCAGTTTTGTTTCAAGCAGAGTTAAAAGCTTTTGCAGTTTCAGTTTCCAATAAGAAAGTTAGCACCGAACTCTATTTTTCTTTCTGTAGCTTGTAAAAAAAGAGAAGATTTAACGAACTCCATCGCAAGAAAACAATTTTAAAGTATCCTCTTCAGTACTGTGAATTTCAATAAGCCACAGTCAAATTAGCTTGCATAAATACAATCACAGTTAATATAACTCATACTGTGTTGTAGAGAGGGCTAGAATACATCAAATCGGCAGCTGTGATTGGTGATAAATAACAATAATACTGAAGATGCTTTACAGGAAGATGTTGTATAATCAACAAAGACAACTGTGCATATAAATCTTGCAGATCCATCGCTTGTATTTATCCAGGAGAATCCCTAGTAGAGTTTAGCTCCATACATTATGTATTGGAGATTTTATTTTACCTTAAAGATGTATAGTTTTTAAAAGCAGTTAAATAAATATGAGTGATGATCAACGCTTAATTCTATTTTCTCACTAATTGCAATTGTGCAACTCTTAATTTGAATTACAATGTAATTGTAATTGTTGCTGAACCTTGGCACACATGCATACTTGTAATTATACCATCCAATTGATCAATTACAGTTCAATTAGGTATTTATTTGTTATTCAATCATTATTCTTGTATTTTCAACTACTTTCGGTGACTCCATTTGTGTGATAAAACAAAGTCATATAGTATGTTTCTGCATTTGTACCTCTGATTGTTGCTTGGTTATTAAGAATAAATAAAGTAAACATGTTGGTGTGTGTGTGTAGTTGTTTGTTATTTATAGTGTAGTTGTCATTGTAATTTCAGCAAATTATACATATAATTGACCCCAGGTGACATTATCAATATACCCTCTCTTTGTTGTAAGATTTTTCAAATACAACACTATACAGTAAACATGTTTGTGCTGTGCAGGGATTTTTAGGTAGAAGAAAACCTAAAGAATTAGTTCCATTTTAAGAATCTGCATATGCCAAAATAAAAATAAAAAGTGGTAAACTTGCTATTGCTTATAATGTCTTCAGTTGTCAACATGTTTGTTTTGCTTCCCTGCTCTACATCAGAGATCGATACTGACATGCATGTTTGTAGAGTTAAAAAATGATTCCACTAATTCTAACCTAATATGGTATCTGTGTATAGATATCACATTTTCTTTATGAATTAAAAAAAATTATATATATATATATATATATATATATATATATATATATATATATATATATATATATTATAACGTGTATTTTATACAGGAAAACACAAAATTAAACAAAGAGATATTAGGAAAAGATTACCTGAATTGTTAAGAAAAACTTTAATAACCCCCTGCTACTGCATAGACATCATTCGGGTTTGCCTGTAACTGAAACTTCCTTTATGAAAGGAAGTTTCAGCTACAGTAGGCTGTTTAAGAATGTATTACAGCAGTGTGGAGTAGTGGTTAGGGCTCTGGACTCTTGATCGGAGGGTTGTGGGTTCAATCCCCAGTGGGGGACACTGCTGTTGTACCCTTGAGCAAGGTACTTTACCTAGATTGCTCTAGTAAAAACCCAACTGTATAAATGGGTAATTGTATGTAAAAATAATGTAATATCTCTATAATGTGAAATAATGTATAATGTGATATCTTGTAACAATTGTAAGTCACCCTGGATAAGGGCGTCTGCTAAGAAATTAATAATAATAATACTAGGAATCCTATTTTAGTAGAACATCGAATATGAATGTGGGACACTGAGGCTCCCTGTCTCATGTGCAATTTGAATACTATTAGAAGTGATTGATTTTCGAGCAGAGGGCTTACGTATGTGAGGACAGCATATGGTTCAAAACCAGCCTCACACCAGGCTGTTAGCTGTGTGCACCCGTTCAATACAACTGGTGATTTCATTTGCAGTGTCACAACAAAGACGCGCTCCTCGGTTCTGCTGACAATACGTGAAGAGTAAACTTCAGAATGGTCACTTATCTGTCAAGTCAAATTATTGTATTATATGTCCAATTGCCAAAAAAAAAAAAAAAAAAAGGATCTTCACTTTTTAGCACCAGAGACCCTAAGAGGAAAATATATTGAGCTGTGACTCATATTCCAACTTGTGTCGACTTGTAATCAATTATTTATATATATATATATATATATATATATATATATATATATATATATATATATATATATATCTGTGTGTGTGTGTGTGTGTGTGTGTTTGTGTGTGTATGTGTGTGATTGAAGCAGAATAAGCAAGTTTTTTTCTTTTTTGTGAACAATTATTTTTATACATTTTTCCTTACATTATATATACATTAATACAGAAATACAACATAATATCCAGACAAAAACAATAATATTATAACACAATACAAAAAACTGTCTAGGGAGATATGCAATAATAATAATAATAATAATAATAATAATAATAATAATAATAATAATAATAATAATAATAATATGCACTTCATCTTATTCAAACAGCCACATTATCGGCAGCAGTATCCCATGCTGCCACCCCGTTAGCAGTGGCTAAGTAGCCAAGCTGTGTTTTTTTTCGGAAGGAGTAATGTCATGCAAATAGTCTAACCAGATAGAAGAAAAGGAGATAAATTCATTTAATAATTGAGTAGTTTTAGGAGCATGTGTGGCTGAAGGGTGAGATGTGTCTAATACTGGATTGGATATCTGCTTGAAATCTCCCACCAATATAACAGGGATATTCTCCAATGAGGCCAATGTACTATATGTTTCATCTGGTCGAAAAACTGTGCGTCTGATATATTTGGTGCATAGAGAACGGCAATACAGACCTCTACGTTATTCAACAACGTAGTTACATAGCAGAATCTCCCCTTCGAATCTTCGAATTACCTAGGAGATAAATTTTAAGGTTCAGCTGTCTCTTGGCAAGAATAAGGGCACCCCTATGTTTATTCTGAGCAGAGGAATATGCAAGTACCTTGTAATGTTTATTTTGAAAACGAGCAATATCACTTGAAACCAAATGAGTTTTCTGCAAACATGCAATACCAATCTTTTTTCTTAAGAGATAATCTAAGCACTGTGCTCTCTTTACAGGATTATTGGCCCCTCATAAATTCCAGGAGTCAATGACAACACTAGCCATGGCCAAAGATAGGAATAAAGATCAGGGAGAGTGAACGAATAAAAGACGTAGCACTCAGAAAACAAAGACATGTGACATGGAGAAAGATCACCGACTCGGCATTCATCTTATAGCAATATCCTATAGGACAGTAGCATAGCAATGCCAAAAACAAAGTAAAATAAACTGAGAGGGGAGCGTGGTTACAAAGATGTAGGATGATAAAGAAGAGAACCAGAGGGAGCACATTGACAATCATAAATCTCAAGCCACAGTTAACATCTGTCCTTCCTCTCAGTCGCTGATTCCACTCCCTATCTACTCCCAAATCCAAGCCTCCCCTTCCCTACTTCCACCTCCCCAGCTTCCCTCCCCAGCCCCCCAACCAATCCAACAATTGTCATCGTGAACCAGACTACCCTTGAGGGGGCTTGCTGTTGTTTTTCTTTACACTGAAATGCATCACCAGTTGAAGGGCACTGAAGAATTAACAAGGTTTCAAACAAAACTGATATTTTGGACACATGAAATTTCATCATGCAGCAATATCTGAGGAGTGTTCTCACCCTGCTTAAAATAGCCAAGACCTTTTCAGTGCTTTTGACAATTCAACATTTTACTGAGATGGCTCTTCATAAATATATTGTTAAACATAAAGGTTGTGACAGTATGCAACCTACAAAATAAATGTGATCACTGCCTCTGTCTGGCCATGTGGTGTCTTGTTTTGATCTTGTTGAGAAGTTGAAATCTTGTGATTTGCTGGTTTATTTACCGATGCCCAAGGTAACTGCAATGGCCATTTGCAGTCACTGAAATATTTGGCTTGATTGATCACTTTTTCAAACCCCTTGGTAACAAAAACTCTAGTAGATATCTGTTATTTAAAGTTTGAAAAACAGAAAGCGTTGCTTTAATTAAACCCCCATACCATTAGTCAGTTTATTCTATATTTGCCTTTGAGGTATTCTTTGTATTGGAATGTATTTTCCTTTTTTGGCTCACAGGAATTGTTACTGAGTACATTTTGAAAACATTTGGAAAGTAACTTTGCCGTAGCATCAGAACAGCCATTAGTTAACCTCCCTTCTCTTGAGATGTTGTGGGGAGTTCCTGCAGTGAGGGAACATAATCGTGCATTCTAAAGAAAATAAGTTACTGGACACACTAAATGCGCAAGCTGATGGCCTGATTCTATGGGCACAACATGAGTGAATCAGCGATTTAATTATTTTATAAATGTGACAGGTCTGAGGCTGGATGCGAACCCACGCCCCACGCACTGCAAGTGAGCATCTAAACCGCAATGCAAAACTGTCAGGTTTGTTTGCATCCATGGTTTTAGAGCTTTTAATCTCATCGCATCTCACTGACAGGGGACAGGATCCGTAACGGCAGTGTATCACACAACACTGCCCGCTACATAAACAAATAATTTAATCCAGCTCATGTATTCTTAACCACAAAGCTATCTAAAAAAAAGAATGGGTTCACAAAATATCAAATGAGGTTTCAAGTGAAGCAATTGTAATGGGTTTCTGGTACCAGACATACGTTGAATTGAGTTATGTACTGTTACATTTATCCAAGACAGCTTTATAAAAAAAACCTTCAGGTCTAGACTACACCTCCATCTAAGATTACTGTTTACAGTTTCTACATTTTTAACTTTTTTTTAGTCAACGTCAACATTCCCTTGTTCACAAAATGATAGTTGCTAATGTTTCCTTGGCCCTGAAATTGATGAGCAGTGAATCAGGATGGTTTGGAGTTATATTAAACATGGAGAGCTGACATGTTAAAACTCATGAAAATTAATTAGACTTTGTAACAGATGGGTTTGTTAAGGAGCCCGATATTGAACCTCTGAATTATTTATTATGAAATGTCATATGCAAGTCTTGTATTCATATCTAATATCACTTTATTGGTATATGGTGAACATTGCAATGATGAAATGACAAAAAATATGACTGTTACAATGAACTGTGCACAATTGAAGTAATTCACACTAAAACACAAAATTATGAAAAATAAATAGACAGTGGCACTATACTGAAACAATATTAAAGATTGTGCTTACTTGCAGTAAGACATACACTTCCTAACTTCACAAGGTGCTGGAAGGTGTCTCAAGGGATGTTAATCCATCCATTCATTAATATTTCACACAATGGGTGCAGAGTGTAATGCAGAGAATCATGGTGATGAATGCATGCTCAATTAGATTAAGCTCCATAATTGTTGCTACTCAAATCTGCCTTTTATCAATACTCAAGTTATGCAGTTGGATCCCTACGTTTCCGCTACTCAGTTGTACCAAGCAGCATCTTTGTTCTTCTAGTGGCAACACTAGATTTAAATTGGCTTTAAATGCAGTGTTATCAATGATGGGGCTAAGTACAGATATTAGCTGGCAATGGCCATGGGGAGAAGCTACATTTCTGGAATGGATCTACACTGGAGAGAGAGAGAGAGAGAGAGCAAGAGAAAAAAAATACAAAATACATTAAAAGCTGGGTAACCTTTTTACAGAACACACTGATGTGCCAATTACTGATTTCAAAAGCAAGAAAGCAATATTGTGCAAGCCTTAAATATGTATGTGTTTAAGGCCGTTATTAAATAATACACCAACTTGACCCAGAACAGCCATAGATCCCATTAGTCTAAATGTTTGGTTTTTTATTGTTTTATTTCAACCAAGCCAGCCTTACCATAATAAACATAAACATAATGGAATTACAAAAACTTGAAAGTCATGTACCATGTACATTTTACTAACGTGTAATTTCTTTCTTGTTTAATATCCTGTTGTGTTTGTTCTCAATTATTTTGTGCATAGATCATTATTTACCATGCTTAATATGAACTATTCCAGCAAAAATTTACTATTCAAACTGGAGCTTGACATTACACAAAAGTAAAAGATCACCCGTACTGTATGTATCATGTTTTTGTATATTTGCTATTTTGTAAATTCATTCACTAACCTCCAACATATTCACAGCCTTTATGTTCAGCCTATACATTTTGTTTCTACACTTAGAGATTTAAAACCTGCTTTGCAGTCGATGCTCATTAAGTAACTTCCACATCAACTTGAGCTGGAGAGATCAAGTTCTGTCAGCCCGCAATTCTGACTGGGGCTGACAGAGTCCTCATTGAAACTGATATGATATCAATCTGCTGCAAATGGAAAGTTTAAAAAAAAAAAAATCCAAATTGCTTTCAAGCAGCATTAGAAAAATGCAGCAATAGAAGTTAAAAAAGGAGAGACCATCTATCTTTTAAATTACCTGAAACAGCTGCTTCGTTTATTGACGAGTGGGGCTCTCCATTGCACCCTTGATTGGAAGTAGTAGGGTTTTCGAGGGTGACGTCCTTCTTTGTCCAATATAATTAATCTGTTTCCTGTTTATTCTATTACAAATCTGGTAATAGAGTGCAGTATTCATTCAAGGAGGCTGTTAATTTGAGGATATACAGTATTTCTCTGGAATTTTTCTAACTATTCCAGTATTTCTCTGGAATAGTTAGAAGCATTGTAAATCATAATCTACAGTTAGCAGAAACAATAGGGAATTATAAGGAATGATCAACATATTAGCAGATACGAAATTATGTATGCTGAAATGTTGAAGATTATTTCAACTTAATGCAACTTAATGTATTATTTCTCTTTCTGTGATAGAGAATATAGATGTAATACAGGTGGCACTGGGGGGTAGTGATGTTGTAGGAAGCTATTTTCAGCCTCTTGGTACAGCCTGGGAAGAAATCAAATCCTGCAGTTGTCTGAGTTTTTCTTATTACTTCTGATAAAAGCAGCTTGTTAACTAGAAAAAGTGTGCATCTGCTTTTCATAAATATTGTATTCAGTTCTATTATGTTCATCATCTCTAGCAGATGGGTAAAATAGCAAAAAACAATGCTTGTCCTGTAAATACGAACGCGGTTCTGTTTTTTTGTTGTTTTTTTTGTTTTTTTTTATGGCCCTGGAAAGCAATCCGTGGCATTTCAATTGGAATGCTCTCATAACTGATTCCATTCAAATTCTCTCTGAAAGGGGGTCTGCAGTTTATCCTGCTGCTTGGAGAATGAAATGCTAAATGTATCTTCTGAAGGGACTGGCTGCAGTTCAGTGATTTGTAATTTGCAGGTCTCTCTTCCTGACCTCAATCACCAAAGGAAGAAAAAAAAACTAAAAAGGGTAAACTACTTGTCTGCAAACGTGGTGTGCACGAATGGGGAATTTTTGTATGGCTTATTTCCATATAAGACACTGAAGCGATTACGGGGTTGATTTGATCAACCATCTATTTTTAGTCATGGGATACCCGTGGGTAAGTGGTAGATGTAATCCAGGTTGATTCCCTGGTTCTGTAAAATGCTCCAATAGAACCAAGCTGTTTATCCAGGCAGGGATGAGGCTCATCAAATCAACCCCCAAGTGCTAAAAGAGCTCAGTGAAAAATACAATATTAATTTAATACACAACATAAAAAGATTCAATCTCATACAAACTAGCCTAAAAAGCGCATACATAGTGCCTTTTCACAAACCTCATGAGGTATTTCTTATTATTTAAAAAACACAGTGATATTCATGGAACTGTTCTGTAACTATTATTACTTTAAAAACAAAAATACATACAGACCTTGAACTGGCTACAGAAACTTTGTAAAATAGGCTTTTTGGTTAAGCATAGATCTGGCCAGTGTTGAGGTCAAAGTTATACCCAGACCAGGTAGATAATATCTGTAAGAAAGGCTTGAACTTTTTGGTTTCTATTTTCCAAATCTGCTCAGTTTTAAATTATTTTGTTAAATCAATTGAACGCTTGTTAATTCATCCCAGAGAAACAAACGTTATTGTTCACAATGTGAATTTTCAACAGTTGGCATGTAACTCGCCAGGACTGACTGTGCAGACAAGGCACGCAAGATCCCTGATGTTGGTCAATGCAGATTTAAAGGTGTAGCGGTTTTTAAAAAAAATACTGTTCTCTTAAAGTCCCCTGGTATTTTCTGTAAGAGGTTATTTTTCCTGAGGTATAACCAACCTTAATGGTGTCATTTATTTGCAAAAAAAAGAAGTGGTTGTTTAGGATTTTAACCCTCACAATTGCCATATTTTCCTGTTTCGAGCCCTGTGTGCTTATTCGTCCTTTATGATGCTTTACTAACCATTCTCACTGAGAGCTCAGTGAACCTGCTTGCAGAGGGAGGGGTGGGCAATCAATGGAACAGCATTCTTATTGAGAATGGTGTTCAGAAGGGGTTTGTGGCGGTGGAAATGTAGCTAGACTGTCAACAGGGTACCTTCTTTTGATCAAAATGAGTGCCCAGAAACTTGGGAAGAATGTGTTAAACACAAAAAAATGCTATTTTAGTGTGAAATCGAGCACTGCCCTTTTTTCTTTGATCTGTGGGCCTTGCTGATATTAAACCAAACAAGGTTATGAAAGAGGTGGAATATCCAACTCAAGAAGCTGCTGGCATGAGATCTAATCAATGTGGACTTTGCGTTACATGTCTATATACTGAAACGAATACCCTCCTTTGAAATTCAACCCACCCCCAAAAAGTGCTAAACAAGGTCTGTCACAGCAGTTCTGAATAGCTCTCGGCAAGCAACCTCTTTTAAAAACCATCATGCAAAGTACAGCCCTCCTTTCCAGTGCCCTCCCTATTTGTGCATGGATGTATCCCCAGAAATGGTACATACTAACATACTCACCCTGGCAGTGGGAATTAAACATAATATCTAATGTCCTTACTGTCCCGGCATATGCAGGACTAGCCAGCATATATTTATAACTTCCAAAGACCCAGATGTTAGATGTATTTTATGTGCAGGAGAAGAAATTGAAACAGATGGAGCGCCTTTTCCATCACTCAGAAAGCAATCTTTCTTACTTTGGCATTGTCGTCGTCAGTGAAACATAGCTGTGAACATATAACATAAATTACTCATACTGTTAGCTAATCACGAACGGCTAATTGTGAAAGCCTGGATCTCTAACGCACAATCTCTAACGTCTCTGACTCGTTTGTAGGAGCAGAGGTCTTCGGGAATATTTTTTCTTCCTAATTTGAAGAGTTAGCAAGAACTATTGCAAGTCTGGTTTATGGTCAGGTAATGTAGAAAAATCTATAGCTCACACCACGGGGAATATTAGATCATGTTCACTCTGAATCCATCTGGTTTACTTTGTAAAAGAATCAATGAAAGAAAAAGAGTTTGGTTACAGATGATTTATGCTCCTAAATCCAAGGGGAAAGCATTTGCAATTATTTTAAATCAGGTTGAGTCTCCGTACAAAGGAATATATAAAAAGGCCACGATGGAGCATTAAACTATGTCCTTTAAAAAGCAATTTGAGGACAGCACACTTTTCCATTAGTGCTGCTGATTTAAAAAAAAAATTAATTGCAATCCTGTTTTTAATATTATGTTTCAACATAAAGGCATACTTAGGCTTTAAATATCTGTAAAATATACAACAAAGTAGCTTCAAATTTACCTTACCTTTTTATAGTGTTTGTATTGATTCTTATTTTTCATCGGTCTGTGTTAAGGTGCTTTTACTGGAGTGCAGGAGCTGCTCTTCAGTTGTAGTTGCTTGCCACAGTTATACAGTATGTAACATAGATGAGCCAACACTATGTGCCGATCAGCTACTTCAGATGACATTTCCTTTGGTTTTGCTGGTAATACACTGCTGTGCACTAGATGGCGCAGTGTGTTTACTTATATAAAGGCCATTTGACAGATCTAGCCTGCATTACACATTGTATATCTATGTCAGGCAACTAGAAATGAGAAGAGGCTCCTGACATGTTTTTTTTTAATAAAAAACACAAACATAATATTTGAATAACTGCATGAAAAACCACTCGGAATGGTAATTTGAAGCTACTTATTCTTTAATTTCTTACCTGTTAAATACCCTTATGTGCCTACTGTATAATTCTCTATTGTTTCTGCTTTGATCTTAATTCTTATTAACCACAGACAGCACAATGCTCCTAAAATGATTCCTCTAAGCTGATTGTGCACTGAAGCCCATAGGACAAGCATTGTGCACTGAAGCCTGTGCAACACTGATATGCTTCCCCTTCTCACCTCAGAAAATTGGCCTTGAGCAGTCTTGTCAGAAGCAAATAGTACTGGAATAGTTATTAAACAGGTACACACACACACACAGATATATATACACACACAGGTACACACACACACACACACACACACACACACACATATATATATAGATAGATAGATAGATAGATAGATAGATAGATAGATAGATAGATAGATAGATAGATAGATATCTGTGTGTGTGTGTGTGTGTGTGTGTGTGTGTGTGTGTGTGTGTGTGTGTGTGTATAATAAGGAGGCTGTGTGTCCAGTGGTTAAAGAAAAGGGCTTGTAACTAGGAGGTCCCCAGTTCAAATCCCACCTCAGCCACTGACTCATTGTGTGACCCTGAGCAAGTCAATTAACGCTCCTTGTGCTCCTTCTTTTGGGTGAGATGCACTTGTAAGTGACTCTGCAGCTGATGCATAGTTCACACACCCTAGTCTCTGTAAGTCGCCTTGGATAAAGGTGTCTGCTAAATAAACAAATAAAAATAATATATATAATTAACACATTTTCACATGGATCTTAACACCCTCCCAGCTGTGTTACTCTCTCTCTCTCTCTCTCTCTCTCTCTCTCTCTCTCTCTCTCTCTCTCTCTCTCTCTCTCTCTCTCTCTCTCTCTCTCTCGCAAGCTCGCCACACAGGCTCATTTGAGTTCTTTTCCCTTCCAAACATGACCCAGTACACAGGATTTGAAAGAAAGCGCTTCTGCGCACTTTGATTTTTATAAAAATGAATCAAAAACAAAACAAATATCTAGCTCCTTCGGAGCACTGACTACACACTTGTCAGGAACCTATTCTAATAAAGCTGGGCAGCTAAACTGTTTACCGACTAACAAAAAAACACAGTTTTTTACAAATAACAAAAAGGCTTCACACAGTACCTTTTAGTTCGATTGAATAGACCATCAATCGGGCTCTCCACACAGCACCAGCCCTAAGCAGACTGACTGCTCTCCTTAAATACCCTGCACCTGGCTCTAATTTATAATAATAGCCAGGTGCAGGTGATAATTGACAGTAATATTGCTGTGTTACAAATATATATATATATATATATAACATCCAGGTATAAAACTTACACTTTTGTATCTCAAGATGTGTGTAGGATTATAATTAAGGAAGTGTATTCCCAGATATCTCTCTAAGGTAATGAATTGAATGGGATAGGGCTTTCATTGCTCTCAAATACAAACAGAACAGATAGCTAAGATTATTTTTAATAACTGGTGTTCAAACAATTTGAAATAATGCCTTAGAACATTTCCCAGTGCAATCCAAAATCTTAAGATGTATTCTTCTTTATTTAAACCTTTTGTGTGCATTAAACAATTATATATATATATATATATATATATATATATATATATATATATATATATATATATTATTGTTATTTATTTATTTATTTATTTATTTATTTATTTAGGTACAGTGTGATATGAGGGCCCTCTAAATGCGTGTACACTAGTTTCTATCAGCTAATACAATAGATGAGACGTGCCCATCCATTTTATCAACCCTTGTCTGTTTTAGAGAATTATATGCAAAGTCACAGTTCACCAGCTCGTTTGAGTAAGAAAATACCACACACTGTCCTTGAAAATGATTCTGTCGCTTTCTTAATAAGGTACAAGTGAAGCTGGACAGCTCCCAGCTGTGTAATGCATTTAAACTAAAGGTAGAATCTGTTTCAGATTTGCATTTTGGGGGTTTATTATATCATTACTAGACTCATGCACGGTAAAATCGATTGGTTGGTAGCATTTTTACTGTTTTACAGTATGTAGTCTAGTACAAGGTCATTTTCATTGCTGACATTGAGAAATCGGGTTAAAAATTCCCTGTAGTCACTTAAACACTAATTAAAATTTGACAAAGGGCAAATAGAAACTTAACTGCTTGATAACATTTATAATGGAAACTGGTAGCAGGAACATAACACATTTAATTGGAGACCCTGCTGGCTACTAAAATGTTTGATTATTTAATACATAGCTACTTTTTTTGGTTTTGTTTTGTTCCATTTGCAAAAATGTAATTGGCTTCTGGAGTGTTGGAAAACCAACAGCAGGATCTTTGAGGTAAACTTGTCACTTTTTTTTCTGAGACAGAATGAGAAATAAAAAATGAGCCCTTTTGTTATTTTACCGGGACGACGTACTGCCATTCCGAATTAGGTGTTCAGCAGCAAGACAACATTTGTTAATGTTTCGGATATAATTGGCTGTCAGAAGCAGGAGGGGTGTCTACGGCTGAGCTGCTGTCTTGCTAACAGTGTTTTCAAATTATCTTTCATATTCCTTGTCATGCGTGCCTGCCTGCCTGGGTTTTCATTCAGAATACAGACTTTAGAAACTAGACAGTTTGCATATTTGAGCACAGTTGTATAAAACAAAATGTTGGAGGGGGAAAAAAAATGTTGACAATTGTTAAAGCTTATTTCCATATCAAATCTTAGAAGACAGGTGTCTATGGGATGGGAATTTTAATTGAACTACCATATAGGATGAGCCCCATCTTTAAACAATTTTAGTCTTCAGTATGTTGTTTAACATTATGAGATATTATGTGATAAAGATAATGTTATTTAAAGATGGTGTGTAACAGGGTGGAGGCTGGGTGCAAACCAGTGACCCTGTGCATCACAAGTAAGTGTCTTAACTACAATGCAAAAGAGCCAGGCTTGTCTGCCTTTGTGGTTTGAGATTTTAACCTCATGTCATCTCAACGACAGGGGACAGAATCCATAATGGTGGTGTATTGCTGATCAAAAAATGGAAAAGTAGGAAGAATGAACTTAAAATGACCAAATTGCATAGTTCCATAGCAGTCGCTTTTAGGTAAACTTAATATGGAAATGTAATAATATACAATAATGCAGTGATATATATATATATATATATATATATATATATAGCCATAGAAGCTGCAGTGTGTTGCACAATCATGTTCAGTTTTACACTATAAAATATGTTACTATAGTTGCAGGCCATATACATAAAATGGCTTGGATAAATTAAGTCCTGTGATTGGCTGAACAAAATCACATGACCGCGCTGTAATAATTGTCTTACCACACGGTTATGACATCATAGACCAACTTACTTACCTGATCTATTAATATTACTACGCCTTAATAGTAACAATTATCTAAACAGCATTTAAATCACTCAACAATCTTTTTTTTTTCCATCTGTCACTGAGAATTACAGAAAAATTGGCAAATATACTGTGGTATTTATTTAGTCAGAGAACAGAACAAAGAAAACTCTGGGGCAAGCAGTAGCAGTAACACTATTCAAAAGCCATCTGAGAAATCACCACGCAAGTCTCACTCAGCATGTCATATACTGTATATGCAGCAGCGGCATCTGCTTATTAAACTAAATTTCGCCTTAAAAAACTGACTAGCGAGTATGCAATGTTTAAATTTGACACAACAGATCTCACCACTACCCTTCGATTTCAGAAACATATTTTAAAACAATTAAATTTTTCCTGTTGTCTGCCCGACATAACCATTGGGCTTTTAAATAAGGTTGGGTTCGGCATAGAATTCTATTGTGCTCGCCGCGGACGGGAAGGACTGCGGCACTGCGCAAACTGACACGAAAGTCGTTTAGTCCACATATCATCTAATGCTGGTTTACAATCTAGGGAAATTATGCCGCTTACCGGCATCGGTGTGAAAACAGCCTCTGAAATTATTGGTCAGCTTCTCTTGAAAACCGCAAAACCTGAGTAGGATCATTTCCTTCAAAAAAAAAAAAAAACTCGGAAGCCCCTCCCTCGAGTGCCAGTGCAGTGCAGTGTTTGGCTGTTCCATGAATCCTCCCTCAGATGTGGGAAATCAGTCTGCTTTCAATTCACAAATGTCATTTCATCTCGAAAATTTTACTATAAATGGCAATGTTCAAGGTAATGTTTATGGAAAATAAAAAAGGACAAAATATATGTTACAATTAAACAGTTTGTGTAATTATTTTCAAAATTTTTTTTTTAGCCATTTTATAAACGAAATTGCTCTCTGTCAAAGTGCGCGTTTCAAATTTCTATTTGTGATTGGGCTATTTACTGTCATTGTGAGAGGTTCAACCTTGAACTCTTCTGATTGGACAATGCATACAGCTTTTACACTTTACAGTCCAAATGGACGCACAACGTGACGTGAGAGGCGTGACGGCAGTAGGGGAAAGGAAAAAATAATTTAAAAATTAGCTATTTGTTTTGATCGCCCTAATTTGTCTAAACGGCAGAAAGCTGTTGATGAACCGTCTGAAGACAACAAGCTAGCAGCTACCACCGGCAGTCCTGCGCCAGTCAAACGGTAATTAAATTAGTCAGGATTTGTGAGATTAAATAAAATGGTTTGCTTTGCTTTGAACACAAAAATGAACAACCATAAGTACGAATGAAATTATATATAGTTATTTTTATTTATTATCATAATGTGAAATTGAAATCTGATGTGCAGTTCAAGTCCTTTGCTTTGTGTTTCCTTTATTGTTTTTGATTGGAGGTGTTCTAAACTTAATCTCTTTGTTAACTATTTTGCACAACAGTGTAATTGGTTATTGGATCTTCTGTTAAAAAAAAGATTGTTCTTTATTTTTCGAAAATAAAATGTCAATGCACGAATAAGACACCAGGTTGCCAATTGCACCACTGTGATTACTTGCCTTAAAAAAGTTACCATTTACACCCTCTCCCGAAAAAAAATCCTGGCTACGCCACTGCTGCCAGGGTTTATTAATTAAAAATAAAAATATATATTTTTATGTTTTTCGTAAGTGGGTAGAGAATATGTAAGAGTGCAGTTTATTTCAAACTTTCAAACCTTAATGACATAACCAAAGTGTGTCTAAGACCCTTCACCATTATATTTGTTCTCGTGTGAGACTTTCACTTTTTCAGTCAGCAAAAATATGTGTTAAAGACAGAGTGAATTTGATGTAGCCCTGTTAAAATGGCAAAAAGACAGCTACGTTTGGAGTTTTTCTACAACAAAAAAGCTAAACCACCAACGCCAGAGACATCAACAGAAACCGAACCTGACTTATGTAGTTCAGAATGTTATTAACAGCACGAGAGTGTGACGATACTTCCATTTCAAACGCTCAGGTTAGTGCAGGTGCAGCTGTCTGTCGATAAGACACCCTTGCCTGTAAAGTGTTGTTTGCAGCTCTCTTGATTGTGACAATCTGGCGTAGAACTGTTTGAGATGAAAGATCTGGTAATGTTAGAAAGCTATCTTAATGTTTACATAACAAGTTCTTTTTTTGCCAGTTTTTCAAGCCACCAGTCACCACTGTATATATAAAATGTACACAAAAGGTTTAAAAGATTAAAAAATATTTTATTTTCAGGACTTTTCAGGCAAAAGCCCTTCTTCCGCTGTTAAAAAAGAAAAGTAAACACAGTGCAGTAAACTTGTTGTTTTTCAATAACTAATTATACAAAAATTCTGTGGATGATGTCATGATTATTAGAATAGAATGTTCATTCTCAGAGGTTCCAAAGTTCCCAGTTTGAAGATAAACATTTGTTCCATAGCACTGATTGATCACACAGACTGTGATGTCTTCAGCAGTGTGATCATCACTGTTGAAGTGACGGGCTACTGGAAATGCAGTGGTGTTAATGAGAATGCTTCTTAAGTGTTCTACAAACCGGTCTGCTAAACGCCTTTTAGTTTCCCCAATATACAATTTGTTGCATTTCTTGCAGATAATGCAGTAGACTATAGAGGCACATGTAAAATGTTCATGAATGTTGAATGAAGATTTAATGCTTCTAATCTCTGTTTCAGAATGAATGTATTTACAGGTATTATATCATGGTCTATTACATGGATATGTGCCTTTCAAAGGTTCCCCAGAAGGACGAATAGCACTGTGTACCACATATTCTCTTATATTCTTGTCTCTTCTATATGACATCAAGGGGGGAGTCTTGAAAATAGGCGCTTTGCACAGTTTATTTGCACAATTGTCTATATCTATCTGTTGGTAGGGTGGTAAGTGAGGACCAGAGGGATTCTATCATCTGTGTGTTGGATATTGTTATTACATAAAGCATTTTTTCTGTTTATATTTGAAATGCGGGATTTAGCTTTAGTGATGATCTTGTCCTGAAAGCCACAATTTCCAAAAAACACACACAATTCCTCACTTTTGACGAAGAAATCTTGATCGCCACTGCAAATACATCTGAGTCTTCAGTTGTGAATAGGGAATCGAGTCACGGCAAGCCTTAGGGGGTGCAGATATGAATGAGAATCAGTTGGTTTGTAGTAGACAGTGATGTTAATGGTGGAATTGAAAACAGTGATGGAAATGTCTAAGAAAGATGTACTATTGCCTGTTTCTGGTATGTTCCATGTGAAATCCAGGGCTGAGTGGAAATTTGTTACTGACTATATATATATAAATACAGTGCCTTGAAAAAGTCTTCACACCCTTGAACATTTTTCACATTCTACTGCCTAAAAAATACAATTCAAAATGCATTAAATGAGGAGTTTGTTTCACTGATCTACACAACATCATCTACACTTTCAACATGAAAGAACAATTATAGAAATATTCAAAAAGTAATTAAAAATAAAAAACCAAAAAGTCTTGATCGCATAAGTCTTCACACCCCTTGAGTCAATACTTGGTGCAAGCCCCTTTTGTGTCTACCAATTTAGCACAGCGGGATGGTGTAGTTTTTGCCCATTCTTCTTGGCAGAATAGCTCAAGCTCTTTCAAGTTGGCTGGGGATCGTTTGCGGACTGCAGTCTTCAAGTCTTGCCACAGATTTTCTATAGGATTCAGGTCTGGGCTTTGACTAGGCCACTCGAGGACATTCACTTTCTTCTTGCTGAGCCACTCCATTGCTGCTTTTGCTTTGTGCTTAGGATCATTGCATCCCCAAGACATAATGCTGCCACCACCATGATTTACTGTAGGGATGGTGTTAGCAGGGTGATGTGCCGTGTTTGGTTTATGCCACACATGTCGCTTAGCATTGAGACCAAAAAGTTCCACTTTGGTCTCATCAGACCACAAAACCTTCTCCCACATGCGTGCAGCAACTGAATTGTCCCCTAAGTGTTTCTTTGCAAAAGCTATGCGGCACATCATATGGCTTTTTTCAGCAGTGGCTTCCTTCTTGCCACCCTCCCATACAGGCCATTTTTGTGGAGTACTCTTGAAATTGTTGAACCGACAATATTTTCCCCAATCTCAGGCAGAGACCTCTGTAATTCTTTTAAAGTAATCTTAGGCCTCACAGTGACCTCCCTCAGCAGTTTCCTTAAGCCACGGTTACTGACTTTGGAGGGACGGCCTGATCTAGGCAGTGTCTTGGTGGTGCCAAACTGTTTCCACTTTGCAATGATTGACCTGACAGTCCCAAGGGATATTCAAAGACATTGAAGGTTTCTTATAGCCTTCCCCCAATCTGTACCTTTCATTAACTTTATCCTGGAGTTCTTTTGGCAGCTCCTTGTTCGGCATGTTTTGCCATTTGCTTCAATTTCACTTCATACAACAGAAACAGCTTGATTCTTCATCCAGGAGTCTTCGAATCAGTTGAAATACTGTGATTGGACACAGGTGGGCTCTATGTAATTTATTATGTGCCTTGTTAAGGCAATTTGTTGTACCTGAGCTAATTTGGGTTGCTATGACAAAGGGTGTGAAGATTTATGCAATCAAGACTTTTTGTTTTTTTTATTTTTAATTACTTTTTGAATATTTCTATAATTGTTCTTTCACATTGAAAGTGTAGATGATGTTGTGTAGATCAGTGAAACAAACTCCTACTTTAATGCATTTGAATTGTATTTTTTAGGCAGCAGAATGTGAAAAATGTTCAAGGGTGTGAAGACTTTTTCAAGGCACTGCATATATAATATGGTGGCACTTCACCTTTAAGTGAGATGCATGTCCTCTAATTCAGTTGCTGTCAGGTAATGTAAATATCCTAAATTATGTGCAGTCTATGGAGAATACACTTTACTAAGGAGGGAATACACTTATGATAATAATTGCTTACTACTCGCACATGTAAAAGTCACGTTCACACTAGACCATCCCAATGTCATAATGGTTTGCACATTTTTAATGAAGGGAAGTTATAGTCAGAAAGATGGTGCAAAAAAACCTGGGAGGGATGATCTTACTGATATTGCAAATGCAAGGCTAGAAACTCACAGCAGTCCTGCACCCAGTTCTGGGTTTCAAAAGTATATAATTATTTAAATAATAAGAAGCCAAGATTTAAGGCAATCAGGTGAGACATATTCACGCTGTGATAAGTGTGGTCAATTCAGGGGACATTTATACCCTGTCTATACTACCATAATACACTCATCATTCCTATCTAAATAATGTGTGATCATTGTGTAGTGGAATCGTGATGAAGTGAATGGCAGTAGGTTTCAAGGCATGTTGATTGCTCATTATTTAGATAGTGGATATAGGGTGTCCAGTTATGCACACTCAGGACACATTGATTCCATATGATTGGCATTCACTTTATGGACAGTCATGTTTTCAACACATGATGGTCATGCAATTTATAGGTAGTGTTTTATAGGGTATTAGCAGGCACCTGCCAAATTTCTGGCATCTGGTCCTTTTCAATAATACACTTTAATTGAAACCCAAGACTCGGTGCTAGAATAGTGTAAGAAATTAGATAATGTTTTTTTTTATACAACGGTATGTGTGTGTAAAGAAATATATATATATATATATATATATATATATATATATATATATATATATATATATATATATATATATATACACACACACACACACACACACTGCTGTGCAAAAGTCTTAGACATGTTGCATTTTTTCCACTAGTGTTTTCTACTATTATAACAACTTTGACTTGCATAAAGAAGGAGGTATAGTGAGGTGATCTGTTCCTTTGTATGGTTAAATGCTGAACTGGAAAGAGAAACGTATTGTTATTGTGAGTGTTTTGTTTGTTTTGTCTTGTCTAAAATCTACTTGTTTGTTGTTATTAGACGGCTAAAACGATCCGGAGCTGTCACTACAGACCAACACTAAACCCGGACAACACTGCACTTGTTCATGATATATTGTATTTTCACCACGAGTACTACAGCACTCACTTTGGACTTGTGACCGTGTTTGTGTTTATTGTGTGGGTTTAAATAACGTGTTTATTGTTTCGGGACTGAACCCCGTGGATTTAACTGAGCAATACACATCATAAGAACATAAGAACATAAGAAAGTTTACAAACCAGAGGAGGCCATTCGGCCCATCTTGCTCGTTTGGTTGTTAGCAGCTTATTGATCCCAGAATCTCATCAAGCAGCTTCTTGAAGGATCCCAGGGTGTCGGCGTCAACAACATTACTGGGGAGTTGGTTCCAGACCCTCACAATTCTCTGTGTGAAAAAGTGCCTCCTATTTTCTGTTCTGAATGCCCCTTTATCTAATCTCCATTTGTGACCCCTGGTCCTTGTTTCTTTTTTCAGTTTGAAAAAGTCCCCTGGGTTGACATTGTCAATACCTTTTAGAATTTTGAATGCTTGAATCAAATCACAGCGTAGTCTTCTTTGTTCAAGACTGAATAGATTCAATTCTTTGAGCCTGGTCGCTCTTCTTTGCACTCTTTCTAGAGCAGCAATACCCTTTTTGTAACGAGGTGACCAGAACTGAACACAATATTCTAGATGAGGTCTTATTAATGCATTGTAAAGTTTTAACATTACTTCCCTTGATTTAAATTCAACACTTTTCACAACATATCCGAGCATCTCGTTGGCCTTATTTATAGTTTCCCCACATTGTCTAGATGAAGACATTTCTGAGTCAACATAAACTCCTAGGTCTTTTTCATAGATTCCTTCTTCAATTTCAGTATCTCCCATGTGATATTCATAATGCACATTTTTATTGCCTGTGTGCAGTACCTTACACTTTTCTCTATTAAATGTCATTTGCCATGTGTCTGCCCAGTTCTGAATGCTGTCTAGATCATTTTGAATGACCTTTGTTGCTGCAACAGTGTTTGCCACTCCTCCTATTTTTGTGTCATCTGCAATTTTAACAAGTTTGCTTACTATACCAGAATCTAAATCATTAATGTAGATTAGGAATAGCAGAGGACCTAATATTGATCCCTGTGGTACACCACTGGTTACCTCGCTCCATTTTGAGGTTTCTCCTCTAATCAGTACTTTCTGTTTTCTACTTGTTAACCACTCCCTAATTCATGTGCATGCATTTCCTTGAATCCCTACTGTATTCATTTTGAGAATTAATCTTTTATGCAGGACTTTGTCAAAAGCTTTCAGGAAATCTAAATAAACCATGTCATATGCTTTGCAATTATCCATTGTCGATGTTGCATCCTCAAAAAAATCAAGCAGGTTAGTTAGACACGATCTCCCTTTCCTAAAACCATGCTAACTGTCTCCCAAGTTACTGTTACCATATAGGTAATTTTCCATTTTGGGTCTTATTATACTTTCCGTAAGTTTACATATAATAGAAGTCAGGCTTATTGATCTGTAGTTACCTGAATAATGAATATTGCCAATTCTCATTATTCTTTACTGTTGTCATCAGACTTTGGATTATAAATAAACCATCATTTCACCAGTACTTTGTTGTTTGTCATTGTCTTGAGCACTGCATCACCTCTACACCTGTGTACTGCAAACCACTTTGCCACAGTATGGTGTTCTTTTCTTTGTACTCCTCACCAGACTTTCTCCAAACGTAACGACTATCAGTGTGACCAAATAGCTTGTTTTTTGTTATATCACTCCACTAAACCTTTGGCCAGAACATATATCCATCATTCAAATGCTGTTTTGCAAACTTTAAACAGTTGTCCTTGTGATGTTTTCCTAAGAGTGGCTTTTTCCATGGCCTGCGACCATTGAGACCTTCACCATGCAATACTAGACCTATGGTTGAAATGGAAACCCCAGTCCCACTTGCAGCCAGTTCACTTTGAATATCTTTGGCAGTCAATCTCAGATTGTTATTAACCTTCCTCACAATTCTTCTACTTGTTCTTGGTGAAAGAACCTTCTTTCTTCCAGTCCAAGGGAACATTGTGACAGTACCATAAGTCTTGTTTTCTTGATAATAGAAACATAGAAATTGATTCTTGATAATAGAATCATTGAAATTGAGATACTCAGTGCTTGGAAATCTTCTTGTATCCTTCTCCAGCTTTATGACAATAAATAATTTTCTGCCTAAGGTCTTCAGATAGCGCTTTACTTTTTTCCATATTGACTTATTGGTAATGACAGCAATCATACTCTCTAAGAAGATTCACCTACAATCCAGCATTTTCTAGATTTTTCTAGAATTAGGTTCTGCATTATCATATTGAAATTTCTAGCACCTTGTAGACAATACTATCATAGCATCAAATTGCTGAAATAAACAATTGTAGAATCCAAAACATTTTTTTTCCTCTAGTTTCCTTTAGTTTATAACTAAAGATCGGGGGGAGGATCAGACACCAATCTCTAAATCAATTTACATATTAGCTAATTAAGATTGTTAGCACTATAAATGTTTCATGAGGGATCGTAGCGTCGCCTTTTTATTTTCTTTCGTCTGGTTCCATTCTTCAGTTTCTGTGCAGATAAACCAAACCCTGCTTGCTTAATTTACGTCTGCTTCTGGGACTGACTTGAAAGCGTGTTTGAAATCAGACTCTTTCATTTCCATCATCAGCTGATCGAAAATCAATTGCAGTTGTCAGCCTCAGTTAAGACTACATGCTATAGACAAGTAAGTCTAATGGATGCCATGTCTTAAGACCACTTCACCTACATTGCAAACTAGGGAATTTTCTAATTGTACTTCCATTCATAATGTATTTGGCCAGTCAGTGTATGCACTGCACCATCAAGTGAACAGCAAGTGCGGATCAAGTTTGTATTGTTGGCAATACACAGCTGTGCACTAGATGTGGCTGACACTAACTAGTATATAAAGACACCTGCTGATCTAGCCTACATTACATACTGTGCCTGCTCTAGGATTTAATGGCTATGGTGCAGGACTGTGAAGCAGACATGACCTTAACAGTGACATATTGCCAGAGCGCTCAATCTGCGTCCCGCCTCCATAGATAAACAATCTGTCAGCTGTGATTTGCGTAGTATTTTGATTGAGAGTCTGCCAATACTACCTTGCTATGGTTTATTTTTCTAATCCCAGTAGAGTAGACGGCGCCTATATATTTTTTACGTCTAAACATTAAAGTGGGCTCAGAAAAAAACGTCCCCCCCGATGCTGGCCCTGATTACAGATTTCTATGGCAGACAACTAGATCTATATAGCAGCTCCTGCACTCCAAGGCAACTCTTTATTCATGAAGACGGAAAACATCGATGGCAAGAGGACTGTAAAAGAAAAACTACTTTCTCTTTAACAAGCTGTACCAGCCACATAAATAAAGCAGTGTATATGAGAATCTAAATATGAATGTCATACCATTCTGCCCTACAGTACTATTAGATTTATTTCTGAATGTTACCTTTAAAGGTTAAGGTTAAAGGTTAAAAAATAAAGACCAGTGAAATGTCACATGTCAATCAATACGCAACTGTGTCACGTCCTTTACCACTCGACTGTCTGGCCTTCGCATCAAGAATAGGGAAACAAAAATTAATAATGAAAAGTCAATTTGGCTGTAGTGTGGTGTTTTCTTTAATTTAATTTTGGCTCAAATTATAAACCCTGTCTGTTTAGAAATCCATGTGCCAGCAGTTGAGTGTAAAATACACCTTTTCATCATAACAACTTAATCTATGCTTGGTAATTCATGTTGCTAAATAATATTTTAGAAAAAAAATCTATTTTAATAATTGTTTTCAATTTCAAGCAGCCAAGTTGAGAAATGTATATAAGCATTGGAAGCTTAGCCCATTTGCTTCATTTTGGGATCTATTCTTTTATCATAAAAAGAGACTTCAGGTTTCAAGAGGTATTGATGTTAAACTCTGTTTACCATCCATCATGTTAATCCACATTAATGCTGGGCACTGAACAATATATTGCAGTGGTACAGTAGCAGAAAGGTCACTGTTCTTTTATTTAAGTCTCGAAATTGAAACACTATTTGGATGTCTAAGGATGTGCAGTAACCAAATGAAGTAAGGAAGGTTAAACCCTCCAGAGCCGGTTGCACAGTTGTATATTTTTATCCTTGTATTTTTATGGAACTCTTTTGATTTGTATTGTACCTCCCTCGACTCTCACTAGGTGGCAGTATCACAGCTCTCTGTGGTTGACAAAGTGTGTTTGCCATGGAGTGTCTGAATGTTTGACCATTATTATATTAGGAGGTCTTGAGTGCCTCATCTAGTAAAGGCACAGCCTTGTGGTGTGCAGGGTGAGTCATACAGTCAAGGGAGCGCAGGTTCACCTCCTGGCTGTCTCTTCCTTGCGCTACACCGGGTCCTAAAGGCCAGGTGCCCAGTGAGCTTTAGCGGACACCTTACAGGCTGGCCTTTGTCCTCCAGGCGAGTAGCTCACTGACATCCACTCTTGAGTGCCTGGGTGTAAAGAGGCAATTGACTGGATGCCTCCCATAATCTAGTTTTGAAATATAAGCACGTTGGCATGCTGAGAACACACCTCAGGCTCTAAGATAAGTGCTTACAAACTGTATTTCTAGAAGGCATGGAGATCCAAAATTCTTCGGTGTGATAAGACCCTTTGATGTTTAAATCAAATTCTGTTATATAATATAAGACAATAGACTTTCTTACACTTTTATATAAACGCACAATATCAAACTTATAGTAGGACGATGGCAAAAGCCAGCGTTATTGTCACTCACTTTCCACTAAATACACAAGTATCGAAAAATAAATAAATACATATGGTACAGTGCTCCGCCTTTATTATGCTATAGTCAAGAGCCATAGTTACGAGACCTTGTGTTTGTGTTCCGCCTTCTAGTGAGAATGAAAGTGCATTATGGGGCAAATGGAAGTCACGGCCATACTGCATTATAACTGGTTCTGCAGTATATATGCCTGTAGCGGAGTGTCCCGCCCCTATTTATTATTATTTGTATTTGTTTGCGGCGCGGATAAAAGCGCTGCGTCTTTTGTTATTGTTTTTTATATTTATATTTAAAAACCCATGAGGATGTGTGGCTGATCAGCTACTGATTATTTAACTAGATGACAGTCACGCATCCTTACCAAACGTGGCCATTAGTATTATTATATTCTGTGCTGCGATTATTTCATTGTCTAGGGGTTGAATTGAACACTGAAAGAACAAAAAAGACCCTGCTGCATTGCAATTGATTTTGACTTGGATCAGAGACCTTTTCATTATGTAGTGTACTGTAGCATTTCAGCTTTGCTCCTCAAATGTTAGAAAAGTGATACGATCAACATAAGTTTGAAGGGGCTGTTTTCAGTTAAATATGATATCACAGTGCTCTTACTTCAGAACCATGTTTTGCACTAAAATATAATTAATTGGTTTCTGATAAATACATGGTAAATAGATGTGCTACTGTCACCAGTGATGCAGGTTAAAAAAAAAAAAAGAATAATCAAATTTTGTTATAGCTTAGGAAGAAAAACAGAAAACATACAAGCAGGGTTTATTTATTTTCAAAGTGAACTGAAATATTACATACTGAGACCAAGGTTTCATTTGCAGAGATCCAACCAAAAAACACAACCTTTAAAAACAAAAGGACACTACCTTCTTAATACATTGTCCTTCAGCCTGTATGGCTTCTAGGTTATTTGGGGTGTACAGTCTCGTCTTCATCATTATTCAGCCTGTTGTCATCAAAGCCCTGCAGGCCACATTGACTTCAGAGTGACTGCTATTACTGTGTTATCTTTATCTGCTATTTCCTTAGAGCCCTCAGCGTTCAACCACAGCAACGTAGCAGTCAGCCTCTTCCATTGTTAAACCACAAGAGGCTTACAGCAGGTGTTATTCTGCCATTGCATTTCCTTTACAATGTATGTAATGTGGACGTGTCAAACAAAGCTGCAGGTGTTCAGAAGATATGCTTTCTGCAGTCAATAGAAACAGCAAAACAACTGTACTGCATTGTGGCAGGATGGTTTGCAGTGGTGAGGTGTGGTGACGTCACAGACCAGGAAGTAACTGAATCAAAACAGTGGATGGGCGCGTGAAATTGAACGCAACGGTGTTCAGCTGATTTTATTAAATCAATAAACCAAAATATTTAAACAAACAAAACACAACAAAACAAAACAAAAGGGCACGTTGGCCAAACAAATAAAAATAAACAAATAAGCAGATACTTAGCAGTTGTTTCTCTTCTTCGCCTCGCTCTCTCTGCTCCCCGTACTCTCCTCTGTACACTCACCCCCGCATCACGGACAGCTGCCGGTTCTTATACTCTGGCCGAGGGGTTAACTAGCTGTTAATTATCTTATTACCCCTCAGCCACAGTCTGCACGAGTTTAGTAAGGATGCGTGACTGTCAGCGAGTTAAATAATCAGTAGCTGATCATCCACGCATCCTCACAGGGTTTTTAAATATAAAAACAATAACAAATACGCGGCGCTTTTAACTGCGCCGCAAACAAAAATACAAATAATAATAAATAAATATATAGGGGCTGGACACATGCATGTAGGAATGCATAACACTCTAGCAGTGTTTCAGATTACTATTAATCTTACATATAGTTTATTTATTGTACATTTATGGCCAAAAGTTTTGCTTCACCTAGAATTTTAGGATTGAGACAATAAAAAAATAAAATATATATATATGAACATACACTACAAAATGATATTGCAAAAGTCTACCAGAAGCCATAATAGTAGTACAGTATTTCATGTTAGATTTTGATATGTGACATTTTTTCTGACATTTTCTTTAAGTCCTTTATGTGAACAGTTGTTTAATCAATGAATCACATTGTTTTGAGTCCCATATTACCGTATTTAAAATTGCAGTAATGGAGTACCTTAATAGTTTTTCGTGACAAAGACTGTCATTTAAAACATGGATTTAACTGTGTTTAATAAACGTTTTTGTATTATGATTTTATTGAAGATTGCTTAATGCAGATTTTAATTAATTTAAAACCAGCTTGTGCCATTAAGCTTTAATTGAGTAAATCCCAAACCCCCACTAAGAATACAATAGACAAAATGAAGTGCTGTAACAAGGAACAAGAAAAAGTGACTCAGTTTAATAAAACAATTAAAGCATAAAGACTCCCTATTCAGACAGTCTGACACAGGAAGAACCATATCGCTAAATGATATTTCATTCAAAAACTATATTTTTTTCAAAATCAAGATCTTACTGCTCCAAAATGCCTTTTTTAATCACAGTAGAACTCAGTACAACACCAAAGTAAAAAGCTCTATAATCACGCATTCTGATGAGCTTGGGCCTTATACATGGTGGCTTGCTAGCGGTGTGCCTGTTACACATACACCATGCACTATACACTATATAAACACAGGATAATAGCATGTGTTGCACTGAGCAATGTGCATTTAACCTTTTATATGGGCTGATTAGTGAATGTGTAAATGCTCAAGGCTGCATGCCTACCTAATGTGCTAATGAAATATGCCATTTAACCTGCATACATTGCTGTGCTGTATATCATATTGTTATCAGAACTGGTCTCCACGAAGATTTAATTTGACCTGTCCACATAGCTAATACTATTAAGTCCTGGAATTAGCCTAGTTGCCCTGTCCTGGAACTTCTCAAGTGCAATATTGTACTTTTATTCTGTGACCAGAACAAAGTATTCTCAATGGGGTCTAGCTAGTTCAGAGCATTATTTAATTCTGTTTTATACAGCTAGTGTTTGTTGAATGACTTGTTCATATTGACCCCTGTAGAATTAATAACTTTTATTTACTGGATTTTATTTTGAAATCTACCTTGCATTCATTCAACTGCAATTACAGAATGACTTGGAATTATACTGTACTGTAAAAAAAAAAAAAAAAAAAAAAATCTTATTATGAGCTTCAGTTGTACAAATGAAGCTGGTTATTTTATTTTTACACTGTCTTGCTTGTTAGACGCGATAAACAAAATGTACTTATGCCTATGTACTTACTTGCAGTTTATTTAATTGATAACCGGCCACTCTGATTTGTGGAATAACTACAGTACTCTAATATTCATGCAGTACCCTCAAAATAACTTCCAAGTACCATGCTTGGTCAAGGGCATGTTGTAAGTCAGAACAGGCCCACGGTGAGCACTATGCCAGATGGATATGTGATTAAATGTTTTAACTGCCTGCAAGAAATTAACAACACCTAGAAGAACATGTGATTCTGATGAATCAGCACAGCACAATAAACAAAACCACCCACTTCTTGACTATATACTTTGAAGGCAATTAACTGAACGCCCATGTATGCAGCTATTCTAGAGAGACAACTTTTTTGTTGTTCTTAGGTTACTGTGGTGAGATGGAATTTGCCATTTCAAATTGAGGAGAAAACTGGGGAAAATACCTATTTGGAACTATACATTTTAAAACAATACTTGTTCATTTTATTTAAGATGTCTTAAGCACATTTTCAGCCAAATAGTCACATGTCTTCTAGTACTGGCATGAGTATGAGTAAACAGATTGAGCACTCAATCATATGATAAGATACTCTTTGTCAATGTCTGTTGTGTATTTATATTAAAAGACATTGACAAGACTTTTCTCTGTTTGTATACCTTTTCTTGTAAGGGTGTTTTGAAGTTTTCTATATAAGCTTGTTAAATTGATATGAAAATGTGTTTCCACCTTCATGATTGTGAAGGGCATGAAAAACACAGAAAACAAATATCCACAATTTGTGAGCACACAAGGGAAACAGCCTTGTAGAACTGCTATAAAATTGAAGGGAGATATTTCAAACCTACTGTATTTAAGGTACATTATAAGCCCTGCGTGCCTTCATTAAACAGGCATATTTTTTCAGAAAATAAAGAAAATAAATCACATAAGCAATCAAACCCACCCAGAGAAGATTGCAGCCAACACTTTTTTGATGCTTGATTTACTGCCAAAGGGTCAGCAATGTCAGTAACAAGCCCTCAGCTACGACTTGAAAATATCTTTCTTGAGAATGGCAATATCAAACCAGCTGATCTTATTGCAGCCACAGTGTCACAGGACAGCGCTTGTTTAACTGGCTGCTGACGGAAAGAAATTGAGTGCTCTAGGTGAACAAAAGAAGCAGGAATAAATTGCATCCTGAAGAAGGAAATAAACAGCCTCAATATGTGGTATACTTCAAACATCTGATGCCTAAGAGACTGTAATGATAATGCGGAATTGCCAAGTGAAAACAACAGCAAGTGGGTGTTCTTCAGCTCCTGACACTCCTTTTTTCAAATGAAAGTGCTTTGCAGATCTAAGTGCTGCAATTTCTGATATCGGAATACTGAACAGTAAACAACACGGGTCTGTTTGAATGCGCCATATCGCTCTCAATACTGCAGGTCTTCAACTTTATAATAATCCTGCTGGTGTTTTCACAAAGATTTATTAAACCCTCCTTTACAGTAGTAATATTAATAAAAAAAAATACAGTGCACATTTATACAATGCACATTAACTTTTGGTGTATTGCAAATAGTGTTGGTTAATTCCCCACCTGTGTCTGTCTCATTTATTTTTTCTTATATAAAAACTGTTCTAATTTACTTTCTAGTTTTGTAATCCTTTTTTTTTTAATCAGATAGGCAAATTAATTGCATCAGTTTTCAGGGTTAAAACTAGTTTTCAGAATCTTGGTACCATTAGAGAGGTCATTTAACAGCAGCTTGATATGCCTGGAATGGTGACCTTAATACTGAAGGTGACTTTACATTGCTGTCAACAGGAGCAAATCAGGACTGTAAAAAAGTGTCTTTAATTGTGATGTGTTCTTTATACTGAGGTTTTACTGTATTTTGTTATTTGTTGTTAAAAATATGACATTATGGCAATATATGACAATATAGAATATATGTATGTGAGGTGTGTGAGTAACAATGGAATGTCCAGACAGTAATTTGCGTGTAACAAAATAAAAGTTTTTATTAATATTATGCGTTACACGATAAAAATAAAACAAAACAAAAAAAGAATGGCATGAGGGAGGGGGTGCTGGAATAATGGTAAAAAGAAGGGTTCGGAAACATTCTCAGTCCTCTTCACGATATCCCCGGACATAAAAAGGGGATAAAACAGAAAAGAAAAGGTTAGTGGGTGTTCCGCCCTCGTGCCGACAAAATGAAAACAAACCAGCCAAATTCTTCATCTCTCCCTCCGCCTATTCACCCCGCCTATGCTTTCCAGGACCAACCCCGAACACAGTAGTACGTTCCCTTTTGTATGCAACGCCCCGCCCCTGTAGTCAGTGGAACACCAATCCCCAACTGACAAGTGTCCTTATAACTCACTTGACTCCAGTGGCTGGAATTTACATACTCGTACTTCCGCCCCTCACCAAGGTGCCGCCCCTCATAAAGATGACTTTCGTCATGGTCACGAGACCTTGGTAAGGGAAGTCCTGAGTTAGTTTGATGCCTTCTACTGTCGGGAGGCTGAATTACAGACCGAAACCCCTTTGACTCATCACAATGTATTTGTATTATTAGTTTATTTAGCAGACGCCTTTATCCAAGGCGACTTACAGAGACTAGGGTGTGTGAACTATGCATCAACTGCAGAGTCACTTACAACTACGTCTCACCCGAAAGACGGAGCACAGGGAGGTTAAGTGACTTGCTTAGGGTCACACAAGTCAGTGGCTGAGATGGGATTTGAACCAGGGACCTCCTGGTTACAAGCCCTTTTCTTTAACCACTGGACCACAGAGCCTCCTACAGTATTACTGTATTATAATATGCATCTACTGTATATAATCTTGGGTCTTACAATTATGTATAAACAAGTGTGATCATTGCAAGCACTAATGTGTTTCTGTGTCACATGGACAGGTGTTTCCCGCGCTAGAAAGATGCTTTTCAGTGGGCCTCAATACACACAAGAGCAGCAAGCTTGATAAATATTTGAAGTTAACTGGCATCCAATGCTTTAAGTGAATTCTGCATCTTTAATGGTGTGTATTATCTTGTGGTTGGCCAAAACTATAACATTATCAACCAGGCTAAGGAAGAAAATCAAAGCGGATCTAGAAGAAGACAGTTGTGAATGGAATAGAAATTGAATACAGTAGTGAATTAATCAAATTTATAGAAATTGAATACAGTAGTGAATTAATCAAATTTATAGAAATTGAATACAGTAGTGAATTAATCAAAATTGTTACGAGAGATTGCCAAGAATCGTCGGATGCATACAGTTATGCAGGTTGATAAATAAAATTATACTTTAAAAATGTTGATGATTATAACGGCTATAATTTGCTACTTGCAGTTGATTCTTTTTTTTATGGACTGCCATTCATTCTGAAGGCTAAGCTGAATCAAATAGATTTGCCATAGATTTTTTTTGACTGCACTTAAAAGTTATTATTAGTTTATTTACAGGTTGAAATAGAATGATTTATGAAAGCTTAATTTCCAATCTGGCTGCAAGTTGATTGAATCATTTCGCAAGGTAAATTCGGTGCAACATCATAAAATGATCAATAGTAATTGATTTTTCAAGAAAACCCAATGCAGAGGAAATTACCAGAAATCAGACTGTTTTTTGTTTTAACAGTAATGAACCCAAATAGGTCTATAATGTCTGTCAATGGAGAGATTTCAGTTTAAAGTTTAATAGAGCTTTAAGATTAACAATAATTCAACTTTTAATTTATTTTACCAAAAGTTTACAAAATTACAATGCGAAAAGTTCAATGTTCAACATTGTAGGTGTAAAATTATAAACATGTTCTCAAAATATCCAAGATATATAAAATCAAATGATTTATTTCTGGTTTAGTAACACTCACATTTTTTATTATCCTTTTAGTTTAGTAAAATAGTACAAATTTTGTATTGGTCAAAAAAAACTGCTATTTGGGATGTTGCACTGGCATGATATTTTATATTGTAGTGCATGTTTAGATGTGTTCGGTGGCTACCTCTTATCAAGTTGAGAGTGTATTTCTTGCTGTGTCAGGCCCTCGAGCGATGCAAGGCCTGAGAGTTGTAATACAATTGCTTTTAACCTTACCTAGGTGGCAGGACCATGACAGCACGGCTGATGAGTATTTGAAGCACACTGACAGTCATGGACTCCAGCTGAAAGCTCTTTGTTGGTTTGCTGGAAGCTGGGAAGACGTGGTGTGTCATCATGAAGCTGACCTGCATGTTCTCCTTCACCCTGCTCTTCGGAGCCACCGGGCTCGTCCTCTTCATTCACCTGCAAGACCTCGCTGAAATAGTGCAGCAGCAGATACCAGGTTAGTAGACCTCTCCTTGTGGTGGTCATCTTTTAGGTACAGTAGCTGCTGGGGCAGGACTGCAGAATTAAGCAATTGGTTAGTTTCCTTATCTCAGATTCTCACTAGCAACATTACCACTGGTCTCCCCTTGCTTATGTCGAAGAACATTTTGTTCTTGGTTTGTAATTGATGCTTCAGTTTGGAATATGCAGGTACTTCAAAGGCAGGGCTATATAAGTAAAAGTTACTGCTGTTCATTTACTGTGTTGTAACTCAGTGTCACTGCACTGGTGTAGCTGCAATTGGCAGTTATGCATTTAGTTTTTCAAAAACAACACAATAGATTTAATATTGCTATTGTTTCCAGATTCACTCAAATGGCCAAGCTAAAATGGAACCATTTAAGTGATTAGGTACCAGGAGACATGCATGTATTCTGAAAAAGTAAGGACAGTGCAAAATATATTTAGAAGGAAGACCAGTGATTTATATCGCTAGTAATAAAAAGGGGGATGAAAATAGATATTGTCACTCCTTTTAACACTTGTTTGATTCTTGGATCTTGAAAGCTTGTGTAATGAACATATTGGTCTAACAAAGATATCAAAATATTTTATTTATTAATTTTTTTGGTTCGTTTAAATGTTTTTATATACATCTTTCAATATAATCCCTGAAAGATTTCCAGTTGAATCTAATCTGTTTGAACAGTAATGTCCAGGTTATTGGCTGTTGTCTGAGCTGGGGTCTGTTTGTCTAGTCTTGTATTTCCATTAATAAAGCAACAGAAATATCTTGCTCATGGGAAAACATATCGGCTATCACTGAGTTTGATTAGGTATAACGTGAGGGTTATCTTTGAGTTTTTTGACACATTGAGAAAAGATTCCTAGTAGTCACCCGAGGAACAAGGAGAGGAATGGATTGTTGCTTGGAAATTTTTCAGGTTTGGGCTAATTTGAATGTATCCATGAGGTGGAGGGCCCCCATCCAAGTACTGACCAGTCCAAACCTAGCTTAGCTTCTAAGAGCTGTGAAGATAAGGTTCTGAGGTAGTCTGACTGCAGAAGCCTTCAAAGAAGCAGTGGTTCATTTTAGTTGACCCATCCTGACCCTACTATTGCTTGACACTGAATGACCTATGAAACAGTGCCATCCTACTGCTTGACACTGAATGACCTATGAAACTGTGCCCTCGTTCTCAAACATTGCTGCTATGTTGCTATATATACCTAACCTCAGGGGGACTGTGCCATTGTATGAAGGCAGTAAATTAAAATGAAATTGCTGCTGATCAAATAGCTCATGAAAAGAAAAAAGGTTGATTTGATTGACCTTTACCCTGCAGGGATAAGCCACAGCTGGATTTTGTTAGAGCATTTTCCAATTCCAGGGAATCCACCTGTATAACATTAACCACTTATTGTTATGGGCAAATCCCAAGGATAACCAAGGATAGGTGGAGGATGCAATCCAGCGTGACTCTCCAATGCTATAAAATGTTGTGACTTGTCCAGGTATGATCAAATCAACCAGTAAGGGACAGATATAATCCTTCAACACTAAGTAACTATACAGCAAGACTAAACCACCATAACAAGTCATATATCTCTGGCACTATTTGATTTATCATTTTTGTATCAAACCACAAGCAAATTCTGTCAGGTTAGATTGCTTGTGACTTCATCACAATTTACCCTGCTGGTAGTATTGTCTTATCAATGATTGTCACAAGCCAATGTATCTATATAAACCAAAAACCGTCACAGTGACTGAATACACTTTGTATTGGCACAGGAATGCTTTGTTTTTTGTTCATGAAAGGGGGACTCAGTTGAAGTGAGAACTGCACATGGTATATCACGTTGCAGTATCCAATAAGGATTCAAAAAGGTTGAAGATATGTTTTCAAAGTTCCAGACCTAAAAGGTTAAAACAAGTCTATGCAAGAAAATCTGAAGTTTACATCAAGAGGCTAATAAAAGAGAAAAACTTTTCTTTCCATAAGAATTACACCTGACGCCTAAAAATCTCTTTGCTTTTTGACATTTGGGAGAGGTTCATTAATGGACTAGCATTAAATCCCATCCTGTTTAACACAAAGAGAAGTGTCCTGACCCTTATGATCGTCACTCTGGCGATTTCTTGTCGGCGCATGACAGAGACGCTACCCTCCTAAGTAAAGCTTGCATTATTTGCCTTCAATAAAGCACTTCTGAAACTAGCTGTTTGTGTTGATTTGTTACCATTCATTTATTCTTTTCTGCACCTCACTTGGTGACCTAATTGTAATGCTGCTCTGAGAAAGCAATATCAAAGTGATTTTCCACAACATTAGGTGCAATTTCCTTCTGATCTTTCAAATGAAACAATCTTTTTGGCTTCTGTAAGCACACAAACCTTGATTACATTTATGTGTTGGGCAATCATGCCACCCTAGGGTACATGCCCTCTGCAAGGTGTTTCCCCCATACACTCGTGGTACTGCCCGCTTCGCTGTGCACGCTACTCTAAACTATGCAAGAAAAGTCTACAGCTATGGCCAAAAGTTTTGCATCGCCTAAAATTTTAGCATTGGGACATAATATATATATATATATATATATATATATATATATATATATATATATATATATATATATACTGTATATGAACTTCATTTAGATATTTAACATCATGCAATCAAAGAAACTACAAAATGATACCTCTAATTTGAAGCCATAATAGTAGTACAGTATTTCAATAACGTCAACTTTTCCAACTTTTTTCAGTTTTTCCTATATAGAAAACTATGATGTGGTATGTAATTCAATATGTTAACGTAACATTATTCAGCTGGTTTCATTCAACATGATGTAGTAAAATGTGTTAATTCTATGGGGTGGTGCAAAACGTTTGGCCATAGCTGTACAATTAACGAAGCAGTAGGCATAACTTAACCTAATGTTAGACAACTGGGACTGCTGAAGTGGGAGTAGCTACCAGAATAATTCCATACATATTACTTGTCATTCCACTTGCTGCATAGGTCTAAAACGTGTGGTTTTAAAAGAGTGTTATACAAAATGTATTTGGATTTTAAAACATGTATATCTGGTGCGACAGTAAGATAAAGAAAGTTCACACTTTGCTTGCCTTCTTCTCAGAAAGTCTTACTGTTTCATTTTTGAGTCTGCTGGTTGTCAATTGACAGGAAACAAGGTGTTGAAGGGACCACTTTCACTCTCTGGGGTGAAATTGCCAAGGAAGTGCAATACTGCTTGAAAGCTTGCAAACAGTGATTACATGAACCTAGTGTGGGACCTTATATCTTGTTTGATAATAATAATCTGTTTACTTGAACATGTTTCCTTCAAAACTGCACATTTGAGACCCTTGCTATTCCCATTGCTACAAAATGGAATAGCATGAAAATGTCCACTAAACTAAACACAATATAATTTTGAATATTTTTAAAATTGTGTAGCGCTGTAATGGCAGGTAACACATGTATTAATAAATAAATAAATTAATTAATATACTGTATATATATATATATATATATATATATATATATATATATATATAGTATATTAATGCACAACACACAGTATTGCATTAACCAAGTCCTGAAACTGAGCTAGCTTTCCTCGTGTCTTGTTACTTTCTTTCTTACTCGGCTGTTTACCAATGCAAACTTCTACAAAGAGATGTCTGTAAAGTTAAATAAAGCAAGCAATTGCTTTCTTCTTTTTTGTATCCATTTCCATATGGTTGAGTTAATCCCAACACAACAAACCATTTGAAAGAATAATGCAGGATAGGTTAATCTCCTTGCAGCAAATATGAATACAATTTCAATTTTCAACACTGAGAAAAGCCTTTTAAAAGGAAAATCAGACATCATTGTCTCCGGTGACAGTGGCTTTGAAAGCTGTCATATTGATACCAGAATCAAGGAACAAACTCAACTGTGTAAAAAGGAAGTACAGAAATTAAAACTGGAGTGTTTTTTTGAACACCGTATAGATCCGGCTTTTGCAAATCTATTTGAAGGTTCCTATCTGTGCTTGCTGTTTTATTCAACAAGCTAAATCTGACTGTACTTATTGTTAATATGAACCATTTTATCTGTCGGTACTGAAGATCATTACAGTTTAAGCCTGACATTTTAAAGCTGCAGTCTATGTTTTGTGCTAATTATGTGACTGTGCATTATTCTATTGTCTTTTGTAGTTAGACCTCTGTGCACACTACTTTGTCAGAAAGCCAACCTGTTATCTGTAGTGTGCAAGCTTCCCCTCATTTTAAACCAGCTTGCCACTAAAGCCACATTTCCATCTGCCTCTGGGACTGAGAGCGATCTGAAATCAGTCTTGTTTATTTCCATTAGCAAGAGGTTGAGATCAAATCAATTTCATTGGGGACTGTCAGCCCTGGTCAGGAATGTGGAATTGCAGAACGTGATCTCTCCAACTCACGCTGATGTGGAGGTTACCTACTGTAATGAGACTCCGAGGAGAAGACTGTTGGAACAGATTGTGAAGTAAGCTATTTCAGTGCTGAGACAAGTGCTACCAAACTGGCCTGTTTAAAGTAAAATAAGACAGAGACCCCACAGCTAAATAGCTTGTCTGATTCTGTATCTTTATCAGATGTGTCTCCCCTTTAAAAGCCTGGAGAGTGCAACCTGCTTGTTTATTTTGCATTAGAAAGCAAAAAAAAAGTCAATAAAAAGGGCTTGACCATCCAGTAACCTTGTTTTACCTACCATCAACCGTCTTGTCACAGAGTAAATTTACACTTTGGAGGAAAACACTCAACCCTTTAATATATACCTAGGAGAAGCTTCATTAAAGGGCCAGTGATGAGACTAAACCCTATTACACATCCAATGCTGACTGCTAGTATCTAGCTAAATTCTAAATTCCAAAACAGCCCTTGCCTGGCAAATGTTAAAGTTTCACTTCCATTGAAAACAAAGGAGGCATGGCTATCGATCTGGTTAATAATGTAAAAATAAACGATGGAGACGGAACCCGACACTAGATCCTTAGCCCTGTCTTTGAGACATTGATTAAACTCTGTAGATTTTAGGCCTAGGGAATCTGCCGTTTATTCATTATGACTAGTTTCTGGTTGTCAGTGTCGTCATTCCCCGATCTGTCGTGCTCTGGCAGCTGTCTTGGAAATGGAGCCTTCGCCATGGGATAATCAATTAATCAACTGGGGATTGCTTAGCCGGGCCTTCTAATGACCAGCAACATGAAAATGCTTGTCAAACACCAGCTGTACTGTTTTAAAATGAGCTTCCATGTGATGTTGACACTGAAACAAATTAGAATGGACCTTATTTTTCTGTATTGCATGCAGTTTATGCAGTATTGCAGACCAACCTTGGAAAGTCAGTCAAATTGTGTGCGTCTGTATCCCATGATGCATAAAGCACCTGTGTTTTTTGGTAAATGTTTAGAATTCCTTTTTAAAAAGAAAAGGATTTTGTTTTATGACAGTAAATACCAGAGGCAACACAAAGTAGTTACGTGTCTTAAAGAGTAACTTGTTATGGTTCTGAAATATCAGTTCGGGTTACCATATGACTGCATGTACACTAGGACAGTGGAGACAGTCCAGGTATTTCAACTTCCATCGTAATGCATTCTGGTATGTTTTATCTGTCTTGGGTACCTTTCTCAGCAGGACTACACTTACCAGAATGCATTGGGATGTGAGCTGAAATGCTTGTACTGTCTCAACTGGCCTAGTGTACATAGAGTCATATGGTAACCCTAATCACAGTTTTCCTAGGTAATGTATTATTTTGCCTTATTTAGAAATGTGATTTTTAAACTTATTTTAAATAGTACTTATTTAACCTACGTTTGTAAAACTATTTTGCATAGATATTGAAATGTGTGGTTTGTGTCAGGTGTTTGAGAGATGAACTATATGGGCAAACAGCACCAAGACACACAGGAATAAGCCATGGGAAGACGGGCATCTCAATTTTGAGCCGCTTTTGAAAATACGATTTAAGCCCTTCTGTCATTCAAAGTGATAACAAGCTGTCAGTTGCTGAATGAAACCCACTGGCTCCATTAACAATCATTTTTTTTAAATATGTTGCTGTGATGGAAGCAACAAACAATGTGGGGAGACTGAGGTTTTGGTGCCCAGTTACTGTTTCTGCACTGGGAGCCAGTATGTGCAGGAACAGAAAATACGGCTTCAGTTTAAATAGACCTTTATAATCTATAAATATATGTAATGAAATGTATATTGAGCTACCAGGCAACCCACCAACTTTTGTCTAGTGTTACAGAACTCCCTGCAGTTTTTTACAGGAACCCGCTACTGTAACTTTATCTTTGCTGTATCTTGTGTTGTCCATATTGCAGATATATATATATATATATATATATATATATATATATATATATATATATATATATATATATATATATATATATACACAGCTCTGGAAAAAATTAAGAGACCACTGCAAGATTATCAGTTTCTCTGGTTTTACTATTTATACTGTAGGTATGTGTTTGGGTAAAATGAACATTTTTGTTTTATTCTATAAACTACTGACAACATTTCTCCCAAATTCCAAATAAAAATATTGTCATTTAGAGCATTTATTTGCAGAAAATGACAACTGGTCAAAATAACAAAAAAGATGCAGTGTTGTCAGACCTTGAATAATGCAAAGAAAATAAGTTCATATTCATTTTTAAACAACACAATACTAATGTTTTAACTTAGGAAGAGTTCAGAAATCAATATTTGGTGGAATAACCCTGATTTTCAAGCACAGCTTTCATGCGTCTTGGCATGCTCTCCACCAGTCTTTCACATTGATGTTGGGTGACTTTATGCCACTCCTGGCGCAAAAATTCAAGCAGCTCGGCTTTGTTTGATGGCTTCTGACCATCCATCTTCCTCTTGATCACATTCCAGAGGTTTTCAAAGGGGTTCAGGTCTGGAGATTGGGCTGGCCATGACAGGGTCTTGATCTGGTGGTCCTCCATCCACACCTTGATTGACCTGGCTGTGTGGCATGGAGCATTGTCCTGCTGGAAAAACCAATCCTCAGAGTTGGGGAACATTGTCAGAGCAGAAGGAAGCAAGTTTTCTTCCAGGACAACCTTGTACTTGGCTTGATTCATGCGTCCTTCACAAAGACAAATCTGCCCGATTCCAGCCTTGCTGAAGCACCCCCAGATGAGTCCAATTTTCAGCTTTGCCCAACACCTGATTGTCTAATGGTTAGATGGAGACCTGGAGAGGCCTACAAGCCACAGTGTCTCGCACCCAGTGTGAAATGTGGTGGAGGATCGGTGATGATCTGGGGGTGCTTCAGCAAGGCTGGAATCGGGCAGCTTTGGCATGAATCAAGCCATAATTTCTTACACATCATGAGTAAGAAATTATTTGAAAATAAATTCTCAACTTTAATTCGGGAGCGATCGCTAGGAGAAAAAAAGTCTTCTTGTATAAGTATCACAGTGGGATCAAGATACACTGTGACACTCACAGCAGAGTTAATGTGTTTCTTGTAAACCTGCAGTGGGTTCTGTAACCCTGTAGGTACAGTACTATAGTTTATGTACGATGCTTTACAAGACACAATTTATTATTAAACCACTTTTACTGTATGAGCAGATGTAATGAAATGAAATGTATGTGTATGAAATGGTTTTAGATTACCGAGTTTAGAATTCAATATCTCAATAAGGAAGGTGGTGGTAAAATGAGAAAGGACTGTACTTAGAAACCTTGAATGTAGGCAATCTTTCAAGTAAACTCACAGGAAATGTGTCTTTATTAGATTTTTTTTTTCTCTCTGGCAGACAGCTGAAACTGAAAAAATGTTTTTCCTGAATTTGTGGCATTTCGTATGCTGGGTCACAGCATAGGGCCCAATAAAAACAGATTTATTTATTATTTTTTAGCTTAAACGGTGGCAACCAATTCCACCATTGTTTGTTTGATTTATTCATTTCAGTCTGAAAGTGTGATAGATTATAAATAGTATTTGCAAGAAAGATATTCATGGTTAAACTGCAGCTAAAGCAGACACACATATTTATTTTGAAAGCATACATCTCTTGCCCTGATAAGCTGTCAAAGCAGGCAGGGAAACAGGTCTGCTCGGGTCTCCAGATAATGCTACCCACTGTTGTTCATGTAGCTACAGTGACAGGAGCAAGATGGAAATCAAAATGAATCTCCCTGCAAAATCAGACATGCTCTTGCTTTGGCTTTCCAAATTGATCACCCTCATGTACATTTTTTTTCTCTTCCTCCCCCCTCTACTCTCCTGAAGTGTAATTATGATATACATCATGCACACTACTGACAGGCCAAAAGAATGTGAGTGACCCATAATGCCGTAATGCATAGCTCCCGTTGTACTTTTCGAGTGGAACTAGGTGTCTGTTGCTTGCAACAATATGTCGCACGCGTCCGGTTTTCAGCAAACGTAGAAGGCAAGCCTGTGAGACCTTGATAGACATGTTTGTCACCCACCATCCTTCCCCTTGTCAAATAGATACTTTTGCTTTTCAAGAGTTTCACACAACTCTTACACAGCTTATATGCTGTAGGTCCAGTGGATCACGTCACCACACACATTGATGTAGAAATTGAATGCAAATAAAGTTAATTCTAACTTAATTGTCTAATAGAGAATGGAACGTGATGTCCACCATTTTCTTACAAGAGGCAACGTTGGCAAGGAGTTCAATTTCCCTGTATTGGCGTTTGAGAAAAAAAAAAACTATAAAAAGATATAATAAAAACCTACTAAATATCGAAAGTACAGCTAAAATGTTTAAAAGCTACTGCACCTTCCAAGTGAATGTATTTACTTTTAAGGTTTCTTCATAATTTAATTACACAAGCTTAATAAGTGTGCCTAAATTATGTGACTGCCCCTTAATGAAAAATGCAGAACAGTAAACAGGTCTAGAAGCATAACTCTACTTGAACCTGCGGACCGTTCTAGTACAACAGGAAAGATAACTATGTCAGACTGCTATAATGTACTAATTTGTATTTATTTCTACTGAAAGAATACTTACTGAAAGAATAAAAAAGGTTAGAAAATAAAAATCGAATGAATTAATTCAAATGTCTTTTTATTACCTTTTATGTAAATTAGAATTCCAAATTGGACACCTTTGTTTCTACCCCTTCCATCTCCAGTATCAGTTTTGTGTGCCATAACATCACTTGCATGAAACCATGCTATTAGAAATATATGTTTATATTAATTATTTCTGCCGCTTTCCTTTCTCAGTTCTCCCAGTTAATAGGTTACCTCCTGTAATCTTTTAGTACAGTCTGAAATGAATCTGGCAACCATCCTTTACAGAGTTTTAATAATGTTGTGTTATTTTATCTAACTCAAGTCTATCTTAAAGGTTTTCTGCCAAGCGCGATTGACTGTGGATTCCTTTAATAAATTGAAATCCCTTGTAATTGACAACAGCAAAAAACTGTATTGAACCAAGCCTGCCGCCATACAAAGTACCCTAGCCATTGAATGAGTCGTCAAACCAATCCGTGATAAGAGCAAAGCTTTGTGTTCAGCAATAAATGCATGATAAAGTTATGCATGTTAGCTGTCAGAATGTATGTCTTATCACTGATGTTAATAAGATCTCAGAGAAAACTATTTGATGCTGATGTTTGTAAAACTTTTCAACAAAGATTTTAACAGGACGGTGTAAAAGTGCCCTTTTTACCGTGGCACAGCGGGAACACAAACATTCTATTTGTGTTGCAGACCCTTATAGTTCTTTTGTATATGAATTTTAGAAATGTTAATAGCAAGTCTGCTGTTTGTTTTGCATGTTTGGCAGTTTCTTTGCATTTTAGTGCTGCAAATAATGATCAATCTGTTGCACTCCTAAGTGGTCGTGCCAGCGATCTGAATATTCATGCCTACCTATAGTATAGAGGCGTAGAGGGGCAGTGCTTGAGGATCATCATTATTGAGCTGTGGAGCCCAGAAAGCTTATGCGGAATTGATCAATAAAATGAGGGGTACTATTAAACTATTGGCATTACATTGCATCAGCAGTGCAATACAAAGAAAGCTATACAATGGATTTAGATTTCATTATATGTATAAAAAAATAATTCCTTCTTTTTTTAAAGATATTTTACATACAGTAAAAATAATTCCCAGGTTAGACTTACTATAGAATGATTCCTTACTTAGTTTTCAGAACAGATCATGCTTTGTAAATTACTGATATTTATACACCTCTGTTTGTGTCAGACTAATATAGAAACAGTGCTGGAACAGATTTCATGTGGCGGTCCACTGGGATCAGATCTACTTCTTCTGTTGACTCTGCTAGAACCCTACCTCTATGACCTACTCCTGGGAGAAGCTGGGTAAAAAAAAGAAGCCCATAGCAGATGCATCCCAATATCTGACATATTTGCATGAAGGGAGCCCAGTGTTCAGTATATATATATATATATATATATATATATATATATATATATATATATATATATATATATATATATCACATTTAAAAAATATTTATTTACTTTCACAACATTTATAAATCTGAGGAAAAAATACAAGATATAAGTTAAATCTGGAAAAAAAGATTTTTTTACACATGGCACCCCATAGTTTTCAGTAGAGGCTTGTACATTTACCGGGACTCTGTCAGTAAAGGGTGTGATTGTGACAAAGCTGTGACACGGATAAAGGAGGTGGCAGTGAAATCAAAAACAGATTAAAATGGAAGCTCAATTATCAACCTCTTTTTTAAAAGGGATTGAAGGTTTTAAAATCCTTTTATTATTATTAGCACCAGCAGCAGTCTTAATATCACTGCTGTGAACGTCACCCTCCCCATATTCCCACAGCAAATGGACAGAAAATAAACAGGGAGAGAGAATATAATCATTGTACATGTGTCTGTAGGCATGTACAATGGATCTGAGTTGGCAGATGTATTTAATCTAATAAGATATCTGTAACCAGCAAGACACAATATAATGAGGAATATCCATAGAGAAATGTACTGGTGGAATTATTATTTGCCCTGGATATTTTAACTTTCATAGAGCACTTTTACATAGCAATGACCTAAAAGGTTTTTTTTTTTTTTTTTTTTTTTTTTTTAATAAGCAATAAAGTATATAAAAGCAATATGTTCCATATGCAGTTGCTACCTAAGCATATTATTTCTATTACATATGCAAAAACGTTGGCGTTTCTCTAAATTCATAAAAAAATGCTGACACCCATATGTAAACTCGATCAATATTATATCAATCAGCATTCTGGCAGAAGCATACATAGCAGTGATCTGGAATTAATGATGTTGTATGATTGACGGATAATCTTAGCCATTTAACTTTGCTACACATTCAGCTGAATTTTAAAAACAGCTAGGCTGCATTTTTGTGATTCTCTGGTTTTCTATTATTGAAAAACTATACAAAAAGACTGTACCTTAAAGAGCATTTGTATATTGAAATAACAACATAAAGGGTGTGTAGCTGCAATTTCTGTCCCCTCTAACTGAGATTTTCAATTTACTAACTCACAGTTGCCACGGAGGGGACAGCAATTGCAGCTGCAAACCTTGTGGCCATTTTCAAACCATCTCTCTACAGAAAGTCAGCTTTAGAAAAATACATTAGTTAGTAAGCATGGTAAAAAAAAAAAATGCTAAGAATGATAGAAAGCACTCATAATTGGATATTAAACATGTAAAAAATTAAATCTTAAATGTATACAAACGAGCATATTTGTCATCGTACCAGCTAATGGTAATATCTCATAAACCATTTAAGCAAAATCTAACAGCACCCTTTACTGAACTGTGACCCAAGAGGGCTGCCAGATTGAGGTCATGTGACTAAATTTCTGTTGCATAGGGACAGTATATTTTGAGTTATTGTCTTACTGTTTGGTACACACCTGTTATGTTTGATTTTCGTAGTTTGACTACCTGTGTTGTCCAGTAAAGATGAACTGTTTCAGTGGCATTTTAAACTGTGGCCACATTAATGATACAGACCACCTGCATTCAGATAGTGTCTTTACAGCTGGTATACTTTTGTATTATTTGATTCTTTCAATAAAGTTCTATTCCATGTCCAGTAAAAATTAACCATTCACTATCGCATTGTTTTAACCTGCGGACATATCAATGATGCAGATCTTTTTTCACATTTTGCTTTTTATTTCATGGTTGCAAATCATTCAGTCTGCTATGACATTACCCTCAGATTATACTCCATGGGAAGCTTTGTTTTTGTACACAAAAACTCCCATTTAAAGTTCCACTTAGAAATACACAGGTATCTACGAGCGGGTTTGCTTCTCTGTGCCACTTCATCATGTCAACTATAGTAATACTCTAACATTGATTTCATATCTTGGGAAAGGGGAACAAAGTCAGAAAAACCCACTGAGAGATGAGAAAGTCTCTTAACCACATACACCTGCTGCTGGACACAGATTGACAAGACACAGTACTCTCTCCACAGCACCAATTCAATACGTGCTTGCTGAAAGGCAGCCATGATGTACAGTACTCCGTGGCTCAGCTTGAATTGATTTGATTTTTCAGTTTCCAGCAAAACTGACTTGTACCAACCATCCTAACCTAACCAAGACTGTAAATATACATTTAATAGTGCACACTTTTAAACCATTTGTTTTTTTAGCGTTTTAAACTTTCATGCAAATTAAGAACATGAACAACTAAAAGTTAATTTATTTTATGCCAGGTGACGGGATATAGCGGAGGGACCGAGGGGGGGTGGGGGGGGGAGTGTCTGTAAGGACACCGGGCATCAGAAAGCTTAGCAAAGTGCATGAAAGCTAGTGAAAACATGGTAAAGCATTGTAAAGTCTGGAGGGGTATGGTAAAACATTTAAAAACATGGAAAGACATTTTATAAGAGTCTTAGAAGGCAGCTTACCTTTTAAATTATTCTTTTTATGTACATGTCTGCCAACTACCATGATAAGCTCTGTACAGCATGACTGCATGTCAAGCACAAATTAAAGTTGTTTATAAGCACATACATAATTAAATCTTGAAGTAAATTTAAAAACTTGTCTCCCTATGAACAGATGCAGCTGTCAGTCTGAGGAAAGAGAAAGTCTGAAAGGAGTAATTGAAATCCACACCATGAAGGCATAATGTTACATCTTTATCCAAAATTATATTGGATTAAGATGTAACATTAGTTACATTAGTTCTTAAAAATACGATTCACAGATATAATTATTGCTTTGAGTTTCCTCTTTCGTGTGTGCAAATACAATTATTTTTGTATATTGCTGTCTAATGCACAGGCAGGCAGGCATAATTCAGATCACTGAAAAAAAGAATACAATTACTTGGTTGAGTTGGAGTCCAAAATAAGTAATAGAAGAATAACATCAATGTTTAATTAATCTCCCAGAGGTATTTGTTTTTTCCTGTCTGAAGGGTTTATATGCACTATGTTTAATGACATTTCTAACACATGTTTCTGCAATGGTAAAAGCATAGTAGATTATTGGGGTGTAGGAGACGCAGCGTGTGTGTTAATTCACACCTTTGAAGGCCTTGTGGCCACAAGAGAAATTTGTTTTGTGGTCTCAAAATACCCCCAAGTACAATTCGGCACAATTGTCAGTCTCTTTGCTGGACTGAATGGCAGGGGTCAGGATTCAGGTGTGCTCTCTCTTGCAGAGCTGTGAGGGGATGTTCTAATGGCGTCTGCCTGTCAGCACTGTATCTGACTGTATCCAGTGCCATTGCCCCTCACCTTTCACAAGCATTGAAATCACAAGCACCAAGACAGAAGCATGATTTAGACAACTGCCATAAATCATGGTAATAGACAGAGAACTATTGTAAAGAATGGCAAAACCCAAGATAAGTGATGGTAAATCTTACAAGCAGCTTGTCAGCTTGATTTAGGAGCCGATTTGACCAACCTTTAAACCACCGGGAGTGTTTTACAGTACCAGGGGAATACACCTGGATTGCATCAAACACTTATTTTTAATACAGGGGTATCCGCAGATAAGTGGTTGATGTTCTAAACAAAGGCTAGGTATTAGGATTAAGGTATTAGCAAAATGTTTGCTTTATTTGATTGTCCCCTTACCACTGTAACCAACATACCAGCTCAGGATTACTGACAATCAACAGGTTCCCGCTGTCTAGCACCTCATAAACCCACTGAGAGATGATGAAGTCTCTTCACCACATATACAAATGTTACAGGACAAAGACTGACAAGACACAGTACTCGCTCCACAGTACCAATTCAATACGTGCTTGCTGAAAAGAAGCCATGATATACTCGTTGTTGGCTCTGCTAGAAATAGATTTGATTTCTGAGTCTCCAGTAAAATTGACTCATCATCAACCATCCTAACCTAACCAAGGCTGTAAATCTACATTTAAAAGGGTGAACTTTTTGTGTAAACAGTTATTTAGCGTATATAAACATTCACATACATTATCTATAAAATTCTAAAACAGTTGCCTTTTATTTTTCCTGGGATATAGTGGAGGGTTCTGTATGCCACAATTTAGAGTTATCGACTGTAGATAATTTCATTATGATAAAATCTTGGCCATTCTTTAACATAAGGTGTCTTGGGATACAGTATAAAGATGTGCATGTAAGTCCATCTTTACATGCAGACATCACTTGTACATTTTTACATATGATCCAGTTGTGATTAAACAACATTATTCACCAGAAGTTAGTGGGTATATGAGAATCTGTGTATTTACAGAATGAAGACATTTTCAGACTGCCATTTTGTGGTGAACTATTTAGTCATGATACTGGTAGTAGATGTAATTTTGTATTTACATTACAAGCTTCTGAACCCAGTGAGACACCGTTCAGCCTGACTCGTCTCTGCCTAGAGAGGTCGCTGTGACGTGCTGAGGTGAACCAATCAGAGATGAATTTCCCTCCTTGGGCCATGTGAGCACAAGAGTCATCGCAGTGCCCCCTGTAGACCCCCAAGTACTCTGCGTGATGGGGACTTTCCCAAGCAACCGTGCGAGACACTGGGGAACTAACTATTGAATTTGCAATTGACTGTTTGAAGTTATGATATGGGAAACTGCAAGGTGTTACCTTCTAGATCTGGGTTGTTTACTATAGAAAACGCTAACTATAAAGCAGAACGCCCCATTACATAGCATACAGTAACTCATTGTTCAAGGTTTTTGAAACTAAATCATTACCTTCATTGAAAACTGTCTAGGCTGGTCTTCGCCAATCAGCTATTTGTTTATTTGGTATTTTGTTACTGCTCATAAGTTTAACTATGGATTTAAATAGTCAATAGGACAGTGTGGCAGGGACAGGGTTAATGTCTCTGCCAACAACCACAGGTGTGGCCACTCTCCAGTTAGTGCAGATTGGTGCTAATTGTAGAGTGGTCACCTGCATAAAAGCAGGCAGAAATCCTGGGTGTGTTCACGACACTTTTTTGCCGGCTAGATTGCAGACAGGAGTCTGTGCGTAACGTCACGGTCTGTGCAGACGGAGCGTGGACAGCTTTGGTAGATGAACAACACTTCTGAGCAGAACCAAAATGGAGGTGGTGTTGAGAGAACTTCTAATCCCAGAAGAAGTGGATGCAATCGAAGTTCCCTTTGTGCTCCACCAGCTTCATAATTTACAGCATGATCAGAAAATGTATAGTAGAAACAGTCCCTGCTATAATTATAAAGAGATAATATAAACGTATGTTTTGTGATGTGAGACACTACTGTATTTTGATCTGGGGCAAAAATAGTTCAAATACTTGCACATATGGTCACATATCTCACTTCAACTACCTGTTATTAAATCTGATTTATTCTCCTTAATTCAAAGTAGGTTATTCCCTGTCCCTGATAGCCTTTCATCAATAACCAATATCACTGGCTGAAAATAACAGAGCGGTTTTAGGTTCATTACAACCGTTTTTTTTTTTACATGTTTAAACCTTTAGAAAAAATATCTGAATATTTGAAAAGTACAATAACTGTGTGGAAAAAGAGTCAAATCATTTTAATTTATATTACAAATCATTCATATGACTCGAAGGCGATTCACACCCCCTGACTCGGTGGCAGTAGCACATAGAGTGAGGATTGTATCTGATTGCCTACACACTTCTTTGTCAGCCAATGCTCGTCTATTGTTTTGAGCCGCGGCTGCTCCAGCGCAGTACCTGTCAGGAGATGCGTGATCTGCTCAGAATCTGCGCTCGGGAGATGCGTGACCTGGTGACATTTTTTCCAAACTTGGACAGGTTTTGCACAAAATCTGTGCAGACACTGTGCAGCATTAGGAAAATATGCGTACATGAATGCAGCCCCTGTGTCTAGGAGGGAGTAGGTGAGTGTTTTCTGTGATCTGTGATCTGTGATCTGTGATCTGTGATGTGTGATCTGTGATGTGTGATGTGTGATGTGTTGCCTGTTAGTGTATTGTTTGTAAAAGTTAAGTGAAGGCGCTTTTCACTGCAGTTCATAAGTCTCTCTTTCCGCTATCCTGCTACAGACAGGTATTATTTCATCATATTATGTTGGTTGACAAATTAATGTTAAGATAGATGCAGCAATGCTTTTAATAGCTTAACTGTATTGGCATGCTATTATAGCTGGAAGTCTATGAAGAATGAATCTGCTAAGTGAGTGTTTTAGTAAGTTAGTACATCTTTGCTTGAATGCAGTGCGATGTGCTGAGTTTGTCTCAAATTCTTGGTTAGATTTCAAGAAAGAAATATTAAGTTGGAAAGTTAGTTACATCCATGTAAATGTCTTTGTGATGATATTTAATTTACATTACTGTAACAATAACATTTTGGGGGGGGGGGGTCACAAATTTCATTACATAAAAACAATAGAAATGTTAGTCATGAATCTTTACTTTTATGACAGTACCTCAAATATTTTGATGTAGAAAAAGCAATAATAAAAGAGGGTCCCTGGCTTGTTTTTAGGAATTTGTATTTTTCATTATTGTTTATAAAAAGCCACAATTCATTTATTTTTGAATAAAAATGCTAACTTGAGGCTGATTTAGAGAAATGACAGTGACTCAGTATTAAAGTCATTTTATTTATGTAACATGCATAATAGAGATGAGCTGTAAAAATTAAAGAACCAAATTAATACCCTTAATAATAAATAGCTTACTGTGAGAAACTGTTTTTTAGTTTGTCCTGGGCTTTGTCTGCAAGTTTCCTGGTTGCTTATGTAATGGATGAAGACATTCAAAAAAGTTAGGAAACCCCCGTCTCATAGCATATCACAGCACTGATGAAAACATTAGCTAAAATGTTTAATTGTCTTTGTTTCTTATTATGATTGAGTGTTTCAAGTTAAGGAGGAACTTTTCAGAGTAGACTGAACACTATTTTGCACAGGCCCGTTAACTTAGCAACACCTATGAGGGATAGCATCCAAGAAATGTCATACTGGTTGGAACCCTCAAAGGGGCAGTGGGGGGGTATACAGCCATTCCCCCTAGAGGTCAGACCAGATATAACACCATTCTGACCCTGAATATAATCAGTACTGAAATACTAAGAATGGATGTCAATATAGCTTTGTAGAATTTAACTGTCCGTATTTAAAGAGACATGAAGGACCAGGTCAGGACATAAGCCCCTCTTTAAAATGATTGCTCAGTAGCATGCAGCTGCTCTCCTTATGATTTTGCACATCAGACTCAAATGGGATTTCGGAATAAACTCAGGAGGTTGCTCTATTAATCCTCTTTTCCATAAGTGTGCATATCCTGCTTTGCTGGTTCCAGAGAAGGATTATACATTATGTTGGTTCTCCTGTGAGTCTAGCTCCAATTCACAGTACCTCCTGCAGGTAAGGATAGGGCTGAAGTGCCTTGTGAAGCCAGTTATGAAATACTGGACAAGGTGTTTTACTCTACAGGTCTGTTGAGTAGTGGCATAGGATGTCCCATACGCTTATGGAAAGGTAAAGTTATTGACATTTTTCTAACTTGTCTTTACCTGGCTTTGTAGTTGTGTGAAGAATCCCTGCCAGTATATACTTGTCTCAAGGATTAAGCCATGCATGTCTAAGTACATGTGACTTGTTCAGTGAAACTGCGAAAGACTTATTAAATCAGTGCAAGGACTGAACAGCCTTCCTCATGCCATCAAATAATGTGACCTTTCAGCTCTGTCAGCCCATCTTCTTCTATAAATGTATAGCAGGTGGGACTGGCTGAGTTAAAAGGTCACAATATCACATGATTCAAATGGAATAAAGGAATCTCTTCAGTCCTGGCACTTAGGATACCCTACAGAAGATCACAGAAAGGAGGTAGGCTTATTTTAGAGAAAAACTAAAATGATTTAATATTGGAGTAATAGAAGCCTGAGCCACTAAGAAAAATTGCTAGCACCCTAAAATACAATAGTAAAGGCAATGTAAAAAAAGCAACTAAAATGGCATTTAAAGCTACTTTTGTTCATATATACCTACCATTTCACTGTGTAATGACAATATTTTAACATCCATCTCCTTATTTTCATTTCATATTACTCTCCTGTCTGAGCTCTCCAGAAAGCAGGGGCTGCTGTTGGTTCGATCTATCAAGCCCGGTCCACTTCACTCTGTACAGCTCGGTAATCACACCCCCAGGCACTGCCCCTGCACACTGTAAAGAGTACGCCCCCTACTGGAGGGATAGATATTAAGAATGCTGGTGTTGCTGGGAAGTGCTTTTGGGAAACTGATTAACGAGTAAATCTGAGATTCAAAAAAGGCCAAAACAAACAGCATGTCTACTGTAGTTAATAGGGAATTGCAGTTAAGTAGTTTTTTGCCATCAAGGCATTGCCGAGTACCTGCAATGTCCTATAGCTCTCCTGGTCCCTCTGAAGAAAGTCTGCTCTCTCTCTCTCTCTCTCTCTCTCTCTCTCTCTCTCTCTCTCTCTCTCTCTCTCTCTCTCTCTCTCTCTCTTCTGCATGGCTGGAAGTCAGACAAGATTAACATTGTCATGAACAGTATTAATCAAAGTCTATTTTTAAACCAAGACAAAAGCCTGAGCTTCTCCTGCACACCGAGGCATCGGCTTTGTGAGCATCAGACAGGACAAAAAAATACTTTTTATATTAATATTTTATAATTTTATTTAATATTTCCCCTGTAACATAAAAATATTGTGTTTTCAGTGCATTATGTATTTTGAGCCTGCATCAGTTTAATACGGTTATACAGTCACAAACTACAGAGAAAGACAGTAGGGTGATCAACCATCTCATTTCTATGTCTTTCAACCCATTAGTTTTAAATGTAATTCTACCCTGGTGTCTTGTCTTGTTACGTTCTGCTTAATGCTTACTAGACAGCCATAAAGATAGAATATGTTATCCATTAGCTCTGCTATATCAATAGGATAACAACCATTAATGTGTCTTGAGAGGCTACCCATTTTGGTATTTGAGATCTTCCTGGTTCTTTTCACAGCGCGAACGTACAGAAATTACAATGGAGTCATTATCATGACCACCACAAAGCCATGTCTCCGTTATATCTATTCTGAGATGGTACAGCTCCCTAAGCTTTCAATGGGCTTGTATTCAAAGTTTATTACAGTGCATGCTAAAACGAATAGCAAATTAATACACTTTTATTAATTCCAAAAAACAAAATTGTGAGCCCACTGTCAGCAGGTAGAAAAGTAAAATAAATGATCAAATAAATACTGGCATTTTGCAGTTTTAAACCTTTACTGCTATGAGGAAATAAATACTTTGAAAGTGAGCAACTGCAACTAAAAACTAAAATTGAGCTGAAATAAAAATAAATAATTTTCTCAGGACTGTGTGTCAGGTGCTTAAAGTCATGCTTTCCCATTGAAGAAGAGGAAACAGGGCTCTGATAGTTTCTTCAGAAAAAACATACAAGAGTCTCGGGTATTCCCCAGCAAGATCAGCGGCTATTTTATTTCCTAAGTGGTTTTGCCTCCAGGCACATGTTTGCTCTTAAAAAATGGATCCATGTTAGCTGAGGATTTGAATAGCCACAGCACGTGAGTGTCTAAAACGAGTGGATTGCTTTTCCTAAGAGCGGGTTGAGCAAGATAAACAAAGCAGAGGTATTCAAAAATCTCACTGCACCACCTTGTGGAATGTTTAAAAAACTTGAATTTGTTCTTATGAATGCTAGTTAGGCTTGTTGCCGTGGAAAATCAATAATTCTGCAACCCAGAGTGCATTCCGCGTAATCGCACCGCGATCCGCAATTGCGTTTTTCACTGGGGACTAATACATTTTTTTAAATTTCTTCTAGTGACTACAAGGCTGTCTTAATATACATAGCAATATGTATAGTAAACCTGTGTGTGTCCCTGTGACAGAGAGCGAATTAATCCTAGTCAACAATCTCCCTCCCAACCTGTGAGGGCGCTGTGTAAAGGGAACAGTGTGCCCCGGACTGGATGGTTTGACAGTTCATTCCAGGGTCAGTTTGAAGTTGGTCATCCAGAAAGGGGGCGGAGCCACAATACCAGAATTCATCGCCCTAATGAGGTAGGCGATGTGTCAGTCACGGATTAGAGGACACGTGATTGGACTCGCCACCGAAGGGGTGTGACTGAGGGTATTTCAGGGGATGTGGGCAAGCAATCTGTTCCTTTGTTATGGTTATGGAAAGACTTTTATAGGACAAGCTAAACCGAAAGCAACCGTGAGTGTTTTGTATTTGTTTTGTTAATCATTGTTTATTTGTATTTAGTAGACGGTTCCTGCCAGCATTAAAACCAGGATTCCAAATACTGTCACTAGTCACAAAATAACTGTGTATTCACCACCAGCACTGGAGCACCGCGAGAAAGGACGCAAAGCCGTGCCTGTATTCTTGTATTATTATTTCGGGACTGAAACCATGTTTTGCTTAGCTGTGCAATTACACATTGCTGTGTAGTTGCCAGCATTATTATTTAACAGTGTCATAATAATTGAAAAACTGTTTGGACCATGAACACAGTTTGTTGTCGTTTGAGCACTGCATCACCTCTACACCTGCGCACTGCAAACCACTTTGCCACAGTACCCTAATTGTGGAAATGTTGCCTGTTGAGCACTTCTATTATAATGTAGGTTGCATGTGCATTTTTCAAATAAACGCATGTTGTGGCTCACATGTATTTTCATTTAAGAAATATCTGGAGACATACTAAACAAAAGAAAGCTTCCAGTTTGCTTAACTTACTTTCAGATACAGTACTGTTCTCTTAGGTAATTTAACCTGAACTGTGTCTTCAGGGTCAAATCATGACTGAAAGGTATGTCAGTCCTTAGCAACTGGTCAGTTAAGGACAGGAGTTATGCAAAGGAGCTGAACCATGTGACGTGTCGTATGTTTAACTGTGCAGTATATATATGTCTTAGAGCAGTTATTTACTTGGTAGTAAAATGGGCAGAAGTGAAGATGATACTAGTCAAAACAACTGAATCACAGGCTACAAATCAAGCATGCCAAGCATCTTTAACCAAGCTAGGCAGAACACTCAGGACATCTGGTAAAAAAAGGCAAACAACGTTCTATCAAGGTATTTTTTAAGCATTAAATGAATATGTGGACAGGCTGGCTTGTGGGTGACATCAGAACCAGGAAATAATGGAAACTGATAGACTGGATTTACGGGTGAAGCTGAGCACTTGGTTGCACTCAGCATTTATTAAATAAAAGATTTATACAAAAGAAACAAACAGACAGAACACAAAACAAGTAGCATGCTGGTGTAGACCCAGCACGTTTAGCAATTGTTATTCTATTTAGCTTTTTACTTTCCTCCACTCGACTCGTTCGGCCTCTCAAACACACTCAACCACATGCAGCAAAACTGTAGGTCTTTTATAATCTGGCCAAGGGGTTAACTAGCTAGTAATTATTTTATTACCCCTCAGCGAAGCCAGTTAAACAATCAGTAGCTGACAGTCACGCATTCTCACGATGTATTTAAAAACACAATAATAAAATAATAACTAATGTGGGGGTGGCTTTTCATCCGTGCCGCAAACAGTAATAATTCAATAAATCATACTATAGAAAGGGGCAGGACACTCCACCACAAAATACAAATAACTTTGAATCTGTATAATCTATGCGGAAAACAGTGCAGCAATAAAACATCAATTTCCAACAGGATACAGAACCTGTAGCAACTAGAGATGTTCAGTTTGCTGACAAAGAAATATGGGTAACACTTTATATTAAGGTGCTGTTTATTAATGCTTTATAAATGTTTTATAAATATATAATAGATGCTTAATAAATATGCTATAGAGGGTTAATAAAGCATTATATATGTTTTATAACCATGTAATTGATATTGTAAAACAGTGGGTTCTAAAAATAAGTTTTCTGAAGCACCTCACTCAAAAACCACCCCCCAAGTCAGGCATTGCAGTTCCCTTGCTGTTTTACTTGATTTAATGTGCTCAAAACAGAAACCAACCTGTCAGAAGGCAGCAGTTGTCAGATCTGAAAAGGTTTTAACAGAACAAAAGCTTCTCTAACTTTTCTAATGCAACACATGATAAAGATCCAGTGCACAAAGGAACATTTCAAATGGCTTTATACTAAGTGACAGTCATTATTTTCTTCCATAAGAATCGTATGTTCTTAAAGATGGTGTCCCCAAGGCTTTGAAAAATATTCCCTTTCTCTGTTGTTTTTTTCTAGTATATTTTTACTCTTTTAAAGTCTCATCCTGTTGAAGAGAGGACATCGTTTGGTCAGGCTCTAATAACTGGAGATTAACACAGGGTAGAGGGCTTCTAAAGCCAAGGGGACACTAGTCTACATGTCACTAAAAAATGTAGAATAAAGTCTGTTGCTTCAAATTTCAGGGGACACTGTTCTACAGTATGTAGAAATTGTAGATAGAATGTTGACGGACAACACAAAGACAATACTTAAAACATAAATAAAACTAATTGTCAATAGAGAGAAGTTGAAATGTGATTATTGTTATCATTTTTATTATACTGTATTATTTTGAATAGAATTCCTAATTATGCCAGGTGAGAATTTTTTTTTTACTAATCAGCTATGTGTAACAATATTTGCAAGTTGTGTCTGCTGAACTGCAATGTTCAAAACAGCTTTAAGCAAAAAGTAGGACTCGCTTTATCCATTACTATTAAGTTGTATCAAATGAAAACCTTTATTTGAGACTAAATGAGCACTGAAAACACAACTTGGGAACTTAAATATAACACACTGTTAACACACCCCTGCAGTTTAACATGAACGTTCTAATGCTTCAGCATCGGTACCAAACCAGATTTTTTTTTCTTTTGTAATATTAGACTATAATAAAAACACAACATTATGTTTAAACAGTTCATAATAGTAAATTGTTTTTTTCAAGGAATATAATATTAATAATTTTGTTGACTTTACTCCACTACATTTTGTGGTATTAACTGACAAATTGATCATTAACTACCAGGAATGGACCGGTTAACACTTATTTACTTGCCTACCACCTATATAAAAAAAAAAGAAAGGAATCTCCCTCACAATATTCCACACCAGCTGCGAAGAAGCTAGTCACATGACTTTTTGCATCTCTTTCATTGGCTGATTTATACTATGACGTAACAGCCCTTTCATACAGTTACTTGCAATAAAGTTGCCTGAAACTTGTAGCTTGCACATCACTTTCTACAAAAAAAGATTGCCTTTCTACATTTTTCTAGCAATATGTAGACTAGTGTCCCCTCGGCTTTAGGGTTATACCTTGCACAGTGAACAGAACTTTTTTAAAATTTGATCAGTGAAAAAAGCTTTCTTTAAACTATTTGGTTTGCTATAACATGTGTTTCCTTCAGAAATGTTTGACCTACATTATAATATAAGTGCTCAACAGGCAAGATTTGTGGAACAATTTCATTATCTAGAACCCTGTCAGTATGGGGACACACACTATAATGTTCCCACATGTATAAAGACAACCTTGCAGTCACTACAGGCTTTCACAAGAAGAAATCCATATAAATTACTATCCAAAAAAAATGGACTTTGTGAAAAGCCAAGTATTATTACATAATTGAACTTGCCTGACAAAAGAAATGTCTTCCTAATGAAATCTGTTTTGTGAGATACAAGCCTATTGAAAGTATAGGGAGCTGAACCATCTCAGATTAGATACAATGCCTTTGTGGTCGTGATGATAATGACTCCATTGTAATTTCAATACATTCACAATACACTGGAGCTAATACACCTGAGTAAAAAGATGCATGTTGCTCAGTATGATCAGAAGATTGAAAGAATAGAAAGTTCTTGACATGATGACTTCTGCGCTTACACATATTGATATTATTTACACTATGTAATGTAATGATTCCCAACAATGGAAAAAGATGCCCCGTCCCCTATAGTAAACGCAATAGATAAACGGCTGCATCCTGGTACTGTACTATCTCTATCTGTTTCATTATTACTGTCAGCCTCTGACTGGCACAGTTTATAGAAGAACGTGTAAAAAGGTCTACCTGACGAATGCCTGAACAAGATCATGGTGTTATTTTGAACTGAGGTGTGAAATGAAGGTCTGTTAAGAAAATAAGCAGTGTAGAAGGCCATGTCAATGTGGTGTAGAAATAACTATTCAGAGTCAATGTCTTTGGTGCAAACAAATGTATTTTTGAAAACAAACAAAACACATACACACACACTTTTTACAAATATATACAGTTTGTAATCCAAGGTAGACAGCGTCTCCAGTATTTTCCTGATCTTCTCACACCAGTCTTTGATCTGCAGGAAACAATCAGTTTAGAGCTGTCTTGTTCACAAAGGTTTTACCAGCAATCCTCACCAGCAATACTCACCCTCAAACTCTCCTCCACGCTAAGCAACACAGTTCCTTATTTATGTTCTAGGCCACAATCCCATCAATCCTCCACAGCCAATCGCTAATTGACTGAGTCTGTGGAAAAACACTGGCTTTTGACAGCAACATAACCTGAATTACCTGTGCCACCGACCTTCCCAAGATGACCACCGAAAACTGGCTCTATACCTAATGTATGTTTCATCTTGATGAGGTCACGTGGGTAGATCTTTCTAGTGCCGCCACCTGTCGGGAAGCCAGATTGTTTGTGTTTCTTGCCTGTGTTTCTTGAAACTAGCAGTGGCATACATAGTGGATAGAACTCATTTAAGTGTCTTTCACTCTGCCAGTTGGCTTTTAGCTCTGAGAACTGATGCCAAAATAGCACTTTTTAAATAATAAAATAAGTTCCTTTCATGAACGATTCTGATTCCTTACACTTCTCCTAATTAAAAATAAACACAAGCCTGGAAGAGTCTACCCCTGTCCAGGGGGAAGCATCCTCTACACATGCCAGATCAAATACCAGGCAGCTGCAGGTCCGAACATTTTCTTCTGCCTTGCTCTGGCTTTATGTTGTGTTCCTTTACATTTTGTTCATTTGTATTGAAGATGACGCAGTGCTCCATCTAAATCAGTAAGCAGATCCACAAATGCCCCAAACATACATCATATCCATTTTCTGTCGCCCTTAGTGTATTCTTTTGTTACATTTTTGTTACAAAATGCCTAATGATCTAACTGTTAGTCTGTTAGGTATCTTGCAAAGAACCTGTCACTATTGAGTAAAAGATAGGTGGCGATTTCCAATTAACAGGAAAGGCTTCAAGTAAAATCTAAAATAACTTTTTATTCACAAATAAAGCAAAGTGACTGCAGTATACAGGACTGGCATAAATAATAAATTAAATGACAAACATCATTGAAGACATTAAGAAAGACATTTAGTCAACGTGTTATTGTATTAAGTAGCTTTGGGTATGTGCACTCGTTTTGTGTTTTATCTAGCCAATGTAGAGTGCTGCATTTTGGTACAAACATAGAATAAGCCATGGTGAACAGAGTGACGCAGTAAAAAACATGCATAGGGGTGCTGTTGTGGAACATGTCCCAGGGATAATTGTGGTAACATCACCCAGTGATACAATGCTGAATGAATGAGCTTAAACACACAGCTTTACAGTTGTTCATAGTTAATTAACCATGTAACATGTAAAGCACTCATGGGCTTCAACAGCTTTTGGCAATTGTTTTCTGTGCCACTATTTAACACAACATATGTATATTTATACCAAGCCAAGTAACTTTATTCCAGCCGTACGTACTGATATATGTCATGCTGTTAAGTTAAATAAGTAACAATAATTTTGTTTTCCAGTTTTTCACTTGAACTCACATAAAGCCAGTGCATTCTGTCACTTTTAAGTTTCATGCTTAGTTATCTCTCCCCATTCACTGCTGAAAGACCTAGCTATTACGTTACCTGTAACATAGAAAGTTATATTGTGGTGACTGAGGAAAAACTGCCTTCCCCTGAGTCAATGTGAAAATACAAAAAGTCTGGAAAAACTAAAAGATTAATGGGAGACTGTGACAGTCTGGCTCGCAGTGGTGATGTGGATGACGTCACGGACCAGGAAGTAACTCAAACCAAACAGTGGATGGGCGGTTGAAGCTGAGTGTTAGTGCACTCAGCGTATTTAATAAACAAAATATTAAACAAATTAACACAACACAAAACAAAAGGGCACAAGGGCCAAACGAATGAACAAACAAACAAGTAAGTGATGTGCTGGGAAATCCAGCACGTCTTAGCAATTGTTTTGTTAATGTTGCTTTTTCTCTCTCCGCTCTCCCGTACTCTCCTCTACACTCTCAACCCCGAGTGCAGAGTGCTGCTGGTTTATATACTCTGGCCGAGGGATTTAACTAGTTGGTAATTATCTTATTATCCCCCGGCCAGAGTCTGCACGCGTTTGGTAAGGATGCATGACTGTCAGCTAGTTAAATAATCAGTAGCTGATCAGCCATGCATCCTCACGGGGTTTTTAAATATAATAACAAAAGACGCGGCGCTTTTACCCGCGCCGCAAACAAAAATACAAATAATAATAAATAGGGGCGGGACACTCCGCCACACATGCCCCCCCTTGTGCGCAGCACACATGGCCTTTTCGGCCACCTCCCCCCTTAGTCCCCAAAGTCCCGGTCAGCAGTCCCGGCGCAGGAACAGGGGCAGCAACGGGCCAAAGGTGGCGGCCACGGTGGGATGTCCTCCTCCCACCCAAACAGCCGTAGTGTTCCAATGGCCCGCGCACCGGCCAGCTCCTCTGGCCAAAAAATTTTTGGGGGTGGTCTCCAGACCTGCCCCCCCTTCTTCATGGCCGACAGCTCCCCTCCGTGGGGCTCTGGCCACCCTTTCTCCTGCAGCGAAATTGCTGCGGGGGAAGCTGGTCTCCTGACCTCCCCCCCCTTCTTCATGGCTGACAGCTGCCCTTCACGGGGCTCCAGCCACAGTATTTCCTGCCGCGAAAGTGCGGCTGGGGGAGCTGGTCTCCTGACCTCCCCCCCCTTTTCCATGGCTGGCAGCTCCCCTTCGTGGGGCTCTGACCACATGATCTCCGGCCGCGAAAGTGCGGCTGGGGGAGCTGGTCTCCTGACCTCCCCCCCTTTCTTCATGGCCGGCAGCTCCCCTCCGTGGGGCTCCGACCACAGTGTAGTGACCCCAGGCGAAGCAGGATCCCTGGCGACCCCAGGCAAAGCAGGATCCCTGGCGACCCCAGGCGAAGCAGGATCCCTGGCGACCCCAGGCGAAGCAGGATCCCTGGCGACCCCAGGCGATGTGGAACAGGCAGCCCCAGGCGATGCGAGGCAGGCATCCCTGGGTGGTGCGAGGCAGGGCAGGAGCAGTCCTTCCCATGACGGTGGATGTGGAACCAGCAGGTATTCACCCTCTGCTGGTGGAGGTGGGAGGGGAAAGCAGTCCTCCCACAGCGGCTGAGACGGAACCAGCAGGTATTCACCCTCTGCTGGTGGAGCTGGGAGTGGCAAGCAGTCCTCCCACGGCGGCTGAGGCGGAACCAGCAGGTATTCATCCTCTGCTGGTGGAGGTGGGAGGGGCAAGCAGTCCTCCCACGACGGTTGAGGCAGAACCAGCAGGCATTCATCCTCTGCTGGTGGAGGTGGGAGGGGCAAGCAGTCCTCCCACGACGGTGGAGGCGGAACCAGCAGGCATTCACCCTCTGCTGGTGGAGGTGGGAGGGGCAAGCAGTCCTCCCACGACGGTGGATGTGGAACCAGCAGGCATTCACCCTCTGCTGGTGGAGGTGGCGGAGGCAGAGGCAGCTCTTGCTGCTCTGCTCCTGGTGATGGTGGAGACAGAAGCAGCTCCTGCTGCCCTGCTCCTGGTGGTGGTGGAGACAGAGGCAGCTCCTGCTGCTCTGCTCCTGGTGGTGGTGGAGGCAGAGGCGATGGGGCGGATGCTGGCCACTCAGAGGGAGGCTGTGGCGGTGCTGGCTCCCTCTGCTGTGGCGGCTGGGCTGGTGTGTGCCGTGCTCCCTTCAGCAGCATAAATAGAGGCTGCTGGGGAACACCAGCATCCTGCCCTTCTCCCCCCCAGAAAAATTCAGGGGGTTGAGCCTGTAACTCCTCCCCTTCTGGCTCTTGGGACTGCAGCTTGGGTCCTAAGGCTGTGGAAGCGCAGACTTCCACCTCTTGGGCTATGGACGCACCGACTCCCCCCTCTTTGGGCTGTGGACGCACCGACTCCTCCCTCTTGGGCTGTGGACGCACCGACTCCTCCCTCTTGGGCTGTGGACGCACCGACTCCCCCCTCTTGGGCGTAGGACGTTCGGGCTCCTCCCACTCGGGCGTAGGACGTTCGGGCTCCTCCCACTCGGGCGTAGGACGTTCGGGCTCCTCCCACTCGGGCGTAGGACGTTCGGGCTCCTCCCACTCGGGCGTAGGACGTTCGGGCTCCTCCCACTCGGGCGTAGGACGTTCGGGCTCCTCCCACTCGGGCGTAGGACGTTCGGGCTCCTCCCCAGGCTGTGGAGGCGAAACCAGCAGGCATTCTCCCTCTGCTGGTGGAGACAGTAGCGATGGCTCCTCTCCCTCTGATGCTGGAGACGGTAGCGATGGCTCCTCTCCCTCTGATGCTGGAGATGGCAGCGATGGCTCCTCTCCCTCTGATGCTGGAGACGGTAGCGATGGCTCCTCTCCCTCTGATGCTGGAGACGGCAGCGATGGCTCCTCTCCCTCTGGCGCTGGAGACGGCAGCGATGGCTCCTCTCCCTCTGGCGCTGGAGACGGCAGCGATGGCTCCTCTCCCTCTGGCGCTGGAGACGGCAGCGATGGCTCCTCTCCCTCTGGCGCTGGAGACGGCAGCGATGGCTCCTCTCCCTCTGGCGCTGGAGACGGCAGCGATGGCTCCTCTCCCTCTGGCGCTGGAGACGGCAGCGATGGCTCCTCTCCCTCTGGCGCTGGAGACGGCAGCGATGGCTCCTCTCCCTCTGATGCTGGAGATGGCAGCAGCAGGGTCTCTCCCATATCCGCAGCCAGGTAGTTGAACACCATGGCTGCGATGTCTGGGAGGGAAGCTGGGTGGTGTTGCTGTTCCCAGGCCTCCCAGCGCTCCCCATCTCTTGCCCACAGGAGGTTGATCACTGCAGGGAGGGCTTCCTCATAATCCCTCCCCGGCTCCACCAGCCAGTCCCAGACTCCCTCAGAGGAGAGTGCATTCGTCCTCTTTGGAGGATGTAGGTCCTCCCTCACTGGACGCTCTGGCTCCTCTTTCTCCTGCCATGGAGGGGGTTGGTCTGGTGCCACGTGCCCAACCTCACCAACCGCGAAGCACCACTCCTCACCCTTCAGGCAGGTGAGGCAGATATCCAGTGTGGCAAGGTAAGGCTGATGTTGCTGCGCCTCCTGCTGCTGTTGTTGCTGCTGCTGCTGCTTTCTCCTCCGGCTACTTTTCCCCATTTTTAATTTGAAAAAAAAAACGAACAAACAAAAAAAACGCACTTTTCAATCCTGGTCCGGCTGTTGGAGGCGTTGTTTGTCCCACGCAGGACACCATATGTGACAGTCTGGCTCGCAGTGGTGATGTGGATGACGTCACGGACCAGGAAGTAACTCAAACCAAACAGTGGATGGGCGGTTGAAGCTGAGTGTTAGTGCACTCAGCGTATTTAATAAACAAAATATTAAACAAATTAACACAACACAAAACAAAAGGGCACAAGGGCCAAACGAATGAACAAACAAACAAGTAAGTGATGTGCTGGGAAATCCAGCACGTCTTAGCAATTGTTTTGTTAATGTTGCTTTTTCTCTCTCCGCTCTCCCGTACTCTCCTCTACACTCTCAACCCCGAGTGCAGAGTGCTGCTGGTTTATATACTCTGGCCGAGGGATTTAACTAGTTGGTAATTATCTTATTATCCCCCGGCCAGAGTCTGCACGCGTTTGGTAAGGATGCATGACTGTCAGCTAGTTAAATAATCAGTAGCTGATCAGCCATGCATCCTCACGGGGTTTTTAAATATAATAACAAAAGACGCGGCGCTTTTACCCGCGCCGCAAACAAAAATACAAATAATAATAAATAGGGGCGGGACACTCCGCCACAGAGACTTGTGCGTATATTATTACACATTTTATGCAAATAGTTATGTGGACAAAAAATGGATGTAAAAAGATCTGCAATGAGTTTTTAATGTACAGTCTTCACCGCCCCCCCCCACCCTCCCAGTCCCCCATAAGTAATCTTTAATTGGCCAACCTTTACTGAAGATGGAAATCTGCTCCTTCTTATAAATTAAACCATCACTCACACAGAGTACACCTAACATCCCAGTGTTTCTCTGTGTCTGTGATTAATGTACTGCATTTCATTTATCAACCTGCCATAGGTGGAATCAGATTAATTGAACTCATTGGAGTATTTCAACAGAGTTGCATTTCTGTCTTTCCAGCGAATAATTGACTCTAAATTAATTTGTAAGTTGATAAGTAATTGTCCTTGTCATTATTATGATGTAAATATTAGTTTGTGCTGGCATTTTGAAAGATGTAGTGGTGGCATTTTAGGGATAACACAGGCCAGTACAAACGAAAGGCAACCAGGGAGAAGTGAATTAGAAAAATGATTCTAATACATTTTGTAATTTCCTTTCAAATGCAACCTTGCACATGCAAAGCCCTAATCAAATATAAACCAGGCTTTATCGAAAATAATTACTCTTGGAGTCCCAAAGTTAAGTGTACAAAAACGTATCTTCTTTTACCTTTGTTTAAAGCTGTTCCACATCTTGTTATATTTTTTATTTCCTTGGTATACAAACGTCTTGAAGTGGTAAAACAATTCCCTAAATGTTATCTATAGTGGACTTATATTCACTATATAGGTCTTGTCAGAATTGCACATACTCGTTTTATTTATTTATATATATGCTCTGAGCACACTCTTAACTCAGGGGAGATATTTAAGGAGGACAGAGATGTTTTAAACTCCTGTAAGTGGTTTTGTTCGTGCACTGGGCGTGCTATATGTCCAGACAACTTTGTAACCACTTCAACACCATGACGTACGCACGTACGTCAAATGAAAACCCACTTACAGTACCATGCCGTACGTGCTCAGTCTAGCATTTCAGGTTTAATTCCCTAAGGCAGTGCTACTACTTTGGAATGTGCAATGAAAGTCGGAGGAGGGTCAGGTGACATTTGTATCCAATTGCGTGTCATGGAGCGATTACAATCTACCTGCGGGCGTTTAGAAGACTGAGATATATTGCAGGAAGCCATTCAACTTTTACAAGTATATATATATATATATATATATATATATATATATATATATATATAGTGTTTTAAATTATTATTTTTTGTTTTATTATTAGTTTTATTTGTTTAGTTGTAGTTTATATAGTTTTTAGTGAAAGCTAAACTTGGCAACGTACATGGAGAGCGACAACGGGAGTGAAGTTGGCTTGGAGGATTTCGATACCAGTGACAGTGATGCTGACTTATCACTGATGATGATGAAGAGGATGTGGAGCCAAGAACAGAGCAAACTGTACAAACAAAAGAGCATGCAGCTACTTTAAAGGTAAACCAGCTGCAAACGGGAAGGTGTTTGGTTTGAAATGGCAGTCCTGTTGCGAAATACTATCAAAACACAGCACTGGGTACAAGGCAATAAAGCAGGTAGCTGCGGCAGCCAGATCCATTACAGTGCCTGCGAAAAGTAGCCCTGTACATGCATTTGTGACTATCCCTCCAACACAAGGGAAGCAGAGACTGCAAAAAAGGTGCAAGGTCTGCTACGAAAATGAAAACAAAAGAAAGGACACAAGAAAAATGTGCAGTGGTTGCGAAGGCAACCCCGGGTTCTGTTGTATTGAACATTTCAATAAATGGCACAGAGCAAGTCAATAATGGCACACGTTTTTATGTTGTTTGATTTTATTTGATAATTACTGTTTACTGATTATTATTGTTATTAGCGTTATTAGCAGTGTTTTTGTTTTAATATAAACCCCTACCTTCTATTATGCGAAAGGTACTTAGTTCATTAATATTAACGAGATCGCTCATTATACATTGCTGACCATCCAAATATCCCAGCTTCATCGACCAAAACCAATAAGTCATTTCCAACACTGCTTTTACTACAAGCAGATAAGAACGAGGTTACAAACTTAGTTATTTTCCTTCAATTGCTTCACTGTTAAAGTTACAGTTTATACTATTTTGTCTTATTTTTTTGCTTTTTCAAATATATCTTTCTAATAGCTGTATTATTTCAGTCTTTCTAGAATATTTGCTTGTAACTCAAGGGCTCATTTTAGATCAAGTCTTAATACTTATTCCAAATAAGATACATGACTGTTAATCCGTTTAAACTATATATTTGTTTATCTCTTGAGAAATATAGCAGCAGTTTTAAGACTTTAAATTATTGATTCAAGTATTCTGCTTCCATTACTTTAGAATACTTGTTTTTAGATTAAAGACTGTCTTTAAATCAAGCGTACTTCTTTTTTAAATAAGGGAGTTGACTGTTAGTCTGTTCTTGAACAAGTTAAACTGTATTCTGGTTTTCTAAGTCTTTTTAGTTTCCCCATTACAAGACTTTTATTATTTTTCTACATTAAACATTTACACTTGTAAAATACACATATTTATTTTAAATTACGTTATTCCTTTTTCGCTCAGCTCAGCAGCTCTCTCCAGAAAGTTGGCTACCTTTTCTCATCAAACTAGAATGTGCTAACAAGGTTTGACACTTGAGTCAAAGAGTTTCTTTCATCAGATAAGAGCCTGGCAGGAGCAGGTCAGCATGACCTCTTCAGCAGGTTCCTACATACAAACTGCACACAAAAACTACCTACAATATTTGATACTGGGTATACAGATCCATTTAAAAAGAAAACATACAGTATTAATGTTATTATTGACAAAGAGTATATCGTATTATTTCAATTAATACATGTTAGTTTAAATCATCCAATTCATGGCTAACAAATCCGCGCGTTCCCAACAAGATTCGAACTCTGCACCAGACTCAGCTTGGACTGGTTCTGCGAACACCACAACAGACCTTTGCATCCAGCGTTTTACATCTGGGCAGCCAGGGTCTTTACTTGATACCTGCAAAAACTTAAATCTTGTTAGCTGGACTCCCATCTCTACATTCTCATTCCCATCATCAGTGGGCAAACACATTTGAACTGAATCTGGGTCCATCAAAGAACCGCACATCATTGCAACCGAGGCCTTCCATGCAAAAGGATCTAATGGCTTATAGCACAAAAGGGACATGCCAGAACCGTCTGTGACAGTCTCAATGTGCAGTTTTTGAAAGATACACATGTAGGCATGTATTTCCATTTTTAGAAATATTTTCTGGTACTGTACAACGTTAAATAAATCTCTGTTTATAAGCCTTGCTTTCAGGGAGCCTTGCACTTCCTTGTTCATTTCACTCAGAGAGTGAAATTGTCATTATTTGCTGTTACTGACATGCTTTACAGTCAAACACTTTCTTTAACCTATTTTAGTACCAGATATCATGTTTTAAGATCGAAATACACATTGTTACTGTGTATCTTTTGAAAGTGCACAATTGAAACCTATCTTGCAATTTGAATAATTATTTTTGTTAGCTGCAACCCCTTTAAGTTTTGATAGCCTTCTGAGCACTCTACAGTTTCCGAATGTTTTTACAAGCACTGGTACAGCAGGTATTTTCCAACTTCAGTTAATACAGCATTTTAGTATAACTATGAAAAGAAACTGTACTTATGATACTATGATCTTTTAAAATATGTAAATGCTATACCTTTTTATTAACAGAACACAAAAAGATAGATAGATAGTGGTAGCACTTTATAATAAGGTCCAGTAATAACCACTTTATTAACCCTTTATAGATGATGAATACATAGTATATAAACTATGAACAAAGTGCTTTATATATATAAAGCACCTTATTAGCGTCATTATTAATGCTTTATAAGGTCTACTAATAAACACTTTATTAACCCTCATGTATAAATAGCTTTATAGACAATTATAGTTTGCACTTTCATATTTATGTAACATCTAATCATTAATAATTGGTTAATAAAGTGTTTATAGCAGACCTTATAAAGCATTAATAATTGTGCTAATAAGATGCTTTATAAATATAACTTGTTTGTTCATAATTTATATACTATGTATTCATCATCTATAAAGGGTTAATAAAGTGTTTATTATTGGACCTTATTATAGCTACCGATAGTTTTGTTATACAACAGACCTTTGATTGAGAATCACTAAGAATTCTATATTTCAACTTCTGTCAGAGTGTAAAACAAAACTCATATACATTACAGTGCTAGTAGTTTAAAAGAGCATGTGCAACTGTTTGTTCAAGCATCAGTGTTAACTTATTTTCTGGTTGCCTGCTTCCTGTCAGAAATGTACTGCTTGGACTGGAACTGGCCTACATCAAGTTTAAAAGGTTACCCTGTGCACACATGTAAGCAGATTGAACATCAGATGAACATCAATATCACGTCTGTCTCAGGAAAGTGGCAAGTTACACAATTTTGATGACCAATGACTCCAGTCACATTCAGCAAGAAACTGTATTGTATCTATCTTGTAACTCCTGTGCATTAACCATTGAACATATGCTTATTGTCTGTGCTTACTGTACAGTACTAGACCCACAGTCAGTGGCATAGCCAGGATTTTGTTTTGGGGGGGATTTTTGCTGATAGGTAATAATTAAGACTGTCAATTAATCGCAAACTCCCCACAGTTCCACTGCCACGTCACAGTGTGTGAGGTCTTCCACAGAGTTCCAACTAATCATTTTTGCAGTATTAATTCTACACTAATAACATTAATAAAATAATCGGAACAGTGCAAATACTGTAACCTAGCTAAAACAATAGAAAATACATTCCAACATTACAATAGCATCAGTAATAAAATTTAAATGAGATGGATGCAGTAATTGTATCAATTAAATATGTGATTAAAACCAAGATTAACTGAGATTACTTTTTTTAATGATCGCGATTCATTTTTTTAAATTGCTTGACAGCCTTGTAATAATTTATAATAATGTTTCTGTAAGTAAAAATTAACTACACTCCAAACTTGCAATGTAATTTTGCCACTGTGGCAATGTGCTCCGCCCCTGTGTGCATTTATATGTTGTATGTTGCGTATGGTGTGTTAAATGTTGGTGTATTGTAGTTGGTACACGGGATATAAATGGGTGTGTGCAGCACGAGAATTTAAATTGTATAATTATATTTTGGCACGGGATTGCACTTCACGTGCATTTAAAGTATGTAATAATATGTGAGCACGGGGTTGCACGTAATGAATTCACATGCTGGGATTCAAGTGAATAATTAATTAGTAATTGAATCCCAGCACAACAGTATATATAGAGACACATAGCTCTCACTCGGGGTTGGGTGTTCAGGGTGAAGGAACGGGAGAGAGTGAGGAGATAAATTAATAGTGAACAATTGCTACGTGGTAGTGTTCGTCCCTGTGTGTCAGTGTCTGTTCGTTTTGTTTATATATTTATTTTAGCGTAAGTGCCGTTTCCTGTTTTGTGTTTAAAACCTTTTTATTTTGCAATAAACCTTCTGAACGCTACCATTGCGTCTCAGTTTCACTCATCACCACCGTCTGTCTGTGTGTTTCTTCTGGTCTGACGTGTCACTACCAGCCAGCCTTGTGACAGCCGCCCTCCCTTTTCACTCTTTAAAAAAAATATATATATATTTGTAATGAACCGCTGCGTTGGAAGTGAAACAAGACTCAGGGAGACAAGACAGGATTCCAAATTTGCTGCTTTTAATTACTACACTAAATAAAATAAAATAAAATAACAGCGAATCCCTGTTTTGGCCTGAGTTCCCACCAAATCAATCAATAAAAATAAGTCCCTCGCTCTCTCTGCTCTTCCTCTCACTTTTCTCTGCTCTTCCTCTCACTTTCCTCTTCTCTTTTCTTTCCTCTAACACTCTCACTCGCTCTCGTTCTCGTTCTCTGTTCTTCCGACTCACTCTGGGCTCTTTCACTGCTTCACAGATAGGCACTTTCTTTCAGCCTTTAACTCTGTCCCTCAGCCTCAATCCAGTCAAATCTACTACTTATAGCTTCGGGGGTGGGGTCCTGCCCACCATCCACCACACACACACACACACACACACACACTAATGGCATGCCCCATACCCTTAGAATACACAGAACACTAAACGAGACACAACAAACAAGACACACAAGACGAACACAATGTCCACAATGTTCTGGCACGTCCCTTTTGTGCTATAAGTCATTAGATCCTTTTGCATGGAAGGCCTTTTGCAAGGACGATGCCATCGCCAGGGTCGTTACAATATATATATATATTTTCCAGGACAGTCATCAGAGAATTTCAGAGATATAATATCGGTAAAACGTTTCGATTATCCTGTATTAGCAATGTCCTTTTATAAGAATCATTGTCAGGGTAATTAAATTAAATCCAATAATGCCCCACCCCATTCAATGCATCCTTTGCTTAGCAACGGGCTCAGCAACCACCACAAGCCTGTTCCCAGGGGGACAGATTTCGTGTGACACCGCACCAGCATGATCACCCTGCCCCACCAGCGTTCCTGTACTTCCAGGTTTAGGACTACACCACTGCTCATGATATGGTTCCGTGACATCAGCAATACATTTTGCAGAACAAGAAACAGTGATCTAAGATGATGAACATTTTACGATTAAAGAAATGTGAAGTATAAAATGTAATTATGTACTGATTTTGCAGTCTCCTTCAATATGCCGCCCTAGGCGGCCGTCTGTTCTGCTTATATGGTTACGCCGGACTTGCTTGTCAAATACTGATAGGTCTTAGTTTTATAACAGCCATTTAAAGCATGATTCGCAGGGGACTAAAAACCAGGTGTCCTCAGAGTTGGTTAAAAGTAGAGGATGTCTAGTAACCTCCCAGACGTGGATTAGTTTTTATTAACAAAAGTCGGTAAATTCAAAATGAGATGCGCTTTTGTGCGCGATTTGTAAACAATAAACCGAGTTTAAATAACTAATTTCATTGTACCTTCTTTTCCAAATTTAACCATTTTGTCCTCTGAGTGATGTGTATTTCCATACATATCTTCAAATGCATCGTTAAAAGCATTCCATTTTTAAGAGTCAGCAATTATGTTTTGTATTTTCGCCCGTCCCCTGAGGCCACCATTTCTATATTAATCTTCGACTTGGACGTCTCATCACATGTTAGTTTGAACAGTAGGTGCACACGCATTGTCCAATCAAAGGAGTCAAAGGCTGAATCTGGTGTAAAAATGATAGGACTTTCTCCAATCACAACTAGATATGTGTTTGACTGATTATTTTTTTTTATTATTATTTTTTTTTTTTTTTTAAGTGTGCTTAGGCAGGCAGTGAAGGAAACTGCTCATGGGTCAGAGCTATATTGGTTAGGATGGGGGGTTTACAGTGTCGCACACATTGAATAATGAATTTCGGGGATGGGGTTCAAACCCCTAAAACCACCCACCCTAGTGACAAATTATGTGAGTGCAGCATCTCTTCACAGACCTGAAAACAAAATCACAATTTAAACTGGTGCTTACTGGGCTTGTACAACCACAAATGTATGAATACTACAGTAACAAAACTGTTTACCAAAGCAGAGGTACAACAACCGCTACACACACACACAAAAAGGGGAGGAGTGGGCAAAGTGGCGAAGTGGGTTAGTTAGACACATCCTTTTTATCCAACAGCTTGGCCATTAATGAAGACATTGGCTTTTCACCCAGGGGAGTCTCTCAGAGGCCCACAGAGAATGGAAAGATTGGTGATTGCTCTTCCCCGGTCGCCTTTAGGAATTAAACAAGCTCTGTTTTCTTAGCTTAGATCAAGATCAGGAAAGAGCAACAACACATTTAGAAATCTGGCTGAAAAAGCTGTAAAGTATCTGGAGGGAAGGAAGGAACTGTGCAGGGTATGAACATTAGGCTAATGTACTGCATTGGAAGGCTCCTCCATTGAAGTGGGGTTAGTTGGGCAAGGACGATGAGACAATGATAAGCTCTTGCATGGCTGCTGCTGTGCTAACTAATTAACGCCTCTTTAGAACTACAGCAAAACCAACACAGCAGACAACAAAGAGAAAATGCTTGGAACGTGTTCAGTCCACTGGAGCCACTGTAAAGGGTAATTTGAGCTTTGGGCTTCAATCAAATAGAAGCTAATTTATTTCCATTTTCATGAATTCAAGTCATGAAACAGATTTGTCCTTTTGATGTTTTCACTGCAACGACAGTGTGTGGGAATTAAATTCTTTTTAATGGACCATTATAAACTACATCTCACAACTGCAGTGGTACTGAAACAGAGGTCATCTAGTTTAGTAAAATGTATAGTTAACCAGGGCAGCAAGATACTGTAGACAAAGAACACAACTTGGGTATTAAAGTACACAGAGATAACTAATTAAATACTGTAATATTATTACCACTTCATAGGTCTCACATTTTCTGAATAAAAGTAGCACACACCATGGTAAATGTATATTTGGTATTTTAATGACAATGATTATAGTTTAGCAAGAGCACATATTTCAATGCAGCACGTGCAGGAGTTCAGGACTGAAATACGAAACAAAGCGTTACAATCTTTTATGATCGCATTGCCACTCAAAAAAATCCTATTATGGGAGTTTTTATTAGGCTAGCATAAAGATTAACCTGGTTGATCATTTCTGGAAACCATTTGTAAGAACATTTTATGTTGGATATCCCAATGGTGCTTACTTTACATACTAGAATTTGGCAATTTAAGACAATTGTTTTTACCTCTGAACATTTTGCAAAAGTTAATTAATACACTTCAGCTTCAATTTCAGCTTCATAATTCTGAACAGGCGTTATTTTGGGTTTCACAGTATTGTAGATTCCCACTGGTGATGTTGTTGCTCATGCAGTACATATTCAGGTGCCGGTATTAACTCTTCCACACAAGGTCATAATCAGTGCAACACATTTGTACATACAGTAATAGAGCTGTAATTACCATTGAGGTGTTCTGGTGCATCTGAACAGTAATAGAGCTGTAATTACCATTAAGGTGTTCTGGTGCATCTGAATTTGCAACTTTGAATTTCATAAGGACTCCAGAGATTGATTCAAAGGGTTTTTTTTCAGTTTGGGTGCATTTTATTTGTTTTTTGACTCAGCATTTGGCCCACTCGAAACATAAGGAGATTCTATAGCATTTCACATTGTAATAACCTGCTCTGTTACTACTGTGTAATTACATTTTGTTAACTGGTGTAGTTGTATGGTGATACCCTATGTTTCCGGATTTATCGGTAGCACTTGCATGGCATGAATGGTCGTGTAGTTACAGTACATTGTAAAGCTTGGTAATCACCAGTTATTTCTGTTTTGGTACTATTTCTACTGTGTAATTATATGGTAATTGTCATGTAATTACACACTTATTCCAACTGTAGTGCTATGTTAGAATTGGAACCATTGGTAAAGTGCTTCTGGAAATTCAGATACACCTCAAAACAGATACATTCACTTTTAGCGATACACTAGTTACCATTTACTAATACTGACTTAGAGTGCAATTCTGTAAAGACTAAACCCTATTAACTGAACATATTTAGCAAATTTATTTTCTTGCTTTATATTTACATGGATTAAATAATATGACAGAAGTACAGTGTGGTTATCTATTCCAAAACATACCTTGACTTTTTAAAACTAATACATGGTAAACACAATTTAGTAAACCTAAATAAAGTATGTTCTTACCCAATCTACAGGTACCTCTTAAATAACAAAAATTAGAAAGTAAATTATGTTTTTTTTGTTTGTTTGTTTTTAATAAACAGTAGTACCTTCCCAATAAAATAAATACATTATAATATATTGCAACAGAAACAGATAATTTTAATTTGCTAAATGGTCCTGACAGAAATTTAGGCAATTTCCTGCAAAGCTAATGTCAGAAGAGTACAATACCTTTATTAATTTCTTTCCCAATGAATTCATTTCTCTTTGTCTAAATGCCAGTGTTGTTTATTATAATGCCCCCAGTCAATGGCAAGCTGATGTAACAACAGAATACGTTTTACAAAGATAAACGTTTACAGCCTAATTTAAACCATATTATTATTATTATTATTATTATTATTATTTATTTCTTAGCAGACGCCCTTATCCAGGGCGACTTACAATTGTTACAAGATATCACATTATTTTTACATACAATTACCCATTTATACAGTTGGGTTTTTACTGGAGCAATTTAGGTAAAGTACCTTGCTCAAGGGTACAGCAGCAGTGTCCCATACCAGGGATTGAACCCACAACCCTCCGGTCAAGAGTCCAGAGCCCTAACCACTACGCCACACTGCTGCCCTAAATAGCAATTAACCATAAGAAGAAATGGTAGCTGGTTTAAAAAGTACAGCTGCCCTATTCTAATGCAGTTTGATGTAAACATTCCGAGATCACTAAAGAGTGTGTGTGTGTGTGTGTGTGTGTGTGTATATATATATATATATATATATATATATATATATATATATATATATATATATATATATAATCGCTAGTGATAGGCAGGTTTGTCATTTACATCTGGGCTAGATTCACTAACGTATTTAGTCCTGAATCGTCATTAACTCTAAAAGAAAAAAAAAGAAAATTACAACCAATAAAATATAAGAAACAACTTTAGACTACAGTATTTTCAAGCCCCAAGTTTATTTCAGATTTGGTATATTTTACAGGGTGCATTATAACCATTGACAAAAAAAAATGTTAATGACAATCTAGAATAAATAGCTTTTAGAAACTACCCAATACTGTACGTACACCAATAAGCCCCTCTGAAGGTATGGCCTTGTAATGTTCTGTAAGCGCCCTCGCATTCGCCTCAGGTTGTCCAATGGCGGTCACGTCTGACAGCAAAGACACCAATGTTCCACTAGGCTGATTCTTTCTTTTCCTCTTTTTATGGCTGTAAATTTAGTAGTACTGAAGGATGAGGAACAATGATACATCTACAGTCAGGTACAGCGCTGGCAGCTTACACTCACTGGCAGATGCATTCACTCAGCTCTGAGTGAATGCATCTCAATCATGACTTGAACACCCTCTGCCATTCAATCCTGCAGAGCATTGCCAACTCACTTCACTCATGCCCTGAGGAGGATTTGAAGTGCTAAGCTGTTTTTTATTAATTGTATGAGTTTTAAGTAGAAAATAATGCTGCATGTGATGTTGAAGGTCAGGTTCTTCATAGTGAAAATTAATCACCCTTCTCTGGTTGTTAATTAAATCTTTTTATTTGTCTCATAGCTAAATAGGCTGATAAAAATCATTTTTATAAATGATTTTTAAAAATATTTGTTTATTTAGCTTTCGTTCTGCGTCACAATGGCTGAATGCTGAAGGTGTATTGTTCTCAGGCAAATACTAAGATGTGCTTTGACTTGAAATTCAGGCATAAAAATGCGTTCAAGGGCGTTTATAAACATGCAGTTCTCACAGAGTGGTGTTATTGTATACTGAATAAGAATTTTGAATTGAAGCTGAAAGTGGTTATTCAGGATTATCTGTGACATTTTAATGACATTTTATTTACTATTGAAGGAGTGCAGGGCTTTTATTAAATTCCCCAACTCCAAATCAATAATGATTCTGTTTAATTATCCAAAGTTGATTAATCTTTTTCATTCATGTACACAATGTTTTTCTTAGCTATCATTATCCATTATCTTCAAGTGGTTATGGTGTGAAATAGAATGAGTCTTCTTCATATTTCCTGTGCTGTAGGTTACATGGTGGTCATTTGGAGTGAAATTGACCTTTTAACCCCTAAATAATAATATTTAGTATTGGCAATTATGCAAATTGAAATCAATAAAATAAGTTTCATCTTTAGGTAAGTATATTTTAATGGGTAGATAATCTGATTCTTTTTATGGATCACCAAATTTCCACTCAACCAGTGAAGCGTTATCCTTGTAATGAATGCAGTAGCGCTAGAATGAAATCGACAGGGGAATGCTTAGAAGATGCATGCCAAAATAAGAAATGCCTTTAGTAGACATGAACCTTGTTAAATTGGAATCAAGCACGCTGTGTTTGAACGGCATTTGGCACCCACTTGCTGAAGCAAAGAAATGTTTAGTTCTGTAATGTTTCGCCATATGGACATCATGGTAATCGAATAACTAAATGTACCCTGCGATTTTTAGATGTTTTTAGAAGCCAAAAGTCATTTATTTAATACAGATGACTTCTAAAACACATATGGCAGGTATTAGGAAGAGCCTCTCTGTGACAGATTGGCTGGCGGATGATGTCAGACCCGGAACAGAAACACACTGACAAGGCAACTGCGGGTCAAAACTGAGACGCTACGGTGCTCAGTGCTTTTATTAAATAAACAAAACAAAAGATTTAAACAAAATAAAACACTTTTATAAAGCAAAAGGGCACGTTGGCCAAACAAATAGACATACAAAAATAACAACTATTACAAGTACCGTGCTGTGTTTTGGAGACAGCACATCTAGAAATTGTTATTATTTTTCCTCCTTTCTCTCTCGTTTACGTACCTCCTTCCAAATACTCTCCACCGAGTCCCGGCAAATCACAGGTCTTTTATATTGTGGTCGGGGGGTTAACTCTGCCCGAGTTTAATTAAGCCTGCGTGACTGCCAGACAGTTAAATAATCAGTAGCTGACAGTCACGCATTCTCACAAGGTATTTTAAAATAATAAATAATACAAAACAATACCATGGCGGACGGCATCTCGCTCGTCCAGCCAAACAATAAAAAAACACAAATAACACGGTTTTTCGCCGTCATATATATTTACATAAATCATAATACAAATAAATCATAAAAATAACACACAAACATACACAGGGGCGGGACACTCCGCCACACTCCCTTTATTGCATTTTTATGTTTTTTATATATTTTTTTATTTAGTGTGCCTAATTATTTTGCCCCCAATTTTCTCCCCAATTTGGAATGTCCAATCTTTTTTTCCCCTCCCTGCAGCAAATCCCCACATAGCTCAGGAGACCTGAAGGATCAGTGGGCCTCCTCTGATCCCACAACCGAGCCAGCTTCCTTTTTTACATCCAGGAACTCAAGAGAGGATGTAAGAGAGCTACCGGCCTCTGGAGGACAAAGGCCATCCCTGCAGGTGTCTGCTTTTGAGCTCACTGGGCGCCTGGCCAGCAGTCCTTGCCGTTTTTGCCTCCCTAACCCACGGGAACGCCAGAGCCAATGCAACGCTCCCTTCGGAATCCCCAGAGAAGACCAGCGATTCCACACAGCCAGGACGCGAACCTGCGCTGTATGACTCACCCTGCACACTACATGGCTGTGCCTTTACCAGGTGAGCCACTCAGGGACACTATTACGACATTTTTGCGTCTCGTAATTAGCAAGCTGTATGATATTGTAGAGAAACCTCTACATATTGTAAACATAGTTTTCCACTAGTTCATTTAAAAATAAGGCATCTGGTAATTGAAGACCTTATTAGAGATGCTACCTCTGGATCCTTGGTGCGTTTATCTCTTTTTGATATGTATTGTGATACTCGGTAGATTTGGAAAGGACTCTATTAGCATGTCGGTTATGAATCATGATAGAGTTTTATATCAAACTGAATGGATTGTAACTGACACTATGCTAGCATGCTTACAATGTTTTTATTTTTATTTATTTACTTGTTTATTTATACATAACGCCTGCAATATCCACATTTTTTTTGAGGGCTGATCCTCAAAAAGCTATACTGTTTAAATTGTAATACAATTGATGATGTGTATTCTGTAATATATAAAAGCTCTCTTTAACATTGGGCAAGACCTGGATGGGTCTTTTCTGCTCACATTGAGATTTGTTTTTAAATGTCACTATATCTCCAACTAAATGATATCATGGTTGGAGATGGCTGTGTGGTTTTGCTTTTTATGTTTTCCTGGTACTGAGAAATCATGAGACATTGTGACCTTTCAACTCTGATTCCACCTACCTCATACATTTAAACAACATTTGCAGCTGTATTTTAATAAAGGGCTGAGAGAAGGGGCTCATTTGAATGTGTCCCTCCAGAACAATTTAAATTATCTGCAGACCCATTGTCTCAAATCTTGGCTGCCCAGTTATGGTAGGTGATTTTTAATTGTTTGTATAAAAATGTGAACGTCTGGCTGTGGGTGTCTAGGGTGTATATTGGCTTGGCTTTTTATCTTTTTGTGCGCAGCTGCCAAAACTCACAAAAAAAGTTCCTTTCTGATATTTAAAATAATACTGGACATTCATAGCATTATTATTAATTTAGCCAAAGCGACTTAGAGAGACTAGGGGGTGAACTATGCATCATCACTGCTGCTGCAGAGTCACTTACAATAGGACCTCAGTTTTACATCTCATCAGAAGGACAGAGCACAAGGAGGTGAAGTGACTTGCTCAGGGTCACACAGAGTGAGTCAGTGGCTGAGCCAGGATTGAACCAGGAACCTCCTAGTAACAAGCCCCATTCTTTAACCACTCAACCACCAATCATTTGTTTATTCAATGGACTCCACTGTGGCAATATATCGACTATTTTGGCTGAATGTATGTGACTTTGTAGGTACAGGGAACTCAACATACAGCCTGTGTGTGCTATATATGCCTGTCCCATTTCCCTGAGCTACAGAAGGAGGGTTGAAAGTTAGTGCTGAAACGTATTGCTTGTATCCATGAGGAGAGGAACACAGAGGAAACTGTAATAAAGCAAGATAATCCTAGACGGCCTGAGGAAGTAAATAATTGCCAGGAAACATCTACACGGCCATTCCTGTGATTTCAGTCTGGCTTATATTGGGTTACCATCAAAATCTCAATCACAAATGTCTTAAAAATAACGCTTTGTAGCGCTGAAAATCATCAGCTCATCAGTGGAGATGTTTATGAACCCTAAACACATTATTAGAATCCATAACAAAATGAACAATTATATATTTAATAATTAGCAAAAAAAATTACCTCTTGTCACTGATGAGCTACTTCATGTTTTATACATGCCTAGAAGTTGAATCAAACTGTAATTTGTAATTCATTCTTTATTTGTGATTAATGAATGTAAAACAGTCTCCTTCATATAAAATGTAATCAAAACTGTTATGTCAGTAACATACTCCCCCATCACTTCTGTATATACAAAATTAAATCTCTTGGTATCATGAAACATGGCATGTAAAAATGTAAGGGTGACAGGTAGACATGTTCTTCCAAATATCCCCAGAATCTGATTACCTTGATAAATTGTGGTAAAGAATGTCTTTGCCAAGTTTCATCACAATTGGATAAGCAGTTCTCTCCCCCAGGGAAATGCTACTCATTAGTTAGCATATTAACTACAGTGAAAAAATATCTCAAGAAGAAATACCACACATGTAATAGTTCCAAAATCCAAATGTACTTGGACATGCTAAAGAACCCTTTTAGACCACAGGGGTGCTTTTAACTTTTAAACAGTTGTCAAGGTGTGATGACTGAAACCAAAAACTACTGTATAGACAAAGTGTTTCTAAACTAGAAGGAGATTACATTAGTTAACTGTGAAATGGCATACCCATACCAAGTTGTTCTTTAAATACATAAAAAAAACTACTATATGGATGTAATACACCTTTTAGATCTGTGTTGAAGGTTGAAATCAACATTTTAAAAGTGCAGTTACAACATTGGGAAAACTTGCACAGAATCTGAGGTGAATGAAATTTAAAAAAAGCACAAAAAACCTAGAAATGTCGCACTTCTTTACATAGAGAAGTGTAATACTGTGTATTTAAATCTGTGGACACTGAAACGTTATTCATATTTTTTTGCTGCCTCTGTGTTTCTTCAGTTTTCAAACTGTACACCTCCGTATCAAGCTTGAAAGGCTGTGATAGCAGTGTCAGAACTAGAGGCCTCCTTCACTTTTTGCTGCACAATGGATTAGAAGCTTTCTCATCTTCAGAGTGTCCATCAAAGCAGAGAAGTGAAAGGCTTTTAACCTGCTTGCCTTAGTCGAGAGATACTTTGATTGCATTGCGGGAACTCCTTCAAAACAAATCTGTGGTGCCTTTACACTGGCCATTTTTAGGATGCTTTGGGCCGTGTCACAAAGACGGCCGGAGTGGGTGGCGTCGGACCAGAAACAGGAAAATAAACAGAGAGAGATGTGGAGTTTGGTGAAGCTGAGCGAATGCTTTCGCTCAGCATTTAATAATTACACAGAACAGAAAATAAAAGGGTTGAACACAAAACAGGACACGGCACTTGAGCCAAAATAAACAGACAAACAAAACGGACTACACAGACAAACACGGTGAGCTTCTATTTTTCTTATTATTGTTACAATTACCTCCGTCTCCAATCCCGTTTTCCACTCACCGAACACACAACACCCAGTGAGTCAAACGTGCATCTATATATACTGTTGTGCTGGGATTCAATTACTAATTAATTATTCACTTGAATCCCAGCACGTGAATTAATTACGTGCAACCCCGTGCTCACATATTACATACTTTAAATGCACGTGAAGTGATTTGTGCCATCCTCGTGCCTAAATACAAATCTACATTTTTAAATACACATGAAACACAGACCCGTTTATATCCCGTGTACCAATGACTATACACCAACATTTACACACGCGACATACAACACATAACACACAAATGCACACAGGGGCAGGGCACATTGCCACAGGCCGTCTCAGGTCTTTTTTCTGCAGTGTAAATGCACACGGCCGACTCTCAGATGTCCTAAAAACGGCCAACTAAAGACATGGCTCGGCGCCGGCTTAGGTCTGTCGGAAAGGCAGTGTAAACTCATCCAACTTTAGGACAGCTCACGCACGACATGAGTGCCGCTCGGCTCCTCCCCCACGGAATCTAAACGGGAAGAAGCTGCAGTGCTGTTGCAGCGTCACAAAAAGAGAAGAACGACTTGAGACACATGCATCCTGAATATTTGAATTTATTAACTGTTTGTATTAGTGAGTATTTATAAATATCTATGTTTTATTATTAAGTTGTCATCAGATGTGTACATACCCCAAATATCCATACATTGGGCTATGTAAACTTTTGACGATAACTTTTTTTGCTTTGTTAAGCAGGTGTGGACGTCAAAGAAACAAAAGCGTAATATTTGAGTATAACTATTCTTTTAAACAAATGTTATCAAAAATAATTTTATACAAAAAGTATCCTGGATTGTGTTTTCCCCAGTTATTTATTGTTAAACCACTTAGTTATTGGTTTAGTTTCAAACACGCTTTAACACCATCTTTTTGTTGTTTGTTTTTATTGTTATTTAAATAAATATTGATTGTACCCATGATTAGCTTAAAAACACGGAATATATATATATGTATTTTTACAAATGTTTTTTTGGTTTGTTTGTTTGTAACAACCGCAGCATGAACTGGGGAGAGCAAGAAAGCAGAGCTGTCATAGTGTTGTGGGGCGAAACTCAAATACATATATCGAGAAATAGCGGCAGGTCTGGCGAACCAAGGTCTGTGCAACCCCCATCATGGCAGCAACCAGGACCATTCACCCCCAACCTCTACCCCTCGCAGGAATTTACCAGAACAATGAACGTACACCTGCCCCAGTGCCAGCTTCACCTCACACCTAGCATTGTTCTAAGTTTTAAATAAAGATTGTCTTTAGAAGTCTTCTGGCACACATTTTTCCTGGCATGCATTTTAAAAGATGCACGTTACGTTTTGAAGACGCTCGATTTTTTGGCATGCATTTAAAAAAGATGCTTTTTTTTTTTTTTAAAACACACACTACGTTTTTGAAGACATTTGTTTTTTTTGGCATGAATTGCACACTACTTTTAGAAAACACAATTTTTTTGGCATACTTTTTTTTCATTTTGCACTTCAGGGCCACTGTACATGATAAATCTGTACAATTATTTGATGCAACAAAAAAGCTGTGTTTATCAGGGCTTTTTTTTTTAATGCCTTCCAAAAAGTGAATCGTCAGCCCCTTTCTGGGACTGTCCAAAAGTATGCTTCTGGAGTTCTGATGTGTTGCAGCATCATGAGAACTGCCAGTGCTGCAAAAATATACATTAAACTGGGCCATGAATGGGACTGAGTGAACACAGAACAGGCAGTTGTCTCGGGTGTATTTTTCAGGGGTATTTTTTTTCTGGGTTTATTAGTTAAAACTTAAAATCAGAAACCCTAAACACCTGAATGTTGTTGCGCCATCTCATCGTTTTGTTAACTACAATACATTTACTGGTTCATAGATATATTGGATTTTTGTCCTGTTGTTCTCCACAGTATTTACAATATTCTCCACAGTATTTACTTAAATATACAGCAAACAAACAAACTGCACCAGTTCTCCACCGTTTTTTTTCACTGGTCAGTTACATTTACAATAAAAGCCTTAACATCTATAGCGCTTTGTTTTTAACAAACTGAAATAGATGTTGCTGAGGGCAGTGACTCGGGGTGACCTATTTGTGTTAATAGCATGTACTCCTGTTAGTCTGTTCAAGTTTAATTAGAACACACAGCTGTGGAGAAGAGGCTTCCAGAGACAACTCTATTGAGGCACTCCTTATATTGAATTTCTATTTTGAGGAGACAAGTGTTTTGCTTTTTCACTTCATGTACTCTTTGGATATGAAAGATAAATGAAAAATAACAAAGCAACTATAAAACAAGGAATGCTTTTCAACTTGCGCTGTAACTTCTGAGAAGAACCTGAAAGCAAACCTGCCAGCTTAGCTTTGATATTATTCCCTTCTGAAGTTTTCAATTAAAAAAAGTCACAAGCTGTACACTAAATTATTGATTTTTGAAATAAAAATAGTGTCAAAGACAATTAACTACTGTATTAGAATTTACAGGCATGGGGAAAGTATTTTCCTTTTTATTTTCACTTTGACTCTTTTGATGAATCTCATTTCTCCTGCCAATGCACTACTAACACTCCAGCAAGTAAATCGATAGTGTGGTGGCCGGTAAGATTAGCTAAAGTTTTAAAGAGAGAAAGTGTATTTTAGTAGTCCTTGTATTTTCTTGCTTGTGGCACAAAAACGCATTAAATAGGATTCGATTTTAATTATGACGTCGCTATTCTTATATCGGTTTTGAAAAGTAACAAATACTGTATGTATGTATATATATATATGTGTATATATATATATATATATATATATATATATATATATATATATATATATATATATATATATATTTATATATTTTTTTTTTAATGAAAACTGGGATAGTGACTAAATTGTATAAGTGTATGCTTAACCATTGCTTAGTAAAGGGTCAGGTGAACTTGCATGAAACAGGATCATTTGGATTCTTCCCAGCAGATTATAGAGCCCTGAATCTAAGTATCAAAAGGCCAACCTGGTAAGAGTAGGAAATATCACTGTTATCTTAACCAATATATACTTCTTGTCATTTAGAACCACTTTGTATATAATTTTCTGTTTCGGTCATCATATCCTGTGATTGTCTTTTTAATAGTCTTCTCAGTACAACTGGTACATCAGAGTATAACCATTAAACTGTCCTCCACAAACAACTGTGTTTTAGGGAGACAAGTTAATGGTTATGCTCTTAATGTTAAGACGTGATTGAGGATGCTATAGGGTCTGTAGGGGTGCTTAGAGTTTGAAAAAAGCACTCAGAATACATAAATTAAGATTATTGTGATATTTCATACCCATGCTAAGTTGCTCATTAAGATTCAGCTTTGTGCATATGCCTAATAGCTAAAAACAAAAAGGTGCTGCAGAGAAATCTGAGCTGCCTTCAGTCCATGGGGCAAGTGCTGCAATTCAGCTTCTTATAAAATTGACCTATGGAAGCATTAAATGATTTACCAAATTCAAAAGCATGGTGTTCAGTTAAAACCCCTGGACTAGGTGCAATGATGTTTAAAGAAATATGTGAATAGTAATCTGATGACTGTGTAAGTTTAATGGGTAGCAGCTGGATGGCAAATATCAAGGTAAAGAGTCAGCATTGACATTTAAAGGTATGGTATGTTAAACTCCTCAGATAGACACCATGGTGATGTTAAGCTATAGCTAATGATACTAACAGGCATTTGGTGTATTTAAATGTACAGCATGGAGTCTCCTTGTTTTGCAATCCCCTAGTTTATCTCTGTGTAATTTCACATATACTGTTGGATCGTTCTGGCACTGATGAATTTCGTGCTCATGAAATGCCCATGGCTAAAGTCAGACAGACACAATGAGAGCTTCCCCTCACTGCTCTGTAATGGAAAGAGGGAACACTCCCACTGGTCAATCCTGAGCCTCTCTCAAACAGAGACTGACAATTGTTTTGTGGTAATTTTACAATAAATGGAACAAAACTGTGTTATGTGGTGATTTTACTATAAAAGTTTGCCATAGTACAGAGCTTTTTAGAAATCAGATAATGTATTCACTTCGCTCTCTCCATCTCACTGTGCTGCCAGCATGAAAGACGGATATGTGACATGCCTCCGACACCCCCAACCTGAGGCTTGAGGTAATTGAATGTAATACCAGAAGCTAGAAAATGGATAGTCATTTGATCTGTCTTAGACGTAGAAAGGAAAACAGTTTTCTATTGAATAATTATTTTACAATAGTGCTCAAGTGGTATAATGAGGACCTCGTGCTGTTGGTAGTTGTAACCCTCATTTGCTGGAGCAGAGCTGTCATATTAAAAATGACATATTGCTGTGAGATTGACAGATAAATAGTAATTACTGTATTAGGGGCTGCATTGAGGCTGTCATAATGAATCAGTGGTTCAGAGGACACTGGGGAAAAACTCCATTAGGACAACAGCAAGCGCTTTCTTGATTTAAAAATGAGATGGCAGTAATCTAATTTGCAGTTATACAATTGCTGGTATGTTTATCCCTACACATGTTCAGCGGCAATGCAATGGTTCTAAACTAACGGCCAGTTGTTACACAAAAGCAGCTGAGTGGTAGCAAGTTCGTATTGTATCATACCAATGGCATGAACCAATACAAACTGATGATCATGCATTACCATATACTGTAGGCTTGCTGTTTTTTAAAGATATATTTTTCAGCTGCTCAAAAATTACGGTAATAAATCGCTCACCTTTTAGAGCCTAAATATAATTACCATATGGTGTAATACCAGATTGTGTCAGATTCACAACCAGTATAATACACTCCATAGCCTTGAAATTGAACTAAAATAGTAAAAGTGTTTGTATTTAATTGGCTGACATGATCTAATGAGGCTTAGAATATTGATTTGCAGTCCACATTAAATGCAGTCCTTAGCAAGAGCTTTCAACATGGTTAGGTTTGGATAGATAGACCAAGACATATACCAGTAGAAAATGACCTCAAAAAGAGCAGAGCTTAATCATAAAGGTCAATGCCTTTGATAGTTCTCTTTGTTTGATTTCTCCACAGGTGTGCAGTAACAGTTAGCATTATAGGTGTATAGAAATCAATCACATTTGTCCTTATAGTTGTCATTGATAATGAGGGTTTCCTATTGGATAAACTCAACTGGGAGAACACATTCAGTCCTCTTGGGGGAGTTATTTTTGATCTCAGTTTTATCACTCCCCGGCAAGAATGCTTGTGAATACTGTATTTCACATTTAGCATACTGTACATTTCGAACACATTTGTAGTCCACATAACGATCATGTGGACCATATTTTATGTGTTTTTGTTCAAATGTGAAATCATTTCAGATTTAGTTCTGGAGCGTTTTTGAACTTATTTTAGTCCTGTTTTTCTACCCCATTTCAAGGTGAATGTAGTGTTCCCAGCCAGTTTGTAAAGGGCATGAAAAACATTACTGTAATTCTCAGAGTATAATTTTAGGACATTTTACAAATGTTTTATAGGGGTTGCATGTGAAATATGAGGTAAACATTATAGTCTGGTTATAGTATTCTATATTGCAGACAATGGTGTTTTTTAAACAAGAGGTGTGCGTTATAAAAGTGATGTAGCCCAATGCTTCTTAGTCATGCATGTTATATTTGTTAAATGACGGTAATCCTGTTTTTGGGCTTGTGTTTTGCTATTTGGGTAACAAGGTTATAGTGATGAGGTGCTGAAAGACAGAGTAGGGATTTTAATGACCATATTGTTTACTTGCGTCTGTCACCCAGGTCAATCCTGCTTTATCGGAAGCAGTGTGAAATCGTGTACCCGGCTTGCATGACACCGGGTCCTGTCCGGGTAGGTTCTGACCTGGGTAGATCATGCCAGTGTGAAAGGGGCTTAAGTTATGACTTTGTGAGGTTTTGAGTTCAAATGAAGAGACCTCCAAAGCAAAGTGGTAGCAGTTGACAATATAGTTATTTGCAACTGGGAAACCCTCATTAGCTAATAGCTGTCTTGCAATGTGTCTGATGGGAACTAACAGGTTCATCCAGGTTAGTGTGATCTTGTGGGTACTGTAAATGTGATCAGTGCTTAAAATGATATTTGAAAAGTGGTATTCAGAATGAAGTAATGGTTATTCTGCCCTAAGGTGAGTAGTTACATCCTGAAACATCTCTGTCTGTAAGCATGTCATACTTATGTAAAGGTCAGTATTGTGTGATGCACTGCCGCTACCGATTCTGTCCAGTCCCCTGTCGGTGAGATGATATGGGGTTAAAATTTCTAAAACCACGGATGCAAACAAGCCCAGATTTTTTGCATTGTGGTTTAAATGCTCGATTGTGGTGTGCAGGGTTGCCAGTTTGTGCCCAGAATCGTTCCCAGAATCGCTCATTGAATTGTGATAAAACATATGTTACCCCAGATTCTTCAGGTTCCCAGAATATAGCTATTTCTGGGTTTAATAAGATCAAACTTTTGTTTTGTAAGTATTGGAATATACTATCCATGTAGATTGCAGCACAGGAGAATATTTCGCAGAGGGGGTGTGGTTACTTTTGATACTCCATGACAATGCTGTAGTAGAAAATGTGATCAGCTGGAACCCGTCCACGAGAAAGCCACAGAGAAAGATAAAGCACTTTGTAATTCATGATTCTAGTAAAGCCCTCTTTGATATAAATGATGTGCTGTGTAAGATTGTATCTGAAGATTAGAAAGTGTTTTAAGATTACTTATCATCTGATCTAAATAAATTGCCATCCAGCAGCAAACATGCATTACATTAAGAAAATGTTATAGTCCAAACCGGCGTGATAAAAACTCTCGATTGCTAAATCAGTTTGAAGGGTTTACATTAAAAGATCATTTCCAGAGCCATGTTATAAACAAGGCTTATCTTTCAAGACACAGATCCTGCTGTCATTCAAATTTGAAAAGATATGAAACCACCAACCCCAGACCTGTGTGACTAAACATTTTTAGTCATTGAGCCATTCCATGTCAAATCAACCAAATTCAAGAGGTCTTGACCATCTCAGATTTACATGAAATTTTACCAAAATGTTCTGCATTTACAGTGAAGCTTCACTATTATAACTCACTAGTCAACGGGCCATCAAAATGTGGCCTTAATCGGGACATGGCCTTACTATTAATATGATGTACAGCAGTCAAAACATTTCACCAAGATGTTATTTATTTGTTTTTTTATTTCTGTGTGAAGTAGTATAATTTACTGGTTTTGTTTTTGTTTAATAATCTAATTTGGCAAATAAATTACATTGTATTGTAACCAAGATATTAGTGGTTTTGGGTATTTTACAACACGTGTGTCTTATACAGGTAGAGTCTAGGTTGCTGTAAAATACTTAAATATCCAGCTGTGGTTTATCCCAGTATGTGTTGATGAAATCAAGTCCTTATAAAAAGGTAAAAATACGTTTTTTTTAAACCTGATATTGGTCACTAAATGACTTTGTATTTATAAGGGATTAAAGGTGGTAACCAACAACATTTTAAAGTGTCCATTTTGATGTATACCTTCATCAACCCTGACTGCACATCCTTGTTCATCAAAACAGTTTTCTATGCAGCTTACCTCTAAATCTCAATCATTAAAAACAGGATTCTGGAAGTGCATTAAAAAAAAGTGGTAAACCAAGAGCTTTAAAAAGCAATTCTATCAAAAAAAATGTCTACTGTAATACGTTTCTTTACTTTTAGTTTCCAACATGTTTCATTTACCATCCAAATCGAATTAGTTCTTACTGCAACCTTTATGAACTGACTAGTGTAAATATGAACCAGTCAATTTGGTTACACTGAAATAATACAATCACTGATGATATCGTGGAGAAAAAAAAAGCTATTATGAACTGTGATTTATGCTGGTTAGGTCTACATAATTTAGTGCACTATGCTATCAAATCTCATGGAACCAAATAATGAATTTTATCAACAATGGAATGGTCTGTTAGTCAGGATGTGTTTGAGTTCATATATCCTGCATTAGTAGATATTGGGGCCTGTGTTATAATTTCTTTTTTTCAAGAAAACAATTCTAACACATGATTTCCATTACATGAGAGTAGATGTTAAAACTTCATGCTGATTTGAACTCGGCTCTCACCAAGATAAGCACCAACTGAGATGCAGCTTTACAGTAGACTAATGTGATCCATCTGCATCTCCATCCATTTGCATTTCCTTCCATATGATGATGTAGATATCCTTCTGCCTGGTGTTGATGGCTGAAGTGTAATGCTGGCTCCAGGGATCATCTTATTTTGCCTCCCCAGCGCATCAGCACACACAACGTCTGTGATGCTGGTTTCGGGAATCAACCACAATGTGGTCTCCCCAGCGCATCAGCATGACAACCATCTGGATTAAGCTAAGTAGGGTACATCTCTGGGTTCTTCAAGTGGGCGCTTTCCATCCTCGGTTTTTCGTCGACTAGCCCACGACACCTCAAGAGGGCTCGACGGTGATTCTGGTGTCCCAGCATCACCCCCTTCTGTCCCCCACTCAACTCAGCCCAGCTTACTTACTCATACATCAGCGTTGCTTTCTTTCTATTGTGCTTGAGATCCCCACCCAAAATCTTTCCATCTCAACCACAGCCAGTTGCTGCTCCTTTCTGCTGCTTCATTTACGTTCTTCACTGTGCGATGCAACTCTTGACCACTGAATCCGACATCTCTGAGAAACCGGGTTGTAGAGTGTGCCACAAATCCTTGACAACCCACCTCCACTGGGTAAACCCAGACTCTCCATCCTCGTTGTTCCGCTTCAGAAGCTAGTTGAGTATACCGCAGTTTCTTCCTCTCATATGCGTCATCTACGGCATCCTCCCATGGCATTGTTAACTCTACCAGGTGAACAAGGAGTGCTGATCCAGACCACAAGACAATATCTGGTTGAAGGTTAGTGGAGGCAATCTCAGGTGGAAAAATAAGCCATTGACCAACATCTGCCAGCATTTTCCAATCTCTAGCAGCTTCCAGTTGTCCTGGGCGAGGCTTGGTTTTAACACCTTTTGGGTGTAATGTTTTGATGGAACTGGTGGCAACTTATTGGTCATGTTACGCTTGTCTTCCAATACTAACATCGCAGCACCTGGCCATGGCACCAAGTAAACCATCCTTGGCTAAGAGCCACCTTACATCCTGTCAAAATGTGCCTTAATGTTGCAGGTGATGAACACAAAAAACATGAGGGATCCTCTCCTACCCTTTAGGTTCTGTGGTGATGGGAGAACATCAAATGTTGATCTGATGAGGGAACTGATCCTGCTCTGTTCCATTGTCCATAGGTCTTGCCAGCCGATCTTGCATTGTTCCGCACTCTCCCATCTCATCCATTCTCCCTGCTTGGCCTGGGAAACAGCTTTTTCACACCTCATCCTCTCCTCCTTCTTTTGCACCTCATTGACTACCAGCTTCCTCTGTTGAGCTGGGGTTGTCTTGTGCTATGTAGGAGGAGCTGAACCGAGACCAAGACCACCTCTTCCATGCTGAACTTGCCCCATGATATCACCAGTTCGAAGGGCAGCCTTTGTATCCTCACAGCTTTCTTTGCCGCCCACTTTCTTCTAGTTTTCAACACAGGTGCTGCCTCCTTTACGCATTTGTCGTGTGACTCTACTAATGTAATTTCCAGTCAGACCTTGGCGCACTTAAACTCCTCGGTTAGAGCAGAGACTGGTAGCTGCAGTATTCCTTTACCATAAAGTCCCACTGTGCTGATTAGACCAATAAAAAAGGTCCTGGGAACCTTGTAAAGATATTGGCCATATGTATCATGCTCCTTCAAATCATGTCACTGATCTACCACTGACACCCTACCTCATTTTGATCCCCAGGTGTCCCTATATCAAAGCAACATGAGGACAAAAGTTGAAGTGTTGGACCCTGGGCTATCATAACTGTTACGCTTCAGGTTGCTGTTTTGTTATCGCTTTAAGCCTCCAAATGGCACAAGTTGTAGTGTCCTGGGCGTCCACTGTGTAGAATAGGGTCTTTGTCTGATTTGGGAACGGTAAGAAGTTTAGTTTCCTTTTTCAGCGTTTAAATAGACTGCAAACTGGATTTAATTAATAAAAATTGGCTTTGCAGTCCTTAACAAAACATTACTTCAAACAGGTTTGTGAATAGGGTCCATTGTCACAGTTCTAATTCGTGTACGAGTCTAGATAGTCTATTGCAGTAAGAAGATCTCACAGTTTGTAACTTATTAAGGAATTTAGCTCGAGTACCACCAGTGTAGAAAGTTTCAGCACTATTGCTGTGTTTGTAGAAGTATGATAAAAAACACCATTTTGCAAAAGCAGTTATTTTTTTATGTTACTTCAGTGGCACCAATATATATTCAGCCAGTTTTAATATCCATAGTTTTGCAGAGTGTATCAAAGTAAAGAAGGTTTTACTTCCTTGCAGCACTTATTACTACATCTTATCTTCCTGCTGTATACTGTAATTTATTGTCCAAATTACTGATACATCTGTGAACCCTGCTATGAAAACAGCTTGACAAGTATTACATTGACACATATTAGTTTAATTACCACAGTGTCTCTTGCCACACCAGTTTAGGTATGTGTAAGGATTTTTGCCTATGTCTTGCCCTGGCCTTGTAGGGAGTGACTGGCTTTTCGTAACTCAGCTGTGACCTCGGGACAGATAACACTTTTGTTTTCACATAAATTGTTTCTGCTTAATAAGCTGTTTTGAGCTTATGTACACACCATTTACTTTTGTTAAAAGTGACATGCTATAACTTTAAGTAAATGTCACAGAACACATAATAACGCATTATTGGAACACGTAGGCTTTTTCTGATAAACACACACCTTGTGTGGGGCAGTGTACACATTGTTCCAGTTAAATTGCACAAGCCCTTATTGTTTCATCAGCCTTTGTTCCTTTTCCATTATACTACTGCTTCCCATTTCAATGGTAATGGTAAAGAAATAATTTAAACTATCAGTAAACATTGTGTGATTTTCCTATGTTTAATGTAAGCTCTGAATCAGCGCAGGGTTAATAAACTCTTAAAAGTAAGCTGTACATAACTAGTGCACATCAGCTGTTTGCAATCACCAGTCTTGTTGTTTGACCTTGTGATGCGTGGGTATAGCTCTTTGCTGCCTGTGAAAATTGAGCAAAACTCATTGTTCTCAAATGTAACTTTGAATGTGCTTTGTCTCGCATCATGCTAGGGAAATAAGACCAAATTTGGTCAAGGAAATTACATAAGCTAGCTGTATATGTCTGCTGTATGAAGTAATTTCTTTGGTCAGGTCGGGTCAGCTCAGCTCAGAAACTAACATCTACACACTGATTAAATAAACTATTTTTGATTAACTTTACGTGAAGAATAATTATTTTTAAGAAGAAATCAAACCTCTTACATATGCCATGCCAGAATAATCTGCATTTTTCATTTCTTCAGTCCATGTGCAAATTGAATTTAAGGATTTAAATATATTGTCCCTTTGTTTTTAGAAATTAGCTTTATTAAGAACTCTATTTTACACCATTGAGCTAAATGATATAGCAAGCTGAACATTGAAATGTACACCAACATTTGCTGAAACAGTACTTGAGAATTATTATTTTCATTATACAGAGGGTTGGACAAAAAGATGCCTGCCATAACTCTGTCAATAGTGTGTCAGGATTGTGCTAATTTTATAGTCACATATTGTTCAAATTGATCTGGTGGGAAACAAGACAAAACCCATGCACATGCTAACAGCCGTCTATAAAAGTCCATCATGCTTCGTTATAATGATTAAAACTGACAGGGATGCAGCTTTTATATATTACAGAACGCATGTGCGGGCTTTGCATTACAAATGAACCAGTCAAGTGAGGAACAGCCAATTGATTAAAAAGTGTGTGCTGTATATAGCAGGTACCAGCATGTGCAAAGCCATGAGATGGTCGTCTGTGGTTTATTAAAGGTCCTTAAATCCATTTTCATCCAAGTCAGGATCATAATTCAAGCTACTTATTTTATTTCCGTTTCTCCTAGCCAGCTGATGTTGGTTAGATAGTGCTGGATCATGAGTTCTAGGATCACGGGGAATGACATTTTCAAGTATGACTTTCATTCATTACTATGTACTAAAAAAATAATAATCTGTATCAATAAATCCCAAGTATATTTTACAAGACAGTGATATATTTAAAATGGATTTTTTAAATTAATATTTGATTAGGGACAGAATGCAATGACTGGCAGTGTGATCAACCTTTTTTGTGTTTCTTGCAAGCTCTTTTATCAGGTGAAAGTGGGACAGCACAAATGGGATTTGGAAGTAACCTGCTAGTGTACATGGCTGTCTTAGTACTGCCTTTATCCTGCCTGTCTATCTGTGCAATGCTCTGTGTTTAGTACCATATATACAGCCATGGCCAAAAGTTTTGCATCCCCATATATAATGAACTAATTTTGCTTCATAAAGTCGATTGAAACCTGCTGAATAATGTACGTTAACATATTGAATTACATACCGCTTTGTGAGTTTTCCATATACTTAACGAAAAACAGACATTTTGAAATCTAATCTAATACCATACAACTATTATGCAGCAGTGTGGCATAGTGATTAGGGCTCTGGACTCTTGACTGGAGGGTGGTGGGTTCAATCCCAGGTGGGAGACACTGCTGCTGTACCCTTGAGCAAGGTACTTTACCTAGATTGCTCCAGTAAAAACCCAACTGTATAAATGGGTATTTGTATGTAAAAATAATGTGATATCTTGTAACAATTGTAAGTCGCCCTGGATAAGGGTGTCAGCTAAGAAATAAATAATAATAATGTCTTCTGGTAGACTTTTGCAATATAATTTTGTAGTTTATTTGATTACATGATGTTAAATAAAAGATATACATTATGTATAAGGACTGAGTCAGTTATAGAAGTGTAACTTAACTTAAGCATACATTTTTTATTCATATTTTTATTAAATATTACAACCCTAGAACAAGTAAAGACAAAAGTAGTTGTCCCATCTTCAGTGGTTAGCTTGAGTAACATTTTTTTTCAGAGAATGTGAAGTTTATCCTCCATATAGTTTGATGCAGGGGTATAGGAGGCTGTGTGGTCCAGTGGTTAAAGAAAAGGGCTTGTAACCAGGAGGTCCCCGGTTCAAATCCCACCTCAGCCACTGACTCATTGTGTGACCCTGAGCGAGTCACTTGACCTCCTTGTGCTCCGTCTTTCAGGTGAGACGTAATTGTAAGTGACTCTGCAGCTTATGCATAGCTCACACACCATAGTCTCTATAAGTTGCCTTGGATAAAGGCGTCTGCTAAATAAACAAATAATAATAATAGTGGAGCCAGACTGGCATTCCGGTACTGTGTTCACAGGCAGCACTGGTGGACTCGCATAATAGGCAAGTCACATGACTCCCATCTTCCACACAACTCTGATTCAATCAGCAGTCCTCTTGATGCAATGTAAAGAGCATTAGGAACTTCTATTATGAATTACTTCTTTAAGAAGGCTACAAATGCTGAAGAAGACAACAACAACTGTGCGTCAACTACAACTGTGGACACAAAGGCAAACTAAGCCACTGACACACAGACATGTAAAGTAAAGCGTTCTGACAAGATGGAGATATACACTTTGTGAAAATAATAGAAATTAGATGAATGAATGACCTATTATATGTGTTACTAGAAGTTCAGTATACAAATTTTTAAAAAATCTATATTTTAATGGAGTTGCGGTACATTCAGATTTAGGACGACACCATTGGTTTAATGTAGGTATTATATGTGCCTCCTGTGTAGTTTGAAAGGACACAGGCCCTTCTTACCTCAGGAACTTTCACAAATGACATCCCGGCTCCTCCGGATCATGTCTCCGACATCACTCGTTTTATTCAAATGCTTATTCAGATTTCATGCTGACACTACCAATAACACTCAGCTCCCTAACACAGGCAATATCAAAAACAAGAGGAGAGTAAACTTCAATTCAATGAGCTGCTCAAGGTAACAGCTATCAGTGGCTAAAGATGAGCAGTGCTGAATCCATTTATAGTGGCAATTTACAAAGCAATGTTTTACTGCACCGCAACGTTTAGTGTCACCGAGAATTGTAGGATTTAGATATAATTTGAAAAAAAAAATCTATCTCGATATCTATTTCTGATAAGGGGGTACCATGATATTTAGTAAAGAATGAATGAATAATAAAGGTCATTAATTATTCATTGGATATGGATAATATGGGGTAACACTACTCTGTAGACATAGCTTGATCATTAAAACCATTGGCCTACATCAGAGAATGAGATCATTATCTATTCAGGAATACCAAGATATTTGCTAGAGGTACAATGGGCAACCAATTTCCCAATCGAGTAATAATAATAATAATAAACAGGTAATAATCGACAGCACGAAGACAAAATGGGTAGGTTAGGCTCAAAGTCTGATCATGCACATTATTTTAATGAATGCATTCAATATAAATTATATTAATAAAAATCAAAAAGACTGATCTGATATTTTCATAATGTACTTACATTTCTCATCATAAAATAAATGCAAACAGACTCTAGCAACGCGCAAGGAAAGCACCTCTTACAGGTTACCTAGCTACACGAGGCTCTGAATCGGGCACCAGGGTGATTAATCAATGAAGGAATGTTTAATTGAGGCTTGCAAAATAAAAGCCATGGTTATCAATAATCAATTAATCAATTCATTGTGTGCATCCCTAATATTTACCGTCAAATACCCCACCCCTTGCACCACAAACTAACAAGGGTGTGCAACTTTGGAGCCAATGTACTGTATATTGTAGTGTTGTTTTGGTGTGTTGTAAAACCGTAGTTATGACAAAATCTTATAGGAAAGTGATTGAGTGATTCCCAGACCCCTGGTCCCTATGATTAACTTTGAATCTAAACTATTCCTTCTCTGATAAGGTTTTTCTTACCTGTGATTAGAAGCTACAGAGAGCCTCGCAGTCCAGTGCTTTATCCAAGCCTACGAAAGCTCCAGCTTTGAATCTTCCTTCATTTTATCATCACCAGTAGGAAGGAACACTTAGCCGTGCTGTGCTCTAATGAGTCTGCATCATGTAAGATTCATGTCCACAGGGTAAAGGGACCAGATGTCATGCTATCAGTCTTTTCTACAGGGCACAAAAGGAATGGTGTCGCCATCTGGCTCACTGAAGTTAGTCAATATTTATCCATCAGGAAAAGGGAGAGAGATGTTTTCACACAGCATTTAGCTGGCTAAAACTGTATGCAGAGTTTGGAAGATTTAAGAACATAAGAAAGTTTTCAAACGAGAGGAGGCCTTCCGGCCCATCTTGCTCGTTTGGTTGTTAGTAGCTTCTTGATCCCAGAATCTCATCAAGCAGCTTCTTGAAGGATCCCAGGGTGTGAGCTTCAACAACATTACAAGGGAGTTGGTTCCAGACCCTCACAATTCTCTGTGTAAAAAAGTGCCTCCTATTTTCTGTTCTGAATGCCCCTTTGTCTAATCTCCATTTGTGACCCATGGTACTTGTTTCTTTTTTCAGGTCAAAAAAGCCAGTTGGGTCGACATTGTCAATACCTTTTAGAATTTTGAATGCCTGAATCAGATCACCACGTCTTCTTTGTTCAAGACTGAATAGATTAAATTATTTAAGCCTGTCTGCATATGTGTGGCAAAGTGCCCCGCCCCTGTGTGCATTTGTGTGTTCTGTGTTGTATGTTGCGTGCGTGTGTTAATGTTGGTGTATAGTCATTGATACACGGGATATAAACGGGTCTGTGTTTCACATGTGATTTTAAATTGTATATTTGTATTTAGGCACGGGATTGCACATCACGCACGTGCATTTAAAATATAATATGCGAGCACGGGGTTGCACAGAATTAATTCACGTGCTGGGATTCAAGTGAATAATTAATTAGTAATTGAATCCCAGCACAACAGTATATATAGATGCACATTTTCATTCAGTCGGGGTTGGGTGTTCGGAAGAGGAGAACGGGTGAGAGAGAGAGAGAGAGGAATAAGTAGTAGTGAAAGATCGTGAAGATAAGTGTTTGTTCTCACCGTGTTTGTTTGTCTCCGTGCACCGTTTGTTTAGTGTTAGTCCGTTTTGTCTGTCTCTTTATTTTGGCTATAGTGCCGTGTCCTGTTTTGTATTCCATTGTTGAAACCTTTTATTTTGTTAATAAACGCTGAGTGCAGCCATTGCACTCAGCTCATCACAACCACTGTCTCTGTATTCCTTCCTGCTTCTGGTCTGACGCCACCCACTCTGGCCGTCTTTGTGACACGTGGTGTCATCGTGGGATAGCCGCGCCTCCAAGCGTCAGTCCAGGAGGGGTCTGGATTAAAAAAAAAAAAAAAAAAAAAAAGTCAATGGCAGAAGACGCCATCAAACTGCGGGGCTGGTTCCTGGAGAATGCTGGGCTGGAGGCCCAGTCTCTGCCCATAGTCGTCCGGGTCCTGTGGATGATGGACAGTGAGAGATGGGAGGCATATCAGCAGGAACACACCCCAAACACCTTGGAGGAGGGTGTGGAGTTTGTCCTCAACTACCTGGAGGCAACCATAAACGAAACAGCAGCCCAGGTAGCAGGACCACCAGCAGAGGAGTACCTGCTGTCCCCATCTCCACCAGCAGAGGGTGAGTACCTGCTGTCCCCATCTCCACCAGCAGAGGGTGAATGCCTGCTGGTTGAGCGTCCACAGCCCAAGCGGAAGGAGCCTGAACGTCCTACGCCTGAGTGGAAGGAGCCCGAACATCCTACGCCTGAGTGGGAGGAGCCCGAACGTCCTACGCCTGAGTGGGAGGAGCCCGAACATCCTACGCCTGAGTGGGAGGAGCCCGAACGTCCTACGCCTGAGTGGGAGGAGCCCGAACGTCCTAAGCCTGAGTGGGAGGAGCCCGAACGTCCTACGCCTGAGTGGGGGGAGCCCGAACGTCCACAGCCCAAGAGGGGGGAGTCGGTGCGTCCACAGCCCAAAAGGGAGGAGTCGGTGCGTCCACAGCCCAAAAGGGAGGAGTCGGTGCGTCCACAGCCCAAAAGGGAGGAGTCGGTGCGTCCACAGCCCAAAAGGGAGGAGTCGGTGCGTCCACAGCCCAAAGGGAGGCAAGTCGGGGCTTCCACAGCTCTGGGACCCAAGCCACCAGCAGAGGGAAAATGCCTGCTGGTTCAGCCCCAAGAGCCGGAAGGGGAGGAGTTACAGGCCCAACCCCCTGAAAATTTTTTGGGGGGAGAGGGGCAGGAGGCTGGTGTCCCCCAGCAGCCTCTATTAATGCTGCTGAAGGCAGCACGGCGCGCACCAGCCCAGCCGCCACAGCGGAGGGAGCCAGCGCCGCCAGGAGCAGAGGAGATGCCTCTGCCTCCGCCACCTCCACCGCTTCCTCCACTAGGAGCAGAGGAGCAGGAGCTGCCTCTGCCTCCACCACCACCAGGAGCAGAGCAGCAGGAGCTGCCTCTGCCTCCACCACCACCACTGCCAGGAGCAGAGGAGCAGGAGCTGCCTCTGCCACTTCCAGGAGCAGAGGAGCTGGAGCTGCCTCTGCCTCCACCACCGCCAGGAGCAGAGGAGCTGGAGCTGCCTCTGCCTCCACCACCGCCAGGAGCAGAGGAGCTGGAGCTGCCTCTGCTGCCCGTACCTCCACAGGGAGTACGGTGGCCGGAGCCCCAGAAAGGGGAGCTGCCGGCCACGAAGAAGGGGGACGAGGTCTGGAGACCACTTTCCCCAGCAGTAGTTTCGCTGCAGGAGTTCTTGTGGCCGGAGCCCCACAGGAGGGAGCTACCGGCTACGAAGAAGGGGGAGGTCGGGGGACCACCTGCCCCCGCAGCTTTTTCGCTGCAGGACGGGACCAGCATGCTGTCAGCCGTGCCACTACCGGCAGGGGAGCTGACAGCATTTCCAGACATGGGCCCACTGAAGCCTCCCTTCCCAGCCCGAGACTTTGGCCTGGACTGCTGGGTATTTAAGGGGGGAGGTGGCCGTTGAGGCCATGTGTGCTGCGCACAAGGGGGGGTATATGTGGCAAAGTGCCCCGCCCCTGTGTGCATTTGTGTGTTCTGTGTTGTATGTTGCGTGCGTGTGTTAATGTTGGTGTATAGTCATTGATACACGGGATATAAACGGGTCTGTGTTTCACGTGTGATTTTAAATTGTATATTTGTATTTAGGCACGGGATTGCACATCACGCACGTGCATTTAAAATATAATATGCGAGCACGGGGTTGCACAGAATTAATTCACGTGCTGGGATTCAAGTGAATAATTAATTAGTAATTGAATCCCAGCACAACAGTATATATAGATGCACATTTTCATTCAGTCGGGGTTGGGTGTTCGGAAGAGGAGAACGGGTGAGAGAGAGAGAGAGAGGAATAAGTAGTAGTGAAAGATCGTGAAGATAAGTGTTTGTTCTCACCGTGTTTGTTTGTCTCCGTGCACCGTTTGTTTAGTGTTAGTCCGTTTTGTCTGTCTCTTTATTTTGGCTATAGTGCCGTGTCCTGTTTTGTATTCCATTGTTGAAACCTTTTATTTTGTTAATAAACGCTGAGTGCAGCCATTGCACTCAGCTCATCACAACCACTGTCTCTGTATTCCTTCCTGCTTCTGGTCTGACGCCACCCACTCTGGCCGTCTTTGTGACAATATGACATGCCTTTTAAACCTGGTGTGGCAGGGTGAGGAGCCCTACACATGAAAAGGGGGCGGGGCAAAGCCCTGCCATAAATGCATTGTTTATTTTAGAACGGGGTAACCCTCCGCCCCTGTGCAATTTATTATTTATTTATTTATTTATTTATTTATTTATAAATGTGACGGTGGAGCCGTATGTTTTGTATTGTTTTACAGTGTGGATGGGAAGCCCCATCCACACTATTTTGTGTTTTGTTATTTTGTTTTATTTAAAACCTTTATTTTGCTCTGTGACCAGTATTTGTTTAGTTAAACCCTTTTATTTTTGTGTTTGTTATTTAAATAAATGGCGCACTGTGCGTTTTTGCCCTGCAGTCCTGCCTGTGTGTTTTTGCCCTGCAGTCCTGCCTGTGTGTTTTTGCCCTGCAGTCCTGCCTGTGTGTTTTTGCCCTGCAGTCCTGCCCGTGTGTTTTTGCCCTGCAGTCCTGCCCGTGTGTTTTTGCCCTGCAGTCCTGCCTGTGTGTTTTTGCCCTGCAGTCCTGCCTGTGTGTTTTTGCCCTGCAGTCCTGCCTGTGTGTTTTTGCCCTGCAGTCCTGCCTGTGTGTTTTTGCCCTGCAGTCCTGCCCGTGTTTTTGCCCTGCAGCCCTGCCTGTGTGTTTTTGCTCTGCAGTCCTGCCTGTGTGTTTTTGCCCTGCAGTCCTGCCTGTGTGTTTTTGCCCTGCAGTCCTGCCTGTGTGTTTTTGCCCTGCAGTCCTGCCTGTGTGTTTTTGCCCTGCAGTCCTGCCTGTGTGTTTTTGCCCTGCAGTCCTGCCTGTGTGTTTTCTCCCTGCAGTACTGCCTGTGTGTTTTTGCCCTGCAGTCCTGCCTGTGTGTTTTTGCCCTGCAGTCCTGCCTGTGTGTTTTTGCCCTGCAGTCCTGCCTGTGTGTTTTTGCCCTGCAGTCCTGCCTGTGTGTTTTTGCCCTGCAGTCCTGCCTGTGTGTTTTTGCTCTGCAGTCCTGCCTGTGTGTTTTTGCCCTGCAGTCCTGCCCGTGTGTTTTTGCCCTGCAGTCCTGCCCGTGTGTTTTTGCCCTGCAGTCCTGCCCGTGTGTTTTTGCCCTGCAGTCCTGCCTGTGTGTTTTTGCCCTGCAGTCCTGCCTGTGTGTTTTTGCTCTGCAGTCCTGCCCGTGTGTTTTTGCCCTGCAGTCCTGCCCGTGTGTTTTTGCCCTGCAGTCCTGCCCGTGTGTTTTTGCCCTGCAGTCCTGCCCGTGTGTTTTTGCCCTGCAGTCCTGCCTGTGTGTTTTTGCCCTGCAGTCCTGCCTGTCTGTTTTTGCCCTGCAGTCCTGCCTGTGTGTTTTCTTCCTGCATTCTGGCCTGACGTCAGCACGTATAAATATTTATTGCCTGCGTGCAGTACCTTACACTTTTCTTTATTAAATGTCATTTGCCATGTGTCTGCCCAGTTCTGAATGCTGTCTAGATCATTTGAATGATCTTTGCTGCTGCAACAGTGTTTGCCACTCCTCCTATTTTTGTGTCATCTGCAAATTTAACAACTTTGCTTACTATACCAGAATCTAAGTCATTAATGTAGATTAGGAATAGCAGAGGACCTAATATTGATCCCTGTGGTACTCCATTGGTTACCTCGCTCCATTTTGAGGTTTCTCCTCTAATCAGTACTTTCTGTTTTCTACATGTTAACCATTCCCTAATCCATGTGCATGCATTTTCTTGAATCCCTACTGCGTTCAGTTTGAGAATTAATCTTTTATGCTGGACTTTGTCAAAAGCTTTCTGGAAATCTAAATAAACCATGTCGTATACTTTGCCATTATCCATTGTCAACGTTGCATCCTCAAAAAAGTCAAGTAGGTTAGTTAGACACAATCTCCCTTTCCTAAAACCATGCTGACTGTCTCCCAGGATACTGTTACCATATAGGTAATTTTCTATTTTGGATTTTATTATAGTTTCCATAAGTTTACATATACTAGAAGTCAGACTTATTGGTCTGTAGTTACCTGGTTCGGTTTTGTCTCCCTTTTTGTGGATCGGTATTATGTTTGCAATTTTACAGTCTGTCGGTACAACCCCATGTGTCAAGAGACTGTTGCATGATCTTGGTTAGCAGTTTGTAAATAACTTCTTTAATTTCTTTAAATACTATTGGGAGGATCTCATCCGGCCCAGGGGATTTGTTTATTTTAAGAGCTCCTAGTCCCTTTTAACACTTTTGCCTATGTTATGCTAAAGTTATTTAAAACTGGATAGGAACATTTAGGTTAAAAGGTTATTTAGGAACTGGATATGTCGACATGTGGGGCATGTTACCCATATCCTCCTTTGTAAAAACTTGTGAAGAGTAATCATTTAATATATTTGCTATTTTTTTCTCTTCATCTATGATTTTGCCATTTGTATCTCTTAGACATTTTACCTCCTCTTTGAATGTTCTCTTGCTGTTATAATATTGGAAAAACTTTGCAATGCTCTTTTCTATCTCTCTCTTGGCCTTTCTAACTTCCCTTTTGACTTGTGTTTGCAGTTCCAAGTACTCTTTCTGTGTACTTTGTTCTTGGTCCCTTTTAAACGTAAAGTGCCTTTTTTCTCTGAATATATATTTTTTAATTGATCTATTAAACCATTTTGGCAATTTTGTTTTAGATTTAGATTTGTCTACTTTTGGGATGTTATTTGAAAAGACTAAATCAAGGCATGCCTCCCCTCTGGTCAGTGCCTTGATAAATTGCGTTAGGAAGCAGTCATTTGTCATTTCCACCATTTCAATTTCATCTGTCGTGCTACCCACTGGGTTTTCCCATTTTATATGGGGGAAGTTGAAATCCCCCATTAATATGGTTTCTCCTTTGCTGCACTATGGCTGAGTGTCCCGTCCCTATTTATTATTATTTGTGTTTTTGTTTGCGGCGCGGATAAAAGCGCCGTGTCTTTTGTTATTGTTTATAATTTAAAAACCCTGTGAGGATGCGTGACTGATCAGCTACTGATTATTTAACTAGCTGACAGTTGCGCATCCTTACCAAACGCTTGCAGACTGTGGCCGAGGGGTAATAAGATAATTAACAGCTAGTTAACCCCTCGGCCAGAGTATAAGAACCTGCAGCTGTCCGTGCTGCAGGGGTGGGTGTACAGAGAGGAGGTACGGGGAGATAGAGAGGAGACAGACTTTAAAATAGCAATTGCTAAAACGTGCTGGATTAGCCAGCAGGACACTTACTTGTTTGTCTCCTCTCTATCTTGAAGGCCATGTTATTATTATTTAATTTTTTTTTTTTTATTTTTTTTTTGTAAGTTTAAGTTTAGTTTCTGCAGCTGTCAATCTGCTTTCAAACTGCTTCTAACTGCTATGCACTTTTAAAATGATGCTGTCGCTGGAAGAACTGCCTCGCTTTGTTGTGTTCTGTTGTCTTTGTGATTGGTGGATAAAAAAAAAAATCTGTATAAAATAATAATATTGTTGTGCTTTTCCAGATGAATGCTTTTTTGTTGTTTTGTTTTTAAAACTTGAACAGGCATTATGAATAGACAAACCCTTGTGTAAGATAGCTAAGTTATTCAAAGTTGAAGGACCCTGTCCATATACTTTGTGACCTAAAGTAAGCATTACCAGTGCACACACATAGTGCAGCCCTAGTGGTGACAAGATCAGGCTTTCTCAGGGACTGTCCCAAAGGTAAATATGCTGATGGCTTTATTAACCATGCCAAATACCCATGAAGGCAGAAACAAAATAATAAATAATAACACACATCTTATGGGATAATAACAGATTTAAAAATAGACATTATCCCAATAGTTATAAAGTATTCATTTTTGAAGTATATAAAATACATATATTTATAACATGTTTCATAACTATTGCTGGCTTCATTAACGGTAGTCTAGAACAGTAAATGTAGTATATTCATAAAAACACACATATAAAAATATATATATTCAATTGCCTCTTCTGAGTGAATGGAGGATAAATATGACAACCTACCGTCAGCATCTAAAAGTGAACTGTTGATGCAATTGAAATGTACTGTGCAAGGGCTGATAAACAGATAGGTTACTCTTAACCCTGGTGTTATCCACGGATAGCACTCGACATAGCATTGATCAGGCTTGGCTTTCAAGGCATTATTTGGTGCAACCATCTGCAACATTGATGTGGGCTTGAGGATCAGCTGCTCGTCTTTTCTAATCAAGGGATCCTTGTGGGGAAATCATACTAAACTGAACAGCAATTTGAAGCCGTAGACCGCACCCCATCAGGGATTTAATAAAGACTTTCAGATTCATTTCCCTGGCGAGCCAGGATTCAGAATGAGAACTCCACTGGGAAATATGGGGCTTAAATGACCTCCACAATCCAGACATTCATTTCAAAGGATTTAAAGTGAGGACAGCACTATAGACCGCCGCTTTGATATATGCCTGCTTTGAAAGACAGGAGTCGTTTTCTTCTCATTCAATACAGTTGACTTAGACAACACCACCATTTTAAGATGTAAATACCAGTACAGTTGAAAAAATTGTATACTTACATTAAAAGCACTTGATATCATCTTATATCAACATCTCTACATTTATTGGCGAGCACATTTTTAAAGTACATACTTCGTAAAAAGAACTGTGACTGGTTTATGACATTTTCAATCATTCTGATTGCAATTACTCAATGATTGTGTTGTATTTCTTTTTTGATAAGGTGCTTTCACTACGAGTCCAGAAGATGCTCTTCGGTTCCAATGTCTGCCATAGACATACTGTGTGTAATGTAGGCTGAATCAGCCAAGCCAGGAGTCTGTATTCCTAAGTGCCAGCACCATGTAGTGCACAGCTGTGTATAGACAGCAAAATCTAAAGGAAACTTGATCCAAAGTGGCAGATCACTCCTGAACTCTTACCTTGAGACCCTCAAGCACTGTCAAGATGATTCGTTTCTCATTCTTAACATTAACACAGAATTTTCCCATTAAAAAAAAAGAGGAGTTCATTAAATACTGGAGTAAACACATTGAAAATATGGCCCATAGAGCTTAATTACTCATTTTCTGAATGGTAGCCTTACTGCGTGATTTGGTCCCCATGCTTTTTTTGTGAATTTGTGAATTTGGCACAATCAACACATAATCTCGGCAACATGCATCCCCAGCAATGGCTATAAATTCAAAATGATCAATATGACAAAAAAGTTGATGAGCATGATGTATATCAATATTATGTATTGAATAAGAAATTGCAATGAATAGTTTAATAAAAAATGGGATAAGTGGTATTCACAACCTATGTGGTAAAGTATATTAAAATGACTTATTTTATAGTTTGTGGAATTATTTCCTGTGTTCTCAAGATATATGTAAAAATATGTACGGATATGCAGATAGAGTGACATCTCCATATATCTCCACAATCTTATTCTCCCAATAACTTATTCAAAATACCTTAGTAGTCCAAGACTATTGTTAGTCGGGGTCTGTGAAGCTAGCCAATAGTGAAAACGTTGTTAACTAACTGTAGTCCACTCAGAAAATATTTGTTTTTATTGTGTTCAGCTTCCTAAGCAGTAATACATTTTGAAGATGTATTTTGTAACTATATTGCTTTAATTAGTATCTGGAATTTGCTTATTTGGCTCTTAGAGTGAATGATAATGTCAGGAGGAATGAAGCTTTTGTCCCTGCAGCTAAAACTACTGTCAGCACAGGCTGCTCTCTGGCAAAGCAGAGTGCAATGAAGGCGGCCAATCTACAGGATAGCATGTGTAATAAAACAGAAACCAAATAATATGCTGGTGTGAAAATCATTTAAAATAAAAATTCTTGCTATTCACGCAGAAGTCTCAAGGAGACACATTTTCTAAAATGTAAATTAATACTTTTAAAAGTAGACACATTTCACTTTAATCTAGGACCTTGTGTTCATTTATAATGTGTTCTCCTCTGATGAACTAAACATGCTCCTGCTGCCTAGTGGTAACAGATGCTGAAATTCGAAATGCTGCCAAAGGTGATCTGGGAGAAGGGTTGCCTTACACCCTGAATACTGAAAAGAAAGAGAGGCAAAAATATGACATCCAGCAGATGTGCACAGCAGTTAACACCAATAACCCCCGGAGACAATGGGCTAGGTTCTCGCAAATATTTACTTCAAAACGTCATTAGCATGATAGTAAAAACGCACACAATAAAGATAGCAAATCAAAAAATAATCAACCACGATTTAAGAGAGTAGTCTGAAGTGTTGTGTTCATTTTATAATTGTAAATGGTGGGGTCGCCAAGTGGCTCACCTGGTAAAAGCGTGGCTGTGTGGTGTGCTGGGTGAGTCATACAGTTGGGAAGCACAGGTTTGTATCCCAGCAATGCAAAGTTGCAGGTCTTTGTTGGGAATTTCAGAGGGAGGAAATTGGCTTGGTCATGGGATCAAAGGATCCCCACCATGCCTTCAGTTCTCCTGAACTGTTCTGGCTAACTGTTGCGTTGAGGGGATATATTTGGATATTCTAAATGTGGGAGAAAATGGGGGGTAAAATAACTATGCACTCTATTTAAAAATATGTTAATGGTATTCTTTATTTAGACGGTAAATAACTTTAAAAATCTAGCCAAATGCTTTCTAATAACTGGATATTTTTAACGATGGAGATAAGTCAATAAACAAAAAATATGCTCCTGACTGTGCATTTGGTTTCTTTATATTGAGTGCAAAGCATAAAAAAGTTCCATGAGTATTCCCTTGTAACACGATAGAAATATATGAACAACGGCAACTGAGTTGTTGAAAAAAAAATAACTCTTAGCTGGGGAATATCAATTGCGGGATACAATTATAAATCAAAGATGATGATATTTTAGAACTGTAGAGTTTTAAACAAAGTTAATTCCTTGCATTGCCTTGGGGGAAAAATACAAAAGATACCAACTGCTGGCATAGGAAATGCTTAACTTGGTCCCCCTCTGAAGAGACATTCTGAAACACCACAGACCAACTAAATATACAGGGTTATGCTTTTAAGGTAATTGCCTCTTCAAGGTTTGAAGTAAACATGAATAACTCATGCTGTTCCAATGCAACTCTGAACATGTCTAGCAAAAGTGATAACATATACCCCCTGCTTTCAATGATGGCCCTGTAAAAAGAATGGTTAGGAAAATATTGTCAATGCAAGAAGACTGTACAAAGCAGGGCTCCAAACAGGGAATTATGTCATAGTTAGGGCTGGAGTATCTTAAGGTAATTTTCCCTACTTTGCATCATTCTTTTAAGTGAGCGCCAATCTATAAACAAGAAATCTATTATTATTATTATGATTATGTATTTCTTAGCAGACGCCCTTATCCAAGGCGACTTACAATTGTTACAAGATATCACATTACTTTTACATACAATTACCCATTTATTTATACAGTTGGGTTTTTACTGGAGCAATCTAGGTAAAGTACCTTGCTCAAGGGTACAGCAGCAGTGTCCCCCCACCTGGGATTGAACCCACGACCCTCCGGTCAAGAGTCCAGAGCCCTAACCACTACTCCACACTACTGCACTAAATCTAGTGAATTACCGCCACCTGACCGAATACATCTGTCTTCAAACACTCATTACTAATGAAATGAGTGAAATAATGCAGAGATATTCTCCAATCCAATACTGGTTTTATTTGTCTCCCAGCCATATGCAGTTCGGGTGAATGCTACAAACACTTAGTTGAAAGGATGAACTCCTTCACAGTACATTATTTATTGTGTTTCCTAAAACTACTGGCGGCATTTTAATAATACTGCATTTTATCCTCTTCCATGAATTTGAATGAAAAATAGTTCTCATGAATAATACAGTTTGGATGTGCTACAAAGGAAGCTCTGCTTTATTGAATAAATGTCACAATGAACCCTTCAGTATACATATGAAAACACTGCTTCTCTCCTGTCGAGCCATAAAGACTGGGGAAATCAATTAAGTCAATGCCGACGCGGTTTAACTGTGGAAGCAGGCAGTGCTGACAAGAGCCGAGAGAGATGTGTTGGTTGGGGACTTACAATACACACTTCCACTGTCGCCATGCCAATTAATTAGACAGTTATCATTAGTTTCTATATCCATAGCTTTGTTTACACTGCTCCAGTCAGTTATGGGGGTATTCAGAGATGTGTAAATTAGGCATGTGTGTAGGCCCTTTTATTTACTTTATGCATTGTACTTGGGGAAACAATTCCACAAAGTTATCTTCAACAAACCAAAGGTGCATCAGAAAGCATTTTGTTAAATATTATTCACCAAGACAGTTGGTGATGGATACTAGTGTTAGCTATATTGGGTAATGCCTTAACTCTTTACAGCTTTTACAGGGTTTACAGCATTGGAGACATAAAACTAAATTATAAATACTTTGTTTAGTCTTCCAAAATATTAAGTCTTTTTTTTTAATCTGCTTAAAGGACCTGTGCAGTTTGAGTATGTCTTGAACATAATGTTGGTTTAGTTGAATTTATAAATATTTGTAATCTGTGGATCAGTAGTTAAACAAAATTCAGTGTCTTAACATTGGTTTGAATTTAATACAGCCATGGCATACACTATCATGTATTATGTAGGGAAGCAGTGTGGAGTAGTGTCACCTTTTCCATTATTGAGTAATAAATGATTGGTTGACCTACATAGAAAGCAGTGGGAGAGCAGTGTCCGGTTGTTGTATTATCAGTATTGTTGCTCTGCTGTAATTTGTGGTGTTACACAGACTTTGTTTCATACTATATACTGCTATGGGAATAAGGACGCTATAGTTGATGACTAGTTTTTAAATATGATCAAGCTGAAAACACACCTCAGATATGAAAGGGATCGCTCCGCGTGGAGTGCAGGATGCACCCTATAGCCTGGAGGTCGCCGGTTCAAGTCCAGGCTATTCCACTGCCGACTGTGGATGGGAGTTCCCAGGGGGCGGCGCACTGGACAGACCTATGCTATGAACACCGGGGGGAGGAGGGCTTAGGTCGGCCAGGGTGTCCTCGGCTCACCACTCACCAGCGACCCATGTAGACTGGCCAGGCGCCTGCGGGCTTGACTGTAAGCTGCCTAGAGCTGCGTTGTCCTCCGACACTGGCTTTAATTTGCACTTGGAAAAGGAGGGTTTTAATTAACGAAACAGTATTTAACACTTTGAAACAGAAATTTAACAGACCGCGGCTGATGATACAGAGAGAGAGAGAGAGTGTACAGGACCAGACTTCTTACAGACAACCTAGATAATTCAGTATTTGGGATTATAAAAATATTTAGGCTTTTCTATACGTGTGGTTATGAAGGAGATTTATTCACTTGTTTTAACCATTTGTAACCTTACGAAACGTTTGTTGTATTGCTAAAGTTATATACACGAAGTGTAATGTTAATACCAAGAAATGTGGTAGGAGAGCTAGTACTTTCCATAACAGTGAATTATGCTTCCATTCATTTTTCTTGATCTTGTTAACATGCATTTTGATTAACGAGTTCCTCTTATCTAGTCGTTGAGACAGGAAGTGATGTAGGTGACCTGCGACAATCAAGCTTTTTAACGAGAAATGCGTTCATTAACGGCCTCATCGATTCAATTTCAAAGCATTAATGGATTGATTTAATGAACACATTTCGTTTGAAAATCACTTGCTACTAAAGCGCTCCTTACTATACCACGAGTTCGATACAAAATCCTGCCCATTGTATCTAAATGATGGGTCTTTTAAGGCATATTAATATGGAGCTGGATATTAAAACTGGGAGTCCATAGGGTATTGCACTCTGGAATGTATGGGTTTCAGGATTTTAACAACAAAAAATGGTGCTTCTCAGTACTCCTAGTATATGTGTTTTTTATTTTTTTTATTAGCGTTTGTGTGTGTTTTTATTGCATGGAATGTATGTTTTAATCTTCATCATATTTCAGCAAGTAAGTTTATAAACTGCATATATTGCACTGCACTGGCTCTGAAGCATCTAGTCATTATATATATATATATATATATATATATATATATATATATAATATAATAATAATAATAATAATTTCTTTCTTAGCAGACGCCCTTATCCAGGGCGACTTACAAGATATCACATTATTTTTACATACAATTACCCATTTATACAGTTGGGTTTTCACTGGAGCAATCTAGGTAAAGTACCTTGCTCAAGGGTACAGCAGCAGTGTCCCCACCGGGGATTGAACCCATGACCCTCCGGTCAAGAGTCCAGAGCCCTAACCACTACTCCACACTGCTGCCCTATATACACACTTTTGGTTTTAAACTGTATTAGTTTAGGGGTTTAGTAGTAACAATAGTATTCAAACAGTGCAGCAAAATACCTTAAGAACACAGCACAAACAATGAAATAAACTGTAAATAACAGCCCACCACATCCCATTAATAACAAGATCCTCGTCTCATTGGAAAATGTAAAACAAGACTAGGGAGTTTAATATTGATGTACTGTTAAAAGCCCAATTCCCACACACAGTAACTGAAACTCATACACTGAGCTCCTCTGAGTGCACCAAGAGTAGATCTTTTTGTCTGTGACATTTGGGGCCAAATTTTGATCACAACGCAAACAGTAATAAAAAAGAATGAAAGATGCCAAATTTGTGTTCAATAGTATATGGTAGCTGCAAAAGATTGTAAGTATACTGTCGATTTTTTAAATACAGCCTACTTGAAACAGAAACCCTTTTTAGTTTAAAAGATGTGGTTCAATTTCAAAACAAAATTAAAGCCAACTTCAGCGTCCCTGGTGTTTGTAATGTACTGGTGGAATTGTAACATTTGATCAGCGGGGTACAGAGTTTATTGCTGCTTTGTTTACATGCTGTTCTATTGTTGCTCACCAGGACATTGACTGTGGGTTTTGGAATCTGTTTTTTTCTGTATACTCATTTCAGTTATAAAAATGATGTGGCACCTGTTTATTTGGAGTAAAAGTTTGTTTGAACCAGCAAGCGTGTTGTGGTACAATATGTTACTAACATTTGTGTGATGCGTCATTCCCAGAAATCCTGATTTATGTTTTATTGTTTTTCTTAAACTGAAATTGTTCATGATTATGTAATGAATGAAAAGCATCCCGTCTGGTTATGTTCTAATGTGTCCTGATCTCAGGGCTGTCAGGGCTTTATCAGGATTGGGATTGTACTTTATTATCATTACATAACAGATGGCCTGTGTCTATTGTTATATGATGTTGGCGATTAAGTCGATTTAGTTCTAAAAGTAATTCACCCAAAATGTTATGAAACAGAAAAGATGGAGGAAACATTCTTGCATATGACTGAAACACAAATTGAGGAACCTGAAGAGATAAAAACTAAGGCTTTAAAATAAAAATTCTTACCTTACTTTCTTAAAGTCCCTTATCAGTCTGCTGTACAGTTATGGCCATACGTTTTGCATCACTTAACTAGTTTTGCTTTATAAAGTCGAATGAAACCTGCTGAATAATGTTACGTTAACATATTGAATTACATACCGTTTTGTGGTTTTCCCATATACTTCACAGGGCGTGAGCAATGAAACGAAAACTAAAACACAAGACGACTGCACAGGAGTGACTAATGGTTTAAATAGAGTAGACTTGTAAGTAGAATTGATGAAAGGAGATGATAGGATAGAGGGAGTCTAGCAAACGCCCCCCGAACCACACATAATGTGTTACCATTTAATGAGAAATTAACACATTTTAAATGTGTAAATGTGCAATTTTGAAGTCTAACATGAAATACTGTACTACTGTTATGGCTTCTGGTAGACTTTTACAATATCATTTTGTAGTTTCTTTGATCACATGATGTTAAATAAAATATCTAAATTGTTAATACTATATATATATATATATATATATATATATATATATATATACACATACAGTCCAGAGCACCTGCTGCCATTTTTCTGCACCCCAGTTCCTGTGTTTTCGTGCATAGTTGAGTCGCTTGGCCTTGTTTCCACGTCGGAGGTATGGCTTTTTGGCCGCAAGTCTTCCATGAAGGCCACTTCTGACCAGACTTCTCCGGACAGTAGATGGGTGTACCAGGGTCCCACTGTTTTCTGCCAATTCTGAGCTGATGGCACTGCTGGACATCTTCCGATTGTGAAGGGAAGTAAGCATGATGTGTCTTTCATCTGCTGCAGTAAGTTTCCTTGGCCGACCACTGTGTCTACGGTCCTCAACGTTGCCTGTTTCTTTGTGCTTCTTCAAAAGAGCTTGGACAGCACATCTGGAAACCCCTGTCTGCCTTGACATTTCTGCCTGGGAGAGACCTTGCTGATGCAGTATAACTACCTTGTGTCTTGTTGCTGTGCTCAGTCTTGCCATGGTGTATGACTTTTGACAGTAAACTGTCTTCAGCAACCTCACCTTGTTAGCTGAGTTTGGCTGTTCCTCACCCAATTTTATTCCTCCTACACAGCTGTTTCTGTTTCAGTTAATGATTGTGTTTCAACCTGCATATTGAATTGATGATCATTAGCACCTGTTTGGTATAATTGTTTAATCATACACCTGACTATATGCCTACAAAATCCCTGACTTTGTGCAAGTGTACCTAGAAGAATTGATGCTGATTTGAAGGCAAAGGGTGGTCACACCAAATATGGATTTGATTTAGATTTTTCTTCTGTTCACTCACTTTGCATTTAGTTAATTGATAAATATAATCTATTAAACATGTCTATTTTTGAAAGCATTCTTACTTTACAGCATTTTTTCACACCTGCCTAAAACTTTTGCACAGTACTGTATATATGTATATTATTATGTCTCAATCCTAAAATACTAAACTTATGGCCATATCTGTACATATGAAATATGAGCTCAAATGGCAGTCTAACGATAGATACACACATGTGTGGCATATCAGTTGAACAAATGGTTAATTGTATATTAATTAAATACTTATTTATGCAACTCAAAATAAAGCGTTACCATTTTAGGTTAAAAAAGAAATCAAATGCTGCTTCTGTAAAGCAGCTGTTCCGTTATAAGAATGTATTAATGAATGTGACCCCAGTATACTGTTTGCCATTTCTTGCTGTTCAGAGAGCTAACTTTTGGCCATATCTGTACATATGAAATATGAGCTCAAATGGCAGTCTAATGATAGATACACACATGTGTGGCATATCAGTTGAACAAATGGTTAATTGTATATTAATTAAATACTTATTTATGCAACTCAAAATAAAGCGTTACCATTTTAGGTTAAAAAAGAAATCAAATGCTGCTTCTGTAAAGCAGCTGTTCCGTTATAAGAATGTATTAATGAATGTGACCCCAGTATACCGTTTGCCATTTCTTGCTGTTCAGAGAGCTAGCTTCAACTTTAATAAGATAGCATCTGCATTACAAGCAGGAGTCTAGAATAATCACACCATCTAGTGTGTGTGTGTGTGTGTGTGTAGGTAGGTAGGTAGGTAAATAAATAGATAGATAGATAGATAGTACAGCAATAGGAAAACCATTGCAGAGCAGTTTGAGTAGCCTAGTGTGAGCTTATTTTGACACACCTGAACTTTTCCTCTCCATGGTCCAATTAAGCTTATGTCTGTCCAGTTAAGCTTGGGAAATGTCTTATACCTTTTTGACAGTCTTTAAAATATGATTGTCATTCACAATCATGTGATGTTAGGGCTTTATCTAGGTCGTGTGAATAGGGTATTAATCCCCTAGACCAGTGGTCGGCGCATGGCGGGGCTGTATCAAGGGCTGAGCGAGAGCGGAATTTCATTTTAATATTACCGCAAACGGACTGTCATGGGGGATTCTCCGCATGACCTTCATATATTTCTTGTGAGTAAACAGAAAATTAAGTGTTTTGCAATATCGATTCCAAAGTACAGTACTTGCTGATTATGATGATACATTTATGTCTCGTGTGGCAAAGTGGCTGAACAAACAGAGAATTGCAATCCAGTTGGAAATGGGTTTTAATGATTATAATCCTGGTCTGGTGACCAAACATTAACTCCAGGCAATACACAACAATGTGTAATGCAATGGAAATAAATCAACGGGTTACAGTCCCAAATAATAAATATGCGTATCTTTCCCACAATGTACAAAACACGGTCAGCAGTCCTGGGTGCGTGCTCGTGGTGGGTGATACAGTTTATTTCATGACCGTGGTGAAGTGCTGTTCTGGCTTTGTGCTGGCCCAAGGCGACAGCTCCAGAATCATGTTAGCTGTCTGGTGATTCACAAACAAGTACTAACAGACAGAACAAAACAAACAAAAAAAGCACTCACAATACTGTTTTAAAAACACAAACCAAATGAAAGGAACAGATTGCGATTCTCGACCGCCTTTTATGCTGTCACACATGACCCCTTGGTAAACGAGTGCAACCGATTCTCCAATCTGCGGCTGCCATGTCGTTTCCCTTCTGGGTCAATGCGTTCTTGCAACGGAGTCTCGTCTTCATCCAGACTGGCCAACTTCCCGACCCGGGGAAAGAACTGTCAGACCAGCCCGTCCAAAGAACTCTGTTCTCGCTGCTTAGCGCCCTCACAGGTCGGGAGGGAGATTTACAACCAAAACTCATTGTATTTCTGTCACACTCGCTATGGTACTGGAATCCTCATATGATAGACAGGAATGCAGAATAACATAAAACACAATTCAAAAGTAGCATACTTTTTTTTTTTTTTTTTTAAATGCTTCATTGCGTTGTTACAAATTCACTGAGAAAGGGCAATTTCCTACATAGACAGGAACGCAGAATAACATCAAACAAAATTCAAAAGTAGCAATGTGACAAGGATGACAGAGGTTTGAGACTCAGAGACAGTTTAAATGTTCAAAATAAAGCTTTTTAATAAACAAAAATACAAAATAAACAGGCACAAGGGCCAAACAAAAAGGTTTTAAACACAAAATAATAAACACAAAACAAAACTTACAAATAAAGCTTCCAGGCTGGGCGTTGCCTTCACTGGTTTGCAACACTAACAACACAGCACACACAAAAACACTCTACTCCTTCTGGAACTCTCTCTCTAGCCAGGGCCTCTCCCCTGGCTTTTATCCCCTGTGGCTGGAGCCCAATTAATCAATAATTGCTGGTTATTCAGTTAGGGCTCCAGCCACATTCTCACATGTTTTCCTGGTAGGGAGGAATTTAACCATCTCCCTGCCAGTCCCAACCACGTTCATAAAGACGGGGCAGTCCCCCGTCACAAGCATACATTTTTATTTTAAATGCTTCATTGCATTATGACAAATTTAATGAGAAAGATGGCAGTTTCCTTCTGCGATCAGCTTTAGAACACCAGGTGTGATAGACGTGATGGTGATACGTAGGCAGTCCTCCAAAGATTCTTGTGTCAGCATGTTTCGTGCATCTGTTTTTACTATTGCGTTCATTGTGGAATAAGTTGCTTCACACGTGTAAGTAGATCCAAACATGGAGAGCACAAACAGAGCCAGCGGTAGTTGTCTGGATATATATAGGTGGACCAGAATGATTCCAGATTTGCTTTGTTAATGAATTCAGTTTTCAGCAACGACGATGCCTGCAAATATATTACTGGATCTAGTTGCTGCTTCGTAGATTGCGGGAATGGGATGAGAAATCACCATCGGTGTTGATTGAAAACGGATCACGGACAAAAACGATTATGTACTGGGAATGCTGAAGTTGTCAAAGCGAGCACTGAAATTGTCTTTCAGCTGTACAATAGTCTGTCATCGTTAGGAGTCATTTTGAGTTACGTTTCACTTACAACATATCGGAATGTTAAACTAAACTAATTTGTCTCTTAATAGCTACAACACAGGTGCTATATTATTTGACTAGTATTTATTTGGAGGATACAAAGACTACTAAATCTCAACTACTTTTTTTTTCATTGACGAGCCGGTATGCCTTGTGCCATGCTGCAACACATTTTTTGGCAAGTAGCCCGCTCTGCAGCTGCCCGTGGGTCATTTGGCCCGCCGTCAAATTTAATTGCCGACCACTGCCCTAGACCATTGTTTCATTTAGTCTTTTTCAATGTGTTTCAGATTTAGTTTTAAATGTGTACTAAATGTGTATACTGTACTTGGCCTTGTCCCCCATATAAAACATAGTAAAAGCATAGCAAAGTGTATTAAAGCATAGCAAACACATTTTAAAGTGCTGAAGTACAGTATGTTAAAGCATATTAATATTAAAAAAAACATGTCAGACCATGTTAAGCTGTTGTAAATTCATGGAAAAAGCATGGGGAACTACATAATTACCTTTTACAAGGGCCTGCTTTGTAATTTGTGTCTCTGACTGTTGTATCATCTTTAGTATTGGCAGAAATCTTACCTTAAATTGTCCGAAAGTAGTCAGAGTTTGTAAAACATTGAAATTGGTTATTTTTAAGTAATGGTGTTTCTTGTAGATAAATTTTTTTCTCTTTCTTTCAGGGACAATTTGTCAATGCATTTGTCAAGCATTTAGACAGCAACAAACCAAATGTTACCGAGTAGAACACATATGCATTGTTAAGGAACTTTTCAAAATAATAAGCAATTTCCAATCTCTGAGTCGCAGGTGGTTTTATTTGCTCCCTATTTCTGTACTGTAATTGAGAACTGTGAGAGGGGGTAGCAGTTGGTATAGTAAAGGTTTCAATAAACCCTGCATGGAGCTGAGAAATTGGCTTCCAATCTGTCTGGTGATCTGGAATATGGGAAGCAGGAGCAGCAATATATGCAGCATTTTGCATTGCTAATGTAGGTAATTTTGCAGCAATGTCATAATCAATCTAATGCTTTTTAAAATGAGCTATTTACACCTTCCCCTTTGCTAATTGCCTGCCTACTTACAGAACTAATACACAAGTATCATATATGTAATTCTGTGAGCAGATTATTTTCCAAATTAGCTCCTTTAATGTACAATCTGTATGTGATTATAGCAAATTAAACTTGACTTCAGTTACCTGTTGTTTATCAAAAATAATTATAACATGTGGAGGAGTGCATCAAAACTGTACAGTACAGTACATACATCTTAATGCATTATCCTCGAGTACAGTCCACAAGTTACTTCAGGCTTGTTTGACAGGGTTGTGTCTGGAGCTGGGTAAAGAATGTAAAGAAAAAAACTGCAACTGCTGACCGTCTTTGAGGCAAAAAAAGACTGGTTTCCTAATCTTGGCTCGTCAGCTGCTCACTGTTAGTTTATAGTTTTAGTATTAATACTGAACTGTGACATTTAAATGTTTAAAGGTGGCTGCCTTATTCCTTAAAGTTTCTCTTAAACTTTAATGCTATCGTGCCTTGCCCTAATCAAGACTCACCTTCAACTTTCACATTATAGCTCTGAAATATTATACAAATATTGACTAGAGCTGAGGGTTATACTGCTGTCCACGGAGTTGACAGGTGTTTATATTGCCTCATTCAACCCGTATACAATTTAAAATGGGTGATGCAAAACTTTTGGCCATTGCGGTACAGTTAATTTAGAACTTAATAAAGCTTACAGGAATGATGTACTGTTTTACCGAGATTATAAGAAAGAGGTATCTTTGACTGTCAAGGAATTCCCTCGAAGGGAAATACACATATTAAGTTCTAACAAATTAAGTTGACTTGGAAATATATACTTCAGTAATTAGGAATGAAAGATGCAGACTAATATAGTGGGATATTTAATGTTTCTGCTATGAATTCCAACCAGTTAATGAGAGAGCACTGTCCCAATATGCATAATAACATTACAATAATTTGCATTTTATGTAAATACAGGCTCAGTAGGGAAAGCTGAAAGTATAACATTCAAATTAAAGTTCTTTTTTTGGGTGGGGTGAGGGGCAGATAATGTACTGTTTATTTTAATGTTGAGATTAACATGTATTTTCCGATTAGTCTTGATGAATTTCCTGGGGACATTTTTAAGAATAATAATCTGATTTAATAGTAACAGTACCTAACCAGTGTCATAGCTTCAGGTCATTTTATACTCTATTGTACACTGTATAAATCACAGTCTATTAGGGAAAAATAAATCACCATGCATTATCCTTGAAATAATTGGAAGGATACAGATATGTCAAAAACAATGTAGTAACAGAGTATAAGTGTTTTAATAACAGACATGAAAAGAAAGATCTGGTAAATGTTTAAACTCTGTATCTGTGTGTGTGTATATATATATATATATATATATATATATATATATATATATATATATATATATATATGTGTGTATATGTATTGTAACGTAGCCTCTCCGTACTCGGCTCGTTTGCCCTTTAGAACATAGACCCAGACACAAGAATGCACAGTGAAGCACTTAAGTACACTTTAATTTTTACAACACAAAAATAAACAAAACAAAACAAAAGCCTAGCTCAAACATAGAGCCTAACTTCACTTCAAACAGTCCCTCACTATCAGACTGGACGGCTAAACCAACACCTTTATTTTTCTTGAACAGCACTTCTCTTCACAAACCAGCTCCCTGGTGATCTCTCTCTAATGGAGCTGGAAGCTCTCTTTTATAGTATGTGGCTGTTCCCAATTGACATCAGTTATCTCGTTTGGGAACAGCCACTTTCTCACATGTTTTTGGCAGGGACAAGAATTAACCCTGTCCCTGCCAACCACCACCAAAACACAAACAACACCCAGACGTTATTTACACACAGAGCTATTGCTGTGTCACAATTATATATGGGCTTATATATATATATATATTTAATATAAATTCAGTCCTGAATTTTTGTTGTCGAAATTTTTATATAATTCAAAAAGGTTTATTGAGCAACATGAGAACAGGGCAGCATTTTTTTTTCACACATATTTATACACTACCTCAGACTGGGACCTAGGATAAGGACTGAAAGGGTTACATTTCTGATTTAAGTGAGGGATAATGGTGCTGGAAGAGTCGCCACGTGAACTTCAAGCAAGACCCCAATCCTGTCCTGAACACCCACTGCCTGCCTGCCTGCCATTCACTCCTGGGCCCCTCTCGAGCAGAGACTGACAATTTTGCTGAATTTATGCTGGTTTATTGATGTGGACTAATGGCCATTTGGGGCTAAGTTGAACCCACCAAAGTAATTTTACTTGCAACATTTTGACAAGCTAATACAAAGACTTTGTGATATGTAGGAGCTGAGCTAGATAAGAACCCATGAGAGCCTGCTGAAGTAAATGAAAGTAATATTCACCTTTTTCTTAATAAATACGTGGAACAGATCCCCGGTGTTGTGAAAACTGTATAAAATTGTCATTACAGTCATTAATGACAAGGATTGAACTGAATTCTCAGTGTTTATAACGTATTGATGTTGTTTTGAGAAAATAATTCGAAATCATGTATGAGAAATGAACCAATCATCGTGAAGTTTGTCAAAATTCCAATACCTCGTCTCCTGTGTAAAAATGGCAGTCCTAGCATAGAAAAAACAGCACAAGTTTTAAAAAGGAGTAGTGCCTGGCTACAATATTAGTTTTTGTGATTTATAGTAAATTGGGTGTTCCGTGTAGGGTCTGTTATTATAGAGACTTCATTCCACACAGCTGGAGCAGACAGCTTTGCTTCACAGCCCTCCCACCCAAACTGCACAAGATGACATCTCTTATACACCAAGAGAGACCAAAGACTTTTACATTTTTGAGTTATACAGTGCACTCTGTTTATAAGAATCACATCCGTCCCGGATGATTTGATTCTTAAAAGTGGTTGATTCTTAAAAGCGGACCGATATGATGACAATTAGCAAAAGCGTGCCTCCGCGCATGAGCAGTTTAAATACAGTATACAAATGTCAATTGGGCTCAATCACTGAGGACAATACATCAATAGCAACTTGTTATATTATCACAATTATGTTTACTCAAGGCTGCTCAATCATATTTTCCTGCAGTCAACTTGAGAAGCAGTCATCTTGTGAGGGTGCCTAGTTTAACTGCTGTGCAGTGTTACATGTAATTAATTAAAATGACACTACAGTACAGTACTTTATTGTCAGGGCTACCACTGCATTTAAGCATCTGTGGCTTGCTTTTTTTCAGTTGCGATGCAAATCTCAGTTTTTCAGTAAGTGGAGATATACAATCCCCCTCCCTCTACATGTATATCACACAGTAACAGTGCTGTACTCCGTATGTATTCAATGAATGTGTATTCACTTTATTAAAATTAAAGGTTACATATTTTTTATTTTACTTATCATGTCCAACTACTCACATCCAATACTTACGAATCATAAAAAGACAACATAATAATATAATATTTTTTCTCAAGAATTCCACTTACAGTCTGGATCGCTGCTTTTTTTTTCAGATATTCTTAGCATCTGCTTCTTAACCAGTATTTGCTTGAATGTTTCCTGTTGTTAAATTGCTACCTGTCAGGTTGTCCCAGGGGCTTTTTGTCTCTGAACCGAAGCTTCAGTGTTTTCTCTCTGACATCCCCCATCTCTGTTACTATTTGTGCTTTGAGTAGGATACGCTTGCTTTAGCACGGCGAGATATTGTTACTGCTTAGTGGTAAAATGCACAAATGTTAAACGTGTTTACTGTAATGTAGCCGGCAACTGCTGGTTCATTTTCTAAATGAGTCTCATTTTATGGCACTTTCTAATGTTTAAGGTTTAATGCAAACACATTACTTTGCTATTTAAATGAAGAGAACAAGATTGCATACCAATGTGGCAAAATGTCTAATTCCACTCTATCAATAAAGTAGTCTGTGAAAGTGAACAACCACAATATTCTTAGAATACATTGAAGCACGTAATTAATTAATTGATGCATCTGTCTAGCAATACAGTACACCTCAGGAATTGAAGTAGTAATGTAGCAGCGAGTCTCATAAAGATTCAAAGCGGTTTCCATCAGCGCTGGGGTCAATTCCCAATTCCAATTCCCATTCCCATTCCTTTTTAATCAATTCCAATTCTTTCAAGGCCCTGGAATTGGTTAAAAGGGAATTGACCCCAGGCATGGTTTCCATTCAATCTTCCAGCTGCCATCCATGCAGAACCTGACATGCTGACCCCCATTTCTATCTTTAGTAACTGGTCACCTTCATCCTGGGAGACTGGAGCTTTCTTCTCAGTTATCTCAACCGTTCAGCAGAAAACGACCTTCTCCAAATGACAGCCGAGTACAATATTTAAAAGCAGGCTGTTGTACTGTGACCTTGACATTTGAGTATGTCTTCCCATCAAGGTGCTTCTCTTTCTCCATTTTATTCTTTTTCTCACAGGGAATATGTTTGTATGTGCATACAGTACATATGTAACACGTGTGCATATATGCAGGACCTTGTTTTTCCCCACTTACCCAGCTCTCCAGTATAAAATATGTATAAAGGAGTTAACCAACTTTCTTAATGATTTTAATATGGAAAACGTTAATGTAAACCGTGACTGATAGGAAGCATTTATGAAGTATATAAAAAATATATTGTTTTCCAGATGTGTTCATAATTTAAACCTGTGCGCACCTATAGTGCCCTTGCTTTTAGAAATGGAAAACAAATGCATCTGTGTAACATCAGCAGTTATATCAAAATGCAAATATCCATAGGAGGTTAGGAGTCTATGATAAAAGTCTGAAGATTTAAACTAGTTATCATGTTCACAGCCAGATAGGCATGGTCTGTGTGCAAGAGCCTGTATTTAGAATGAGGGTCCTAATAAATAAAAACTGAAAACAGGGGCTCCCGAGTGGCGCATCCAGTAAAGGCGCTCCACGCGGAGTGCAGGATGTGCCCTATAGCCTGGAGATCGCAGGTTCGAATCCAGGCTATGTCACAGCCGACCGTGACTGGGAGTTCCTAGGGGGCGGCGCACAATTGGCTGAGCGCTGCCCGGGTAGGGAGGGCTTAGGTCGGCAGGGGAATCCACGGCTCACCGCGCATCAGCGACCCCTGTGGCTGATAGGGCGCCTGTGGTTCTGCAGTGGAGCCGCCAAATCTGTGTTGTCCTCCGCCACTATAGGTCTGGTGGCATTGCTGTGGATCTGCAGTGCGAAAAATGACGGCTTGGCAGGAGCACGTTTCGGAGGACGCGTTCCAGCTGCCGTTTCCCGAGTCGGCGGGGGGGTTGCGAGCGGTGAGCCGAGGATACAGATAATAATTGGGCATGCTAAACTGGGGAGAAAACGGGGTAAAAAAATTGGCGACGACTAAATTTATAAAAAAAACAAACTGAAAACAGGGATGGAAATACGATTCCCATTGAATAGCAGTTTGATCTACACCTGAGATTGTTACCTATAGATTTGCTTTAGATATTGTATTTTGTTTAACTGTGCAAAGCGCCTTGAGATGTGCAGGTGTACACATGATAACGTGCTACATATAAATCAAAGTTTTTGTTGTTGTTGTTGTTCTATATACTGTGACTTGTAGTAAAACCTGGAGTCTTATTTCCATCCCTGAAAAAATATTTTAAAAGAATTTCAAGTTCTCTTTTAATGAGTTATGAAGGCTGGTTTGTAACCAGTTCTTCTGTGCAGACACACCAGTGCCACAGCATATTGCAATATTCCTCATCCTTGCCCATCTGCCAGCTTTCAGACTCACAGTGAGGGGCCGGCCTACCCGTAGCTTTATAACCTAGAAAGCCACCTCTGAAATATTAACACCTTTTAATAAATATTGTATGTGCCTTCAATGGTGTGAGCTGAAGCACATAAGCTTTTCTGGCACTAAATTTCAGACCAAGTAAACGACTGTTATTATCGATTTAAACAAGAACAAAACATTTGTCTGTACAGCCGCTAGTGTTGACTGTTTTAAAAAGTGCTGTAAAAGGGTTTCCTGAGTACAGTATCTGGTGTGTTTAAAGCTATCTGCCACGCAAATGAAAACATCAAAAGAAAATAAAGCAGGGTTGTAGTAATGCAAACAAAAGGAAATAAGGGCTTTTTTGGCCCATCATAGAAAATATTAATGTGATGCTTGCCTACAGCTCTTTTCAGTAGCATTGCACTTGAAACTTGGCAGCCTGGCTTTATCCTGTGGGGGAAACAACATAACACCATGAACAACACTTGTTAAAACTGCATAAGCTGACAAGAAAAATCGCCTGTTTTATACATAGAGGACAGAACCACTGTTAAAGCCAAGCTGCCTAGCCAAATTTCAAGTACAGTGCTACTGAAACAAAGCTGTATACATTAGTGCAATTTAAAGCCAGCTGTGAGCTAAATAAAAAATAAAAAAAAATCTTTTGACACTCATCCTTTCAAAAGATTTGTCATAGGTATTCATTTTGTGTTTAGCCAGCTTGCAATACTGATAAGTCATGGTGCTACAAAGAGTAGCAGTATGGCTTGGTTTATGCTGTTGCTTAGTCAAAATATGAAACTGTTCCCATTGTGGTACCCTTCTACCAATAGTTTATACCATTGTACCATGCATGGTCGTGGTGCCACTGTAAAAGATAGTCAGTTGAAATCTAATCAATCAGTAAACGCTACCCTCTAGTGGGCATTTTGTGTAATGCTGTCATTCAAGTGCTCGTGTTTCCTGTTTCCTGTGCGTGAATGCAGTCATTGCTGCAGTAGATTGTTGTTACTTATTGTTGCTTTGCTGGAAGTTGATTGCACTTAATTAGTATCCAGCAGCTTGCTGTTACTTTCAGTTACGTTACACTTAACTTGCACACTCACAAACACAAGATTCTACCTAAGATCTCATTCTGCACCTTTTATATTAATAGAAAGAAAACAAAATGCATAAAATAAAAACAATTCTAAACTTATTTACAAAAATATAGTTAAACAAAATACAGCTGTAATACATAATACATACAACTACGGCTCTCCTTGCGCTCGCACCACGGCTTATTTTTTTAAGCACCCAACAAAAAAAGAAAAAAACAACTAGAAAAAACAATAACTATCCTTCAATGGGATATCTTTGTCAGGTGTGGCAAGTCATATTTCTAAATGCTTCTTTTTTTTCCCATAATTGAATCTGTATCTTTATAATTGTGTATGTGTGAATATAGAACAAGTTTCCTGATAAAAACAAAACAAAAATTAATAAAAACGAATCAGTGTATGCATCGATCAAATCTCAGTGGTACCCCGGTCTTTTTTTATGAAGGTATATATCACAATTACACACGGAGCTTGGCAATATCTGCACAGGGTGTGCATTGGAGACTACACTGCTGTGTGTTTTGTTTTAATTATGTTGACTTCTGCAGGTATCAATTCTTTTGATGTCAGCTGTAATTTTAACAATGTAAAACTACTCAGTCAGAACAGTAATTTAGCTTCTTCTTCCTGCAGCTAAGTTGTTTGTTCCTGTTTGTTATACATTTCCAGCTGTTTCATTCCTCTCATACATACTGTTGCACTTGCTTCACAATAGGACCCTAGAAGTTAATAACACCAGTACAAAAGTTCTTACTATAGTATACTAGTAGGTACTACAGTATTTGCAATCGACACTGTAATACAGTACATACACCATATGCAGTAACCTACCCATTATAGAATACTATAAGGTACTATATGATTTACAATAAATACTGTAGTATATACTACATTATACTGAAGGTGTTTACTATAGTATACTATAAACCAGTGCAAACATATCATTCATAATTGAGTAATAATCGCACAGTGTCTAAAGGTTAAAAATAAAAAGTATACAAATCGAGTGTGTATAGGATAATGGCCAAATCCAATCCAAAATGTCTACAGGAGCCTATATGAGTTGTGTATGATAAAAGTGTGGTAAGGTTTAGTGTAGCAAGGTTTTTAGGAAACATCAGGGTACTACAATGCATAGTGTAGTATTTTAAACAATACTTTAGTAATTCTTTAAGGTCTATATGCCACGCAAATTCTACATTTTAATCCTGGTGTGCCCTGGTATGATTTATAGACCCATTTATTAACATTACAACATACAATATAAATAATGGCTTTCTGAAAATCAGGTTTCTAAACTCAAGGTGACAGTATTAAGATCCACCATGCTTTAGATCAACAGCATTTGTTTTAATGCTGTTTTGATTAACCTTCTTGGAAAAAAAAGGGTTTCCATGATACTCATTAGTCCCTGTTCAAATTATAGGAATTCCTTTGAGCAGAAACTAGCATATAAATATTATTTTAATTGCCTTGTGTCTGCTGAGTCTCACTGCACTGGAAACACTTTTTTACATTTTGCATGATGGCAGTAACTTTAGTTGTTTAACTGAAAAAAAAATCTGAATCTTCCAACCTTTAAAGCAAATGAATTCCACTTGCAAATCAAACAGTCTGGTGGTGGTTATCCATGACTTCTTTCCTCAGGTCAAATATAAAGTCCATACATGTTTTAAATGTTACTGTATTTTTTATTATTATTATTATATCATTAGCCTAAGGATATGTGATTGTATCGTATTTTATGTTGCCCCACACATACAGATATATAGATGATTGAGGCTCTGGGGATGCAGTATAAATATTGCAATCTAGCTCTTGGAGTGATATCTAACTGTGCTTATGGAGTGTAGTGTATTATTGCAAGGATGGAAATAAGCAGTTTCACGATTTCTGACTTTTAATGCAAGCTTGATTAGCCATGGTGTGTAGACAACAAGCTCAGGTGTGTCTTATTAAACTCATGGTAAAAACAAGAATGGATCGAACTACTATGCAATGGGAGTCTTATTCCCACCCCATGTATTGTGAAGTTTATCACAATTGTGTTACACTGCAGCTTTAAGAAGCATGGGGCTGCTTGATTTTGTGTGACAATCGATGGGTGCTGTCCAAGGTACCAGCTGTGCCTGTAACTAACTGGCGCTGCGACTTTCTTGCTTCATCTCTGCTGCTAAATTCATCAGAGTAGTCCGCAAAGTTTTGGCAGGTATTCGATTTAGATGACATCCCAGTGTAGGTCAATGTCAAGGTAGAATCCCGTTCCAAAACTGCTTTCCTGACATTGCTGATGATTCAGGCACTTCTTCAATCCAGTGACCGAGTGTCCCTAAAACCCCTTGTACAACGTGCAAGCACCTTTTTTGAGTGAAAGGTGTATGCGGCAGAGATGCATGGCTCTTATATATAAGAACCTTGATTTATTTGAGGTTTTCCCACTGATGGTGGGAATGAGAATGTAGAGATGGGAGCCCAGCTAAAAAGATTTAAGTTTTTGCAGGTATCAGGCTTTTAAAGACTGTCAGCCACACCTGATAGCAGAAACTGGCCCAAGATTGTCACCGCTACTGGAAGCAGGCTGATCTTTGGGATACAAATGGAACATTTGTGAAACTGCATGTGTGTTAAAATGTTGTAATAACTGTACTCTGTTTTAAAGAATATAAAGCCAACAGAAATACTAAACAAATTGTTAAAACACATTGTTCAGAAAATGTATGAGGATGTTAGTCTGTATCAAAGTAAAGCAGTCCTAAATTTTAATATTCAAGGTTTCATTTGCTACCAAGCAGGTGCCTAATTAAAATTATCCTCTTTCCTTCTGCGTATACCAATGGAGTAAAATAACATTACAATTTCTAAGAGAGTCTGCTATATTGAAGTATCTGAATTAGAAATACATGTTATAAAATCATTTAAAGTTAAACTGTTATACAAATAAAATAATTATTGTAGAAAGAACATATTACAGTTCAAAATAGAGAGTTCAGTACTAACTGACAATGTCAGTATATTGCAATAACTACTATGTTTTAAAGAATATAAAACCAGTAGAAATACTATTGCAGCAAATTATGAGCAGTATAACAGGATTTGAACTAAAAAACTGAACAAGTGTTAATGTTAGAAAAAAGCTTGTCTGTGTACCATTGTTATTAGAGTGCATATAACCTCTTGGAAACTGGTCAGACTTAAACTTAGGGCCTCCCCTATCTTTAAATTAATGAGAGCTATCACGCGTGAAAGCCTGTAACCTTGGCAGAAACAAGCACCTAATTTAATTAACTGAAAATGAGTTCATAGTTTTTAAAACTAAACACAAAGTCTCTTAATATTACACAGAAAAGGTAACCCTTTCTCGACAGAACGATATTTGAAACTAAAAAGCAACAGTGTTGCACCTATTTGAGTTTTATTGTAACAAGAAAACTAAAGAAAGAAAATGAGTATCTAATTTGCTTGAGAGTATAGTCAAGTTTATTTAGAAAAATGAGTAGGCTTGATTTGGAGGTAGTTTCTAAGCTAAACACATGTATTTTAATCTAAAAGGTTTTACTGTGATTAAATAATGTTAGTATACAGTGGACCTATTGAAGAAAAATAATTAATTTTGTAACCTCGCCTTTACCTGCTTTTAGCAAAGCTATTAACTAAAGAAAAGTACCTTTTGGTAACAGAAAAAAAGTAGTCAATGGTGTAATGTATATTACTTCATTATATTATAGAAAGTAATGAAAACCTGGCAGCAGAAGCATTTAATTTAAATTAGAAAAGTTGTCCATAGTGTAAGTTCTTATCAGAAAGGTAGCAATTTTAATTGGGGTGATGCTTGTAAGCCAAAAAAACCTGATTCTTTTAGGTATTGAAAAGAGAAGCAACCCTTTTGACAGGATTATATTTGAAACAAAAAAATGCCACAGTGTTGCAGTTCTTGTCTTTACATTATATTACACAACTACACTTCCATATATGGGAAGGTAAGAATAATTTTGAATTTCTATCTCACTTACATTGACGCATTGCTATATGGTATAAGAATTACGTGTAAAACAGATTTAAAAAACAAAATTTCGCTAAATCTGTTCGCTGAGTGTGAAACAGATTTAAAAACTGGAGCTCTTTTTCTCTGATTTATTTCTCATGCTGGATTTAAATGTTGAAACTTTGCTAAATATTTTCAGATTTATAAATTATATCTGGAAGTACACATTTAAACATTTATTTAAGAGATGTATAAATCTGAAAACCTGTTATGTCTGGATTTAGCAGTCAACTTATATATTTATTTTGAAACTAAATATTTAAATGTTTTTCATGAGATTTATAAATCTGAAAAATTACATCTCTGGATTTAGCAGCCAATTTATGTATTTATTTTGAAAATAAATATTTATTTGCAAGTAGCAAAGATTTAGCTAGCTAAATCTCAACTCGCCAAGCGTAAAAAAAGATTTTAAAATCTGGATATTTTTTCTCGGATTTATTTCACGTCATGGATGTTGAAACTGCTAAATGTTTTCAGATTTATAAATTATATCTGAAAGTACACATTTAAGCATTTATTTATAGGTATTTGTTTAAATCTGTGATTTAGGCTAAAATCTTTTTTATATTTGGCGCCCCATAGATAGAATTGATGGCAGGCAGAGCCAAACAGCAGGTAGCCCCCCCCCCCCCCCCGCCCCCCATTTAAATATCGGAACGGTAGTGTTCTCTTCTGCCCATAGGAAGATTTCTGTGTCAGAGAGAGGAAGTCAGGTACCTTTAGCAGACTTATTGTGTTGTGACAGGATAAATTGAACCTGAGTAAAAGTAAAAATCTGGAAAACAAAAACAGTAAAACTCGTCTGAGTGTTATGCTAATGAGGGTAAGGTTTGTGTATTCATCCAGAGACTCATATAATATGACGTGCTCTTTTTTCTTTCTTTGAATAATTCATATCTTAAGGGATTTTTTCTCTTTATGGACAGGGGAATAAAAGTCACTAAAATGCTGCATTGTACTTTGCATAGGTCAAGCGCAGTCCTGAATTTTAATAAGTGGTGTGTAATCTACGCCAATTAAAACCTTCTGTGTAGGACATTTCACTGTAATAATTCACTTAGCCAGTGGAGTGCTGTTGACAGGTACATTTGTTTACAGATACCTACTTAGGGAAGCTGCCAACTTTCCAACTTGTCAGTGCACCCCCTCCTTCCAGTAATGTGTTGTGTTGTTTGGCTGTCTCCGGTTTCTATGGAAACCATATTAGAGAAATGTGGTACAGTTTGTCCTTACAGAAAGTCAGACACACCTTGACATTGGACACTGCCTGCACCAGATTACCCCAGGCTATATCATGCTGAAGGCATTGCAGTATGTTAGATATGTGAAAAGTTTAACTATAAGTCAACAATAGTCATTTGCATTGAGAGTCCTCTCACCTAAATTTGCCTTTTACTTTCTCAGTTGCTTCTGTCTCTGTTTTTAAAGACTAAGAATGCAATTCTAATTTGCTGATGTTGCCTTATTCCCACATCTTTGAGCACATTAATACAGTATTTTTAACTGAAGAGGGAGACGGAGGGGGGTGATGCTGGGAAGCCAGAATCACCGTCGAGCCCTCTTGAGGTGTCATGGGCTAGTCGACGAAACACAGAGGATGGAAGGTGCCCACTTGAAGACCCCAGAGATGTACCCTACTTAGCTCAATCCAGACGGTTGTCATGCTGATGCCCTGGGGAGACCGCACTGTGGTTGATCCCCGGAGCCAGCATCGCAGCCGTTGTGTGTGCTGATGCGCTGGGGAGGCAAAATAAGCTGATCCTTGGAGCCAGCGTTACACTTCAGCCATCAACACCAGGCAGAAGGATATCTACATCATCATATGGAAGGAAACGCAAATGGATGGAGACACAGATGGATCACATTAGTTTACTGTAAAGCTACGTCTTAGTTGGTGCTTATCTTGGCGAGAGCCTCGTGTAATGGAAATCAAAATTATGGTAGCAAAATACATTTTATAAACATTACTATTCTACTGTAACCAAACTCAGATAAACGCATTGGTCTTTTTTTCCTAAAGGATTGCATAAAGATATTTAAATTTCATATATCATAATATTTCTTTAAGTATGTGCAGAGATGCCAAGTTTAAAACGTTCAAATGAGTTGAAAATTGAGACTGGGAATACTCCATTGAAATGCATTACCATTCCCTTTCTTTTAGGAGTGGGACATAAAACCAAGGCCAAAAATCTTTCACAAGTTTCTGAGCAAATATTCATGAAATCCTAGGATAACAACATGAAAAAGATAAACCATTAATTATTTTATTAAATTCTACAAAGCAACTTAGATGGGCATTACAGGTGTAACATAAAACTAGTCAATGACAATTTAAACTACTAAGCCTATAGCACACCAACTTGATTGATATTTATTATCAAAGCCTGTAAAATAAAAATGGAATTTAATTAATCCTCTGCATCAAACACCAGCTAGCATCATCATCCCTCCACCTCCCCCTTCTTCTTCACAGCTTCTTCACATGTATGGGTCACAGACCTAGCAGGCAAGAGGCATGATAGTTAAGAGTAGGTAGTTTTAGATGTCATTTTAATTCCCCGCTCTTGTGTGGTGTTTAATCATTCTGGGTGGTTCCAGGTTAGGTGTGGCTGGCAGTGTTTAAATGTTCCATTATTTGAATAGAATGAGGAAGGCTATTCAATCCTGGCACTTATGATTCTCCAGACAACCTAAAAAAACCTTTTTTAATAATAGTTTTGGATAAACAGAACCCAGAACCACTCCAAATGATTGCAAACATCATAAAATAGCTGGGGGTGAGGGCAAAAAAGGGAATTGAAAAGACATTTGAAGCTGCTTAATTATTCTCAGTTACATTAAAAGAGAACATTATTATATACTCCTGTAACTGCTGATTGCCTTGGTACTACATCAAATTGCCTTGGTGCTGCATTATATCAAAAGAGCCGTGTGTGATTGTACTCCTGTTAAGAGGATAATGATCTGAGAGGTCCGCTGCATTCCCTTCCCCAATGGAATGGTAGAAATCCATTACTGAAGGTGAAGGCCAGGTTATATCTTTTCATTATAGCGCCTTCAATTAAATTAAAGCTCTCTGTGGTTAAGAATGCAGGACTAAAAAGTAGGCTTGCCACAGCCATTGCAACATTCCCTGCAGTATTGAGGGCTTGTCCATTGCTATTGAACTGAAGTCTATCATGAATGATCAGCCCACCAGTCCCTTGTCGGCTCCTAGTAAAACAAAATTGGCTTTCTTTAGCAGAATTGCCTTGTCCAATGAGCAGAAAGGTTGCAGTGCACTAATGCATTCAGCAAAACTGCATTACTAAATTGTTTTGCTTTCCAAATCTGGCATTTATACACTGAAAATGTCAAGGCTCAAGTGTGCCGACCGGATGGAGATATGGTTGGTGAAAGAGAGCTACACCAGGCTTCTTTGCTTTTCGCTCACTTTGCTACTTTCAGATTAGGAAAGGGTTTTTTCACTTGTAGCTTCTAATGTGACAGGCCAGCGAGGCATAGGGGTGACGAGTTCCACTCACTTGGAAATGTGATGTCTTGTGAACCATCGAACTGATTAGCAGTCAGCTGTGCTGTTGCCTGCCTCTATTGAACTGAATTGCCGTCAGATATTCTGTCACTGTCATTTCTTACCTAAGCAGGCGCAAAACAAAGCCTGCGAAGAAATGGTTCCCTCAGTTTTGCGACGGGTGTTGTTTTTATTGCTGCTGTAAATTATACTTTAATTGCACCCCCACTGTTTGAAGAGCACTGGCTCATTCACAAACTCTCATGTTTCATCTAATCTAATTGACTTAGTTTGGTTAAAAGCTGATCACCGGCTGCCAGTGTGCTGTACTTTTGACAGCATATGGACAAGTCCGACAACATGTGTGTCTATTTGGCATACACTGAAGAACAGCTTGGCATTGGTGTATCAGAATGAATATGACCTTTTAACCCATTAAGTACCAAATACATTTTTCTTAGAAAAATTTTGAGCACAAGCTGTATTTCTGAAATATGATACATTACATTGAGACTTAACTTTTGCAGTTAACAAAATTAAGTTAGCATAACAATATTGTTAAAGAGAAAATTTAATTAACGGGTAGATGCAGTTAAAAATGAGGACAATGGCACTTACTGGGTTAAAATATATCTGTTAGAAATACAATAGAACCTAGCTCACAGCTTCTGCTGACTTTTCTATGAATGTACTATATAATATAAAACACTTTTTTTGTCTTGGGCATTCTGGTATGATATGAAAGGAAAAGATCAACTCCACAGAATATAAGAGCACAAGCAGCAATTTTTAGAATAATTCTTTCAAAGGCATCAACTGCATATAGTGATCAAAACCACTAGGACAAAATTCCTATACTAACCATGCTAAAATACTAAGCTTGTAAGAATCAAGCAATCCGTTTAGAATCATTTCGGGGCAAACTGACTGCATGTAATATGACACTGTATCAAGTGCAAACAGTATATAATCCCTGGTCCGCAGCGACTCCCAGTAGAAAAAAAGCAAGTCGGGCAGTTTATATGTGAGTCGACATGGCAGGAAAAAGAAAGGCGCTTTCTGCAGACGACAACTGTGCAGGTATTTTTTTTTGTTCTCTGTTAGTGAACGTTTGTTTTAATAAAGTGAATACACATTCATTGAATATATACAGAGTACAGCGCTGTTACTGTGTGATATGCATGTAGAGGGAGGGGGGCGGGGCATCTCCACCTAGTGAAAAACTGAGATTTGCATCACAACTGAAAAAAGCAAGCCACAGATGCTTAAATGCAGTGGTAGTCCTGACAATAAAATACTGTACTGTAATGTCATTTTAATTCAAAGGCCATTATACGTAACACCGCACGGCAGTTAACCTTAAACAGTCCACTTTTAACTTTGCAGTCCATTTAATTGCGCGTCAGGCACGCCAGGTCTGATTAATTTTCACACGCGCAGTTAATTTTATACGCGCTGTTTAAAAGTATTTTTTTCACAGTCAAACGGGTTTAAATGGCCCTGCACATCAACAAAGCACTCACTATGCATCTCCAGCCCCGCCCCACCCTTTCGTTTGCTATAGCGTTCACCTATGTAAGAAATAAATAATAATAATAATAATAATAGTCGTACATACCGATCGATCATCTCCGGATCACTCGTTTTATCACCAAACTCCTCAATAATGCGATCCAAGTCATTATTTTATTACTATAACATCTGAAAAAAGCTCTGCAAATGTCCATGATAGTCTCTGTGCGCTGACGCACTCAGCCAGCTTGTTTACTATGACCGCCCCATTATCTGATATCTGATACGATGTATGACTATTCATGAGATACGCCCTTTTTTTTTTCGACTTGTCTCGGCTCCTGTCGCTCCCACTCGGCAATTGAATGGTTTTCTCGGCTTTTTCCGGAGAAAAAACGACTAAACACCCGTTTATTGCGTTGCTATAATGATGTCGGACCCAGTCCGACAAAGGACCTGTGAGGAATAATTGCAATGTGGGACCCAGTCTGACAATGGACCGCAAAGGGTTAAGAATCAACAACATATAAGACTCAAATCACCCGAGACGGATGTGATTCTTATAAACTGTAACTCATAATGTTGAACACATGCAGCCAGGGTTGTTTTTTTGTAAATACTGCAGCTGGAGCATTGGGAACACAAAGCTTAATGCTACCGTTTCTTTCAGTCTATCGTCATCTTACCAGGCACATGAACATGCTTCAAATGCAGACTGTTATTTGTATTAAATGTCACTTTCATTTCTTTTACATTCCCATCACTACAGTTATTGTTTGCAATCATTCTAAGTGATTCCTCTGCTTAAAATTGAGTTATCATTTTTCTCTAAACCAGCCTTTACCTGGTTTTGACGTTGCATGGAATCCTAACCTCTGGGCACTGAAAAGCCTTGCTCATTCCATTTATTGAGAATGTAACCTTTCAACTCTGCCAGCCTCCCGTACAATATTCTCCCTGTTCATATAAATGTTGAGTCGGTGGGGCTGATAGTGTTGGAAGGTTATTTGTCACATGATTTGTATGGCATGAGGACGGCTGTTCAGTCCAGGCAGGATTCTCTAGGCAAGCTCAAAGTCTGGTACAGGCAGATGAAGAGAAAAATGATAAGAACTCAATATTGAAGCAACAGAACCTAGAGCCACGCACAATGATTGCAAACAACAATGATAGGGTAATGTAAAAAAGATTTACAATTTCATTAAAAAGCCACAGGCTTCTTAAACTGTAGCTGTTAGGGGGATTTTTTTTAATGCGTTTTTATTCAATATAAAATCCAAACAATTTGCTTCAACCGTATCAATATAAAAAGCTATTTGTTTTTGTTATTGCTGTCTTTGTGATGAAATTCAATTTCCATTATTTTACAAGTACCAACACTAATTGATTTTTTTTTTTTTTATTCCTTAGGATCCAAATTAAATTTAAAAGTGGGACAGACTACAAGAAAGGTAAGCTTAATAACTTGGAATTTAATTTTAATAATGCTGTATGCTTATAGAATGTGTCTCTACAAAAAATCAGATTACCATATTTGTACATCAGACAGTGGTAGGAGTAAAAAAAAAAAAAGTTAAAGGGTGCCTCCTTGTGGTGTATTTTTTTTTTACACAAATAAATTTGAAGTAAGGTTGTTTTGTGGATGAGTGTTGTTGGATATGCAATGTAATACGTAACATATATATGAACCTTTCCACCTCTTGTGATCTACCCTGGACACCCTTGTTAACAAGGTTCAATCTTTTTTCTTTTATTCTTTTTTTTTTAAATTTAGAGTGACTAATTATTATTTTTATTTATTTTCCCCCAATTTTGAATGTCCAATTATGTTATTTCTCCTCACTGCAACAAGTCCCCACACAACACAAACATCCTGAGGGCATGTGAGCGTCCTCCAATCTCACAAGCCTAAAGGCAGAATCGCTTTGCAATCGCTGAGCAATCCAGAGCAGGGGTGGGCAGGCTACTGATCCTGGAGAACAGAGACCAGCCCTGCTTTTTATCCACTCTGAATGTGCTATGTGTCTGGCCTGTAGGGTTCGCTGTTGCACGATGAGAAGAAGCAATCCATGACGGTTTCCCATCCCCCACCCCGGGAGCATCAGAGCCAATGTGACGCCCCCTTCGGATTCCCCAGCATAGTTCAGTCTCTTTGCACAGTCAGGACACAAACTAGCGCCGTCCAAGCTATGTGACTCCTCCTGCGCTCCCAGTGGCAGCGCTTTAACTGGATGAGCCACTCGGGGACCCCCCAAGGTTCAATCTTTTAAGGAAATATATTTCCTAAAAAATTTTGAATCCAGTTATGGCTTTTTATTTAGGTGTTGTTCATTCCTTTATGGTTTGCCTTTGTAAACCACCTTGAGATGTTTCAGTACAGGAAAGATGCTACAGTATAGAAGTCTAAGTCATATTGTATATTGTTCAAACCCATGGGCATTCTTATTATAACAAGAAAATACATTATATTTTGTCCTACTGTATATGTCTGTCTCTCTGTGCGGAACAGCACCCTGTATATTAGTACATATCCTATATGCAATGAGAGTTTGGAAAATAAGCCCTCATGTCTATGTACAGTAACTCCATGCATTTTCAAAAACACACACCTTTGCTTGTGAGAAAACCTGTATTTGTGTGTCCATCTCTCTCTCTCTCTCTCTCTCTCTCTCTCTCTCTCTCTCTCTCTCTCTCTCTCTCTCTCTCTCTCTCTCTCTCTCTCTCTCTCTCTCTCTCTCTCTATATATATATATATATATATATATATATATATATATATATATATATATATATATGCAGTACGACCCGACCCTGAAGGGCCTTATAAAATTTATGGATTTGAAGAAAAAAAAAGCACGAATCATGTTTAGAGCAAAACATTTTTTTTTAATTAAATATCCTTACGCCAATAAAGTAGTCCCATTTATAACTCTGAACTACACACCAAGTTAAGCTGAGTAAATTAATGTAATTAAAACATGTAAAAGAAAGTACATCTTTATTTTTGATATTGTGCACATTGCCATTGAAAAGATACACAAATATGTATGTACTGGTTGATGTCCATAAATGTGAATCCCAGCAAACTGTGAAGATCATGTGCATCTAAACCATGTATTAATTATAAATACTATTAACGTATTTTCTTTTCTTGTTAAAGGACTTGTGTACCTACAACAGTACCTTTGGAAAAACAGAGGCGAGCAAATCTGTGCAAAGGCCAAACCAGGATTCATTATCTGGCCCAGTCTCCCCAATGCAGTTTCCTGCTTTTGACAGAACACAGAACCCAAAGCTGCACAACTCCAGAGAACTGAAAGGGAATGTCCTGGATGTCCGCTCTGCCGGAATCATGACACGACAGAGGCAGCTCTTGCTTAAAAACACCCCCTATTTCAAAGCTCTCAATAGCTCCACTGTGTCCACATCCATGCAAGGAGACACAAAGTGGGATAAACTGTACAAGACTCAGGAGGAAAGGAAACGGCTCATCAGAGATGTCTGTGCCAAATACAAAAGTAACAGTAAGAAGACTATCACACCCCACCACGTCTCCAGGATCTTTGTGGAGGACAAGCACAAACTGTTATACTGTGAGGTTCCTAAAACAGGCTGCTCCAACTGGAAGAGGGTCTTGATGGTCTTGGAGGGGTTTGCATCCTCGGTGAAGGACATCCAGCACAACACAGTGCACAACGGGAATCACCTGAGGAGGCTGGATAGTTTCGACAAGCAGGGAATCCACGAGAGACTCAACACCTACACTAAAGTACTTTTTGTCCGAGAGCCATTCGAGAGGCTGGTGTCAGCTTTTCGGGACAAGTTTGAGCATCCCAACAGTTACTACCACCCCGTCTTCGGGAAGCCCATCATTTCGAAGTACCGTGTCAATGCCTCCAAGGCGGCGCTAAGAACAGGTTCTGGCGTGACCTTCAAAGAATTCCTGCAGTACCTGCTTGACGTGCACAAGCCTGTGGGGATGGACATTCACTGGGACCACGTCAACCGGCTGTGCAGCCCCTGCCTCATCAACTATGACTTCATAGGCAAGTCTGAAAGCATGAGGGAGGATGCTGACTTCTTGCTTCACCTGACTGATGCCCCAAAGAATTTGACTTTCCCCACCTTCAAAGACCGGCACTCCAATGAGGAGAGGACATCTACTAAAATCACCCAGCGATATTTTGCACAGATAGCACCTTCTGACAGGCAAAGAGCCTATGATTTCTATTACATGGACTATCTAATGTTTAATTACTCAAAGCCTTTTAAAGATTTATATTAACTTTAGGTGGGCTATACTGCATTTATGTTTTAAATGCTTAGAAAAAAGAAATCGGCTAGACAAATTAGACAAAAGGCATTTGCCAAAATGTTTTTCTACATAACTGTTTGCACCAGTCTATAAATAACTCCTATTTTTGAAGGTTTTACAAAACTAGAACCCTTAACAACTTTAACATTGTCATAGAATTTGCTCCTCAAGAACCAGAACATGCCCCACAACCCTAATTGCAAGACACGTAACCCTGAAGGTATTAAAATCCCTTTCCTGTTACAGGTTATTAGTTTCAGTAATCATTTTCAATTTAATTTCGTATTTCTAATTCATTTTCTTCACTATGAAAAGTCTCTGGAGGCAAAAACACAATAGGACAGCGTACTCCGCCATGTTGTTTCGCCTATATTAATGTCCCTCTATCATTTCTTTTTTGTTGTACAGATTTCCTTTTCAATTATATCTCCAGTTATTATTATTTGATTATTTAGCAGACGCCTTTATCCAAGGCAACTTACAGAGACTAGGGTGTATGAACTATGCATCAGCTGCAGAGTCACTTACAATTACGTCTCAACCGAAAGACGGAGCACAACGAGATTAAGTGACTTGCTCAGGGTCACACAATGAGTCAGTGGTTGAGGTGGGATTTGTACTGGGGACCTCCTGGTTATAAGCCCTTTTCTTTAACCACTGGACCACACAGCCTCCTTGACACACGTTGTGCCACCTGAAACTGTGAGATAGGCAAATTATTTCTCTAGAAAGGATACTCTCAAAGAGGTACTTGATACGAAACATCTCAGTTATCTTCCTCTTGATATACTTTGTATATCATTTTCTATTTCAGCCATCACATCCTGGTGACTTTTTAAAAAGCTTCTTGCTTTTTTAATACCTGCAGACTAAGAGCAACATGGATACTCTATATCAGAGAAGTCAGAAATGCAAAGTCACTAGGTCAGCACTGCAAGATCATAGTAGATAATTGTCAGTATAGTCTTGACTTTTTTTTTATCTTTGCACATAAAATGATTCACTTTTTTAAACCAGAATACCAGGAACATACCCGAAATAATTTGGATTACTGTCCTGCTGAGTCCAGGAGTCCCGAGACCCAATTTTGCACGGTGACCTGTGATATGACTTTCCTAGTTTCATTTTGCACATGACAGGCTGGTCCCTGTGTTTTCTGTTTACACTGTTTGCTTTGTAAATCAAATCAAAACAAAGCTTTTAGATTAGATTTTAGATTAGGTCAAATGTTCCCTTGATATGTAAGTGACTTTTTTATTTTATTTTATAAAATATATATATGTTATGGACCGTTGCCGAAATCGGGCAGTTGCCTTAATGCCCGGGCAGTTGGCAAAGTGCCCAGCTGCAGCGGTCAGATGCCAAATTAGCTTCGAATTTTATGTCACTTCACCAACTGCCCGGGCATTACGGCAACTGCCCGATTTCAGCAACGGTCTATAACATATATATACACAACCAGTTCCATTATATATTGTATAGTATTGTAAGAAACCAAATGCAGTTCACTTTTAAAGTGGTGATAGCCAAGGCTTTAAAATCATACAGCTACAAATGCCAAGGCAGCTTTATGAAGTATTCTGAGTTCTGTTGCTCTAATATTTGGGATTGTTAATAATTTTTCTCTGCTGTTGCTCTGTCTAACATAGGCCTGGTGTTGTTGGGACATCAGAATCATATTCCACCTCTGTTGACCCCATCGGCTTTATGGTACAGAAGCAAGAGAAAGGTCACAGTATTACATGATTCCTCAAGAACTAGACATGCAAGACACATGGCCAAACAATTTGTAAGTAAAATGGCAGTGAGGTAGATTGAGAAAGCTATATTGTATGTCTTTAAAGCCTACTTGCAAAACACTAAATATAATGTCTGACTTTTCAATAACTTCATAATGAGGTCATTTAATTGCATTATCAATAGGTCCCCACCAAAAAAAAAAAAAAAAAAACTAATTCACAACCTACCCTAGGACCCTCTGACATCACTTGTCCTTCTTATTAATTACCCAGTTTCTGTCCCTAATAAGATGATTAGAAGTGAATTATTGAGGTCCACAGCCAGTATAATATCTTGTTTGATACTGGACTTAATGATGCAATTGACCTCGGGAAGGAAAAATTGTGAGGGGTGAGGGGTGAGGGGTGAGGGGTGAGGGGGAGAGTATACATGAGATCTGTTGACTGTTATGGATCAGTGCAGAGTGAGTTCTGCTCTGTTGGTCAGTGGGTCAGGGCAGAGTGAGTTCTGCTCTGTTGGTCAGTGGGTCAGTGCAGAGTGAGTTCTGCTCTGTTGGTCAGTAGGTCAGTGCAGAGTGAATTCTGCTCTGTTGGTCAGTGGGTCAGTGCAGAGTGAGTTCTGCTCTGTTGATCAGGCATACACAACACACTAACTAAAGACCTCTATTCATCTGCAGAGCAAGTACAGTGATTGAAAAATCTATTCAGCTGCCCCTTTCGGGACACTCATTGTCCAACCCCACTCCGACCCTTGTTTACTATCCCTGAATAGAAAAATGTGCCAATACAACAAGTGTTGAAAGATCTGTTATATTCAACTCTACAATATGAATAACCTGAAAAACTATTTTTCTGTTACTGGATCTCATTTTGTAATCTTCATTTAAATCCATCAACCGAATGACTGGGCGAGTCACACTTCCAAATGAAGCAAAAGCTGAGCTTGCTTAAGCAAAGGAATTCCACAAATTTATCTGTTTTAATTTCATTTTCAACATGCTTTCTTTTATCAAATGGTACTTGTTATATAAACAGAATACCGCATGGAGTGCTGTGCTTGATTCATGAGAATGTTTTATTTCTGCAATGGTGACTGCCAGGGCAGGTATAACAGAGAATGTTGTAGCAGTCATCATTGAGGAAACCCAATCGCCCTGCTTTGATACTGAATAGATAGCATACAAGGGGTCGTGACATTGTTGGTAGTCTTGATTAATCAAATATTTTGACTGGTTATCTATTCGTGGATACCAAGATAGGTAGGGACTAATTTGATCAGCCTATCTCCACGTGGGATAACAGCTTGTGACAGGATAGCCGCAGAGGGAAGACTCAGAGTCAGGAAAATGCAGTGAAGCTAAATACTTTAATTGACCAAAAACACAAAAAATGAAAAAGGCACGAGGGCCAAACACAAAACAAAGGTATCAAACAAAACACTGGAACAAAATAAATAAAATTAAACAAGTATTTCTACGCACGCACGCACACCACTTACTCTGTGTCTCTAGAAACCAAACCAAACCAAACCACACCACACCACACCACACCACACCACACCACACCACACCACACCACACCACACCACACCACACCACACCACACCACACCACACCACCCACCCAGACAAAGGATTTCTCCTGGCTTTTATGGTCTGTGGCTGGAGCCCAATTAATCAATAATTAACAATTAACCAATTAAGGCTCCAGCCACATTCTCACATGCATTTTGCAGGGAGGAATTTAACCCCCTCCCTGCCGATCCAAAACAAACAAGAATTATAATGAAAATCATAATGAAAACAACAATAAAAATGATAATAAAATTACAGAGGCGGGCTGGCACTCCATCACACAGCTGTTTTTTTGTTTTTTTTTTTTATAGTATAAGAAGAAAAAGTATTTGTTGCCCATTTTACCCTAATCAGACCGCTTGTTTAGAGGGGGTTTGATTTGATCAACCTATAATCCTGGATAATCCACAGATTTATTTTAAAGCATTTTATAGTACCATGAATCACCATGGATTTCATCAATCACTTTTTTTAGAGGTTATCACAGGTCTGATTAGAGTAAAATGGGCAACAAATACTTTTTTAGTCACTGTATTTGCTGTTTGGATCAATAGAGAAGGTTCCACTGTCATCAACCAAGCACTTTCCACAAGCAATATTTGTACTAAATATTTATGAACGGGGAACTCACTTGACTTTTCAAATTTGTTCAATATTTTTCTGTATGTTTTTAATAAATGAAGTACTGTTTAATTGTAACCCATGGCTATCTGAAATGAAATAATTACTATTTAGACTTGGTGATTGGTATGAATGTTTATGATTTAAATCAAAGAGAGATTTATATGTTTGCAGTTTTATCCAGCTCCTGTTTGTGTAGTGGCTTTGACAGTCAATAGTTTTTTGTTTTTTTTTAGTGCTGATTTTGCTTTGGGTTAATGAACAATGTACCAATGGGAATGTGGGTGTTTTATTGGGTGTTTTATTTAACCTGTGAATATGATTACAGACTGGGCCTGAGGCGCTTCTGAGATTTATAGATCTTTATAAATATATATATATATATAACAAGTGAATGTACATATGTTTTTATTGTTGGTGCACAAGTGTACAAAATATACATTATATACAATTTCACTCTTTGCCTTATGTTACACTGCCAAGTAATAATAAAATCAGGAATTATTGATATCTCTGCTACAACTACTATGTCTACAAATACATGTTAGAAATTGTATTCACCTTTTTCAGAGTGTGTGCTTCTGGTTGTTTATCAGTATATGGGTAGTGAGACTGACAGTAAGACAGTTAGATATTCAAGAAAGAAAGAAAGAAAGAAAGAAAGAAAGAAAGAAAGAAAGAAAGAAAAAGTCTCATTCAGTCCTGATTTTTTTTTTTTATCAAGTTGAACAAGAAACTTCTTTATTAAGTATACATGAGAACAGGACACAATTTTGTTTTGTTTTTTACATATATTTATACACTACCTCAGACTGGGTTCCAACGTGATTTTTGACAATGTATGTTAGCATATAGTCCTAAAATAAGGTGGCACCTTGAGGTCCCGCCAGGACTGAAAGGGTTAAAAAAGTCTCCTTGTTCAAAAACCTATTCCTGCTTTCAACTCAATCACCCTTTTCACCCGCCAAACCTTGTCAAGTTACTGGAGGTGAGGGCTGCAGTCTGGACTTGTGGGGTATCAGACAAGTAGGGGCCACTGAGCAGGATGAGGTGCACTAACCCCAGATTCCCACCGTAGTCCACAGGAATGCAATTCTGTGGCTTGCTCTTGTGTAAAATCAAGTCACAGGTATCTTTGATCTATTGATCTTTTCTGTCTAGGACTTTGTTTTAAAAGTTTAATCTGAAAGACTACAGGATAGCTCTCTTCCCTACGCCCCCCCCCCCCGGTAAACAAAGCTGGGAAGGAGGAAGCGAACTCTGATGCACAACAGGGACGAATGGATTGAGGTAAGATGTAAAGCCCTTTCTAGGTGATCATTGAACGTGTTGTTAATCGAATGATGAATGAGATACTAGACATTTGACTGACGAATGTCTGGTAACAGCCTAATATGCTTGATGTATACAATTTTAATCTATCTTAAAAGTGAGTTCCCAGCCTGAACCACCGTTTTGCTAAAAGCCCCAAAATGCCATTCCAATAGCACGTTCATTCTATTTATAAGACGGAACACAAATAGCACGGTCTTGTAACTGGCTTCTGACTACAGCGTTATAAATGGGCTCCACTGTGTTCAGCCTACATGATTTAATTCAAAAGCGTTTACAATTGGGTATGTTGTCTTTGATTTAAATACAAGATTAATGGTGTCCACATATTTTGACAAAGCAATTTCACCTGGCCTGCTGAAGAATAAATTAATCATTTTTTCCCACTCTAAAATATCTGAATAGGTATCACAGACCAGTCATTTATCAGGGAATGGGCTATAAGGAAGAAAAACTGACTGCTCTAATCTGCCAAATAGCACACCGATTAAAAACTGTAGACTAGGCGGAAGTTTCTTTGACAGACTGACACAAGTCACATGCTCTTGAGATCAGGCGTTTCAAACCAGGCTTGACTGAAAACACCCCCTTGTGCGTGGGTAAACTCAACATGTCACGAAAAAGAGGTCAAAATTCATTCTGTCTAAAAAAACAAAAGAAGTTGAAAGGACAAAACAAAAAAGCAAGTAGTGACATAATAAATATTTGTATATATCCAAAGTGGCTTTATATATGATTTAAACAATAGGGTTTAGAAAATTCTTCTAATTTTATACAGGATATCATCTACAAGGGATTTTGCTATTATGATTCATCTGACTAAAGCAGGATTAAAAGCTGCCAAAATGTAATGTTCCTGGACCAAGGAAACAAGAGTGCACATGACAAGTAAGTAATAACAGCAGCTGTTGGCAGGCAAGGACTGCAAATGATTGGGCAAACAGCAGAAATTGGCACAAACTTGAATTCATCAGGGAGCACAGAGCTTAGAACTGGCACAGGGAAAGCCTGAAATCTGGCGCTGGCCCCCTTATTAAAATATAACTAATATATAAAAGAAATATCTAAATCCAGTTGGATTTTTTATTTATAAATAAGCACAGAATGAATAATAAAGTAAAAAGAAGTAAAAAAAAAAAAAAAAAAGCTATATTAAAAAAAAAAAAGCTATATTCTTGCCTGGCAAGAGTTTCAAAAGGCAATGTCTCCTTTCTATAAAAGACCTTCTGCAATGTTCTGTAGCCATTACATTCCGAGCAGGTTTGCTTGTGATGTGGTCAAAACTTTTCCATGACCTCCCAGTGGGACCCAACCCCCAGTCTGAGAATCACTGTTCCAGTTAATAGGGAATGAATCCAAGCTAGTTCTGTATTCATGTACAGCAGTAACAGAGGCCTGCGGTACTCTTTATGAAGAACATGTCAGAGTCAGGTGAGGAACATTGCAATTGTGATTGTAAAGCCCCTCTTAGTTACTTATAGTGATGAAGCCACCTGCAGCCCAGCAAACAAGCTGGGTAAGAGGTGAGCTGATCAATTACAATGAGACTGTTTTTACATGGGACAGATAGACATACGTGTGCCTGACAATCTTTTGATTCCCGTATTAAATTGTTGTAGTTGTAGTCAGTAAAAAGAATGAAAACATATTAGGCAAAATCTGAGGCTTGCTACAATGGTACTTGCCTATGGATTTGGAATCTTTTCGATCATGGTATAGGGATATTCCGGAGACTGCTGGTCACTGCTAGCCAGATGTATGGATGCTCCTTTGATATTTTGAATTTATAAATTTACTGGATATTTGTCCTTGTTGGTATAAATTGTGTCTTGTTATTGTAATGTGTTTAAACTCTGTTTATCTGCTGATTTTACCTGATTTTTATCAGGGACCCCTTGTGAACAAGGCTTCAGCTTCAATGCTTACTTTACAGGTTAAATAAAGTCTGTGCTGCAGAGAGTTGGTTCCCCAGTGAACTGCTGAGAGACCACTAGATGGCAGCACAGAGGCAGACGCGGCAGTGCACTGGCAGCATACTAAAACTCTCTCAGATCATCCCTGGGGGCGTGGTGCTGTTTTTCATCACACACCAGTTCTACCCCTTCTCTCTGACCCCTCCCCATTAATTAGAATATTTCCTCTCAGTAATTGGGATCTTTTGCGGCCAAAGGTTCGCAATATAGTTATTCAGAACTGCAGCAGTAAAAATTCTGTTTAATTGCAAAGGTAAGGTTAGTTTATATTGTAGAATGTTTTTGCCTTTTAAATTGAAAACTTTAACCAGTCTAAAATACATGGTTAACAACTTGATATTTGAAATGCTCACAAAAAGTCACAAAAAATATATTATTATGCACAGAACATACTTGATATTATAACAAACATTTTAATGCCTTTATGAGATTTCAAGGTAAATTATTAATAATATTTTTTTAATTGAGCCAATTTACAGTATGGAACCTGTTTGTATTATCTGCAAAATAAAAACCAGTCACACCCAGGCACTATTTATTTATGTATTTACTTAGTAAAAGCCATTTGGGGTTACGCAGGGAAATCTGAACACATTTTTATCAGGAAAGCTGAGGTGTTCAACATATATACCTCTTCAATTTTCACTTTGAAATCACATCAGTGGTTGTCTGACGAGGTACGTTTAGCTTTACGTTCATTTATATGGTTAATACCTGTAACCCACTTTATTCCAGCACATGGTTTTCCTGTTTTTCAATGCAGTTGACTAAGGCCAGAGAAGAAGACAATGATATGATATCTTTAGGAAAATATTTTGCAACCTGTATCTTCAAAATTATGCTCTGTATTTACAGTACAAATACAGCCCCCGGGGCCCCGTAGTGGTAATACAGCCCCCGGGGCCCCGTAGTGGTAATACAGCCCCCGGGGCCCCGTAGTGGTAATACAGCCCCCGGGGCCCGTAGTGGTAATACAGCCCCCGGGGCCCCGTAGTGGCAATACACTCCTCGGGCCCTGTAGTGGTAATACAGCCCCCGGGGCCCCGTAGTGGTAATACACCCCCTGGGGCACCCTAGTGGTAATACAGCCCCCGGGGACCCCTAGTGGTAATACAGCCCCCAGGGCCCCGTAGTGGTAATACACCCCCTGGGGCCCCGTAGTGGTAATACAGCCCCCGGGGCCCCGTAGTGGCAATACACTCCTCGGGCCCTGTAGTGGTAATACAGCCCCCGGGGCCCCGTAGTGGTAATACAGCCCCCGGGGCCCCCTAGTGGTAATACACCCCCTGGGGCACCCTAGTGGTAATACAGCCCCCGGGGACCCCTAGTGGTAATACAGCCCCCAGGGCCCCGTAGTGGTAATACACCCCCTGGGGCCCCGTAATGGTAATACAGCCCCCGGGGCCCACTAGTGGTAATTCACCCCCTGGTGCACCCTAGTGGTAATACAGCCCCCGGGGACCCCTAGTGGTAATACACCCCCTGGGGCACCCTAGTGGTAATACAGCCCCCGGGGACCCCTAGTGGTAATACACCCCCTGGGGCACCCTAGTGGTAATACAGCCCCCGGGGCCCCGTAGCGGCAATACAGCCCCCGGAGCCCCGTAGTGGTAATACAGCCCCTGGGCCCCCTAGTGGTAATAAACTCCCTGGGGCCCCCTAGTGGTAATACAGCCCCTGGGCCCCCTAGTGGTAATAAACTCCCTGGGGCCCCCTAGTGGTAATACAGCCCCTGGGGCCCCGTAGTGGTAATACACCCCCTGGGGCACCCTAGTGGTAATACAGCCCCCGGGGCCCTGTAGTGGTAATACACCCCCTGGGGCCCCCTAGTGGTAATACACCCCCGGGCCCCATAGTGGTAATACAGCCCCTGGGGCCCCCTAGTGGTAATACACCCCCGGGGCCCCGTAGTGGTAATACACCCCCGGGGCCCCGTAGTGGTAATACAGCCCAGTAAGATGGATTTTTAAAGGACTTCTATTGTATTATAAATTAAACTAGACTGGTATGGTTTCTTTTATGAAAGATAAAGATGAAAATATTTTGCCTTAGATTAAATTATAATTGCTTATTAAATACTAAATGGAAAAAATGATTTACCAAGGCACTGACATGGAATGTTATCAGTAGGGACCTACCTAATTCGCGATTTCGTGGATTTCGCGGAAATCGGGAAATTGAGGGGTCACCACGAAATTCACCTCTTAGGGGCCAATGCATACAAACAAGTACGGAGAGGAAAAAAAATGAACTACTGCACAACGCAAGCGACGCAAACTACGTATTTTCCTTCTGTAGATAGCCCATTTTTATTCCTTCGCCCTCCCGTGTGCACTGCACTTAAGCAAAAAACAAACAAAAAATGTCCACAAGTAACATTCAAATGACAACGTTTATTATTTAAATGACAACGTTTTAATCAGCCTATCTTTACTTTACTGCTTTTATGTGACCGGTACTGTGCAGGACTGGGGGGCGGGACAAAGTTGGTGCTGCATTGTTTTGATTTAGGTTGCTAAAATCTAGTTTTCAGCATTGGAGGGAAAATAGTAGAAATGGACGACAAAGAAAGCAAACTATATTTCGGCTGATGATCGTTTCAAGATATTTCCCAAAGAAACTGTACATGCAGACTGAGGTAATTGTTTTGCATATCTTAATGTGTATTTGGAGAAAATACGATCGATCCCTATTTAGCTTCAGAATCACACATTAAACAAACGGCAACTACAGAGGCTACTGAACAGAACGTAAAATAAACAGCTTTCAGAAACCAAACTGGAAAGTCAGCCCAGACAAGAAGTATTCCTGTCTGCAAGTTAAATCAGTACTAAAACGATCCAGCACAGCCACCTCGCTTCAACCTGCTGCTTACAGTTGGAATTTTAGACCCGAATAGCCACGTCTTCTTTGTTTTGACTCGGTACTAATAAAATAAATTATTGGATGGGACAAATAACATGACAACGAACGTTGCCCTTGTGTAACCGAGTTTTTGGGCTGTTTCTAATCGATTTCCACATCTGTATAACTTGGCAAAGCTTTGCCTTAACTTCCAACCAATTCAGTGGATGCAGAACGTGCAGTCTCTATTTTTAGGCTTTATAGTGTTCTGAAATACTGTCTACTTAGGTTTATTTAATGTTTAAACATGTCCGCGAAATCCTAATTTTATTCCGCAACATACCCGTGAAAAATACGTAAATTTACCGCGATTTACGTAGAGCCCTACTTATCAGTATCCAAGCTCGTTCTTTTTGAATTTCAGGCAGGAACACGTCCTCAAAATGATGTACCGGTGTGATGAGGGGGTGGGACTTACAGCTGGAGAGGCGGGGCCAGTGCACTGACTGTATTGCAGAGTAAAACCATGCAGAAGGTGAGACACTTCCTATCTTTGAGGCTGTATAGTAAGTTAACTGGCAATCAGCACACTGTTTCGGAGTTGCTTCAAGTGGTAAGAGTTACAGAATATCAAGTTGGTTAATAAATACAGAGGGTAAAACACTATATATATATAGAGAGAGAGAGAGAGAGAGAGAGAGAGAGAGAGAGAGAGAGAGAGAGAGAGAGAGATAGATAGATAGATAGATATAGATATATATATATACGTATATATATATATATATATATATATATATATATATATATATATATGAGCTTGAGCATTTTTTTTTGGTCAAAATATGTATATATATATATTATATATTTATTTCTTAGCAGACGCCCTTATCCAGGGCGACTTACAATCGTCACATTATACATTATTTCACATTATACAGATATCACATTATTTTTACGTACAATTTTACCCATTTATACAGTTGGGTTTTTACTGGAGCAATCTAGGTAAAGTACCTTGCTCAAGGGTACAACAGCAGTGTCCCCCACTGGGGATTGAACCCACAACCCTCCGGTCAGGAGTCCAGAGCCCTAACCACTACTCCACACTGCTGCCCATAGTAACTCGACAGTACTTGCACACTTAAATTGTACCTTCTTTCCATTGCTGTCTTCCACAACGAAATCCCTATGGTCACGGGTACATTCTTCTGGGGTTTTTGTGTGTAGGCATTTTTGTACATTTCGCCACAATTCTGTTTTAAATCCTCCGTATTTTAACTGTAATACAGCTTTAAATTCCGCTAACAAGCCTCCATCCTAATTGTAATCTTGTTTTAAATCTCGCAAGTGGAGTCTCCAATAGAAATGTAGGAATGTGCTGTCACTCAGTAGTTGGGGCGGGTTTAAAGTATTCAGAACTAATCAATGATAGATACAAGTCAGGAAGGCGGGAGGACATCGCCCAGCAGCACAGGGAAATATATTTATTATTATTTTTGTAGTAGGTTTTATTTTTTTTAATGTGAAAAGGGTAAAGTCAACGTGAATAAATTAACCATTTCCACAGTTTTTATGGCTATCCACCAATCTGTTTATTGGCTATCCACCAATTTAATTTTTTTGTGTCGGGGGTGTTTAATCGGGTTTTATCGGTTAAAACTGAAAATCAGAAACCCTACTTATATTACATTTAAGATTTTGCTGCTTACTTATCATTCCCTGTGCATATGAAATTGTCATGAAACTGATATTGTTATTTTGCCCTGTTCTGTACACATTGTTGACATACGTCATAGTGTGACAAAGATCGAATGATTCTTGGTGTTAGATCTCCTTCCCGACCTGTGAGGCCGCTGTGTAAAGGGAACAGAGTACCCTGGACTGAATGGCCTGACTATTCATTCCCCGGGTTCAGCGGAAGTCGGCCATCTAGAAAGGGGGTGGAGCTACGGTACACTAAATCATTGACCCGGAAATGAAACGATGTGGCATATGTGGATTGGAGGAGCGGTTGCACTCATTAACCAAGGGGTCATGGTTGACGGTATATAAGGGGACATAGTGATGTGATCTGTTCCTTTATTTATGGTTACTATGAAACTGAAAGGACCTGTGTATTGTTATAGAGAACCGTGAGTGTTTTGTTTGTTTTGTCTGTCTGTCTAAAACTCTGTTATTGTTCATTGTTCACTAGACTAGACGGCTAACACGATCCGGAGCTGTCGCCCACGGCCAGCACTAAACCCGGACAACACTGCACTACTTGTTCATCACTGTTGCACGTAATACATTGTACTTCACCACAAGCACTACAGCATTCACTTTGGACTTGTGACTGTGTTTGTGTCTAATTGTGTTTAGTACTGTGTTTATTATTTACAGGACTGCAACCCTTTATCATTACTGTGCAATACACAGCGTATTGCAAACTCTTTATTATTTGCTGCGTGGTCATCAGACCATTGGATTATAAATAAAACAAACCATTTCACTCATATTTTGTTGTCTGTTTGTATCATTGGATTACTGCACCTGCACTTCACCTGCTCTATACCTGCGCACTAATTACCACTTTGCCACACGTGGTCATCACCTGCTTCCTCATACTTGTAGCTCTAGTTTAGAATTTATAGTAGTAACGGGGGATCTATAGTGTCTGTCTATAGTGACCCAACAATCATGTTAGGTTTTACACTAAAACTAAAATTAGGTGTTTGTTTTCTACTTTCTTCCATAGCCTTCTGAGCCGAATGAATGCAGTAGTTTAAGCCGCCATTGTACCCTGATATCGATGGCCATTTGCAAGACAATAATGCTCTCATACATCATGCTACAATTGTGCATGAATGGTTTGTGGAGAATGACAGAGACTTCAGACATTTTCCATGCCCACCACAATCCCCAGATATCAGTCCAACGGAGCATGTACGGGATGAACTTGAACAATGTATTTGTCATCACAATCATCTACCTACCTCTCTGCACCAATTATGTGAAATACACTGAGTGTACAAAACATTAGGAACACCTGCTCTTTCCATGAAATAGACTGACAAGGTGAATCCAGGTTAAAGCTATGATCCCTTATTGATGTAACCTGTTAAATCCACTTCAATCAGTGTAGATGAAGGGCAAAAGGGGGTGCAACTGAATATTAGGAAGGTGTTCCTAATGTTTTGTACACTCAGTGTATAATAGTGACTGAATTATTATTATTATTATTTATTTATTAGCAGACGCCCTTATCCAGGGTGACTTACAGTCGTAAACAAAAAATACATTTCAAGAATCACAGTACAAGTATTAATACAATTAAGAGCAAGATAAAATACAATTAACATCCCTCAAGATATCTTCCAGCAACATGTGGAGTCTAGGTGACCCAGTCCGATATTAGGTCCTATATAAAGTGACTTTGCTGATTATATGACATCTGTTTTAAGTTAAAAAGATGATACTCTCTTCCTCCCATAGGAAGCATGTTTGTTGATATTTTACAGGAAACTGTTTAAACATGGGTATATAACCTAAAAACCTTCTTCATATGTGTAAAAGTAAACACAGCTTCAATAACATATAAATGATGAGGAGGTGCACCTTTCGTTAAGATTTCAGGGCTTGTTTGTTATTCACAGATAATTGTATGTTTAACAAATACTTTTGAGGGGAACAAAAATTGCTTGCGGCTGTTTTGAAATCTGTGAGGCAGTTGTAACCATGGGGATAAACAGTGAATTGTGAGCCAAAACTGATGGTACTGAGCAAATATGGAAAACCCATTTGAGATCACCCTAATACAAACACATAGCTCATGGTTATTCATGGTTAACTATGGTATCCAAAAAGCCAATTGTTTTATCATGATAGTATTTCACCTCAATGGCACCAGTCCTTCACAGACTGTTATATGTATCTATTTAGAAAAAAGGTGAGAGTAAGATAAGAGCCACAGGTTTAAGGTGTTATAGACAGGTTTATCAATATGTATGTCAAGCCCTGTACCTTAGATAACTTTTAAGGCATTTTTTCTTTTTCAGAAGCGCACGCAGTAGTTGAGCCCACTGTCGTGGATCAATTCCAATACAAGTTCAATTCTGGCTTGCAATTCTCAACAAGGCTTCAATTCCCCAGTCCGAGGCCCTGGAAACAATCAGTGCGTTTTCACATAAGACATGTTCTGAATACTTACAGTATTCATGATATGAGTATGACTAATATAATCTCTTTTTATACTTGAGCAGAGTCAATCATACAGAATGAAGATATGTATATTATTGTACATAGAGTAAAACCTCTATTATCTGAACTAGCTGGGACCAGGCGGTGTTTGGATAACAAATTGTTCAGATAACTGAATTGCAAATTGTTTGTGTGACTTTCTCAATCAATAAACTTCTAGAAAGATATAATTAAAACCACTTAATCTTGCAGTACTACATTATACTGTAAATACCAGAGATTGATGGCTGAATAATGCACTTTCTATGATAAGGCAGAAGAGCTCTGCACACAACAAGAGACAGGCTCAATGTAATCAATGTAATGTAATATATTCATTGAGAAAATGTTATTATTACAAGCGTACATTTGCAAGAAGAAAAAAAAGAGACACTTCACAAAAGCCTGTGCATGCATGTGCGATTGATTATACAGAGTAATATAATCTCCTAACACAACCCGAATCAAATCCGGACAAAACGCACACAGGACCCTAATTTGTCAATCACGACCCCCATAACATGCTATTTCCCAACACAAGCACTGCCACAGACACACACACAACACACACTGGTGTGTGTCAACGGTGAACCACCTGGGGAACTGGCTGGTCCTTAGCCAAGTTTCCTCTTTGGTGATAGCACACTACAATGCTTCATATACACTGAGCAAAAAATATGATTGAAAAGTAAGAAGGAAAGAAATGCAGACTCTGCATGAAAACCGTCAAATCCAACTGATTAAATGTTGCATCTCTAGTAATTTGTTTTGGATGCAAATCACCTGTGAAACGAGAACCTACTGTGAGTCTTCCATCACAGTTTGTCTGATCTGCTGTCTGTGACTGAAACTTTGCAACAAGGAGATGCAGATTACAGACTACATCTGCAGGATTCCACGTGTATGACATAAGGAATAATGCACACCCAACTGTATAATAAGGCTGTAATTCTGTCGAGGGCTTCTGGTGAAATATAAATCACCATCAAAATGTCATCAAAAACATTTTCATTGTCATGAATTTAAATGCATTTTTTCTTCCTCCTCAAAAATAATTTGAAATCTGGACGTCATTTTGATCTGCTGATTCTGCCGGCTGGTTTGTGCAGCTGTACAAGTCGAAATGAATTATGTGAAGGAGAGTCTATTTACACAAACAGGCCTGCAACACAAATCACAGGTGAAAACTCGTATTGGGCCGTACCTCCTCCATGGTTAAACAGAGTCTCTCTGATCTCTAAGTAGCAAAGTCTCTGTGGATCATCTTTTGGGAGTTTCAACTTTAGCTCATAGGTTTACTTTAAAGGATTCCTAAACAGACGCTGCAGAACCTTGGCTTTTATTTTATAAATGTAGTACTCAAAAAAAGAAAAGCTGCCATCTGGCCTGCCTTCACTCGTAATGTCGATGGAATTCGAAGGGAGGATACAATTAAAAGGAACAGAGCATCTGTGCCGGGCCCATGTGCTCCAAACAAAACCACAAAGATTCCTCTTTCCTATGATAATGATCCTTTTGCAAGGATTTTCACGTCAATACATTTTGGTATCCGCTTCCATTCATTTACGCAGAGAAATGGCGGGCATGAGCCAAGCAATAGGAGCCAAGCTTGTACCCAAAACTGAGGATTAACCTGGTAAAACATTTCTCATTACCCTAATTGAAAGTCATTCAGTCGGAGGCTGCTTGATGGATTTCCAGAAGTGCATGCAATTTATGTGCATTGTGTATCATCTATTTATAAACCATGGTACTACTAACGATAATTGTATTGCCGCACATTCCCTCTGAACATGATGGGAGACTACATTTGGGGGCTGATTCGTGAAAGTGATTTACAGTATAATCGTAAATCTCGAAAAACTAATCACTTCTAAATCTTTTGTAGTCATTTTTGTATTACTTTAGTATAAATACATGTTAATTTGGATTCATATGTTGTTTTTTTCTGACTTTATGTGAACGAAAAGACACAAATTTGCCCGTTTTCTCATTGGAAATAGGTACATTTCAAAATATCACTGTCCTGGTCACAAAAGCAAAGTTTGTGGGGAATAATAGCCATTTTCTATACTTTTGAGGCATAAGCAATTAAAATAACACTTACTACCCAGGAACAAAAATTGTGTTACATTCATTTTGCCCGGGTCCTTGTAAAAATGTGAATCCAAGGAAATGAAACTGCAGATAAGAGGCTCAGCGTGGATTAACTGGCAGCATTACACGGTCTGAGAGCAGAAGTCGTGTCAGTGTGCAGATAACAGAACGAGAATGACTATTTCAATGATGTAAGCTATGGCAGATCTACATACTGTATAGTATTACAGCTGGTTGACCATTTCAACACAACTGTACAAGAACCAAAGATAACTAATTAGAGATAACTAATTAGTTTGTGTCTCAGTTGCTTTATATAGAAAAAGTCATTCAAATGTTATCTATAGGAAGATCCAAGACCAACCTGGTTGAGTTATCTGTTACGTTTTTCAGCTGCACAATGAAAGCAGTCCGTAAAACTCTCTTTTCTTTCAGATATAAAATTGGAGCTGCTGCTGGGTCAGTCAGTAAGTAGTCTGCAGCAATGAGGTGACATTCAAATCGGGCATTTCAAAGTAGAACTAGGCCACTTGCCACTGGAAACAAACAAGACCGATTTCAAAGGGATTTCAGTCTGTTCCTTACTGTTGGTTTTAGTTTACTGACGACTTTAATTAAACCAATAGGCCCATTTCTGCTGCTTTACATGCTTACAGTGCATTTAATGTACTACAGACTGTAAATGTATACACCTTGATTTGCAACCATTATGTCATTAAAATGCTGCATATATGTGCTTGTATGTTTACTCCCAGCCTCTGCCCTGTTAAACTATGTCTGTGTTAAAATGAAATGAATCAGGAATCCCAGTTTTTGTTTAATGTATTTTATCTGGCAAGCCTAGCAATTCCACCAGGGTCAGGAAGTGTGCTGTTTCACCTAAAAGTTGCTAATTAGTACCACTTTCAGTGTGTTTCAGAGGCAACTCAGTTAAGATTTGCCAATTGAACTAATTAGGCTGCAATTTAAAAGCTTAGTATTCCCGTCTGTATGCTTAATGGAATGTTAGAATGAACAGGGGCAATATAAGTGAGTCTCCAGCTTCAATTACTTTATGTGCCACCTCCAGCAGCAATGCAAAAGCATTGGTCCCAATGTAGTCTTTGGCAAAAAAGACTGAACTCTGCTCTTTGTATTCCATTCAGCTTATGCTTTAGAGTGTGTTAGGATTTGAGAAGATTTCCAATGGACAGTCAGACAAGACTTAAATAGGATGAAGTTTGTGTTCAGGTGTTTTCGTCTGTTCAGGAGCTGCTCTTGAGTTATAGTTATCTGCCTCTTTGCAAAAGGATTCATAGGTTGATGTTAGCAAACTGGATTGCAAACCAGGACTGCCTTCGAGTTAAAAGGGGCATTATAAAATATGGAAAAATGTAGACAAACAGACAAATATACTGTATGTTAGAGAAACTGAGAACAATTGTCAAGTTGAGAGCTGTATTAAAATAAATACAGGTTGGTGATAAGGAACAGTTTCCAGTTGCAAATATCACAAAAATGTAATGCTGTTTATCGAGTTGCTTGGATATCTGTCTCCATTTTTATAACTAATTGTATTACTGATTTAAGTGTCGAAGCACTGGAAAATGTTCAAGGCTGGGTGTACAAGACTCGCACTGTGTGTCTCTGACCTCTGCCAAGTTGTTTACCACATTGTATAGTAAATCAGACTATGATACAGTTCTTTGACAATCCATTTTCTTTGTGACAGCCAAGCCTTTTCATGTGAAAGAGATTGTTTTAATGCCCCCCCCCCCCCCCACACACACACACACACCCATTTAAAACAGTAAACACAAGCATTAAGTGTTCTCAAAGTAAATTGACTCATAACTCTGTTTGTATCAATGCAGTTTCCTTGTGCTAGTTCCAGCAAATCAAGATTGTAATTCATATATTTACCCACAAGAGGGCGGCAAAATAAATATTATACACTGTCCAACCTTTTTGGCTAAAAGAGTCATATCGATGACCAGAGTTCTCAAAAAGCCATGTGAAAGAAAACTCAAACTGAGTGGAGTTGAATGAGCCATATATGGCTCAAGAACCATACGTTGGAATGCCCTTTTATACAATACACAGTTAATATTAGTGTGTGTGAATTTAATTATTACTTAAGTATTGGGATGTAAATGTAATTTGTTGTATGCTTTTTTGTTGTTATCATGATTCTTAAATATTTTATGTCTTTGATATAAATACACCATGTAAGCTTTGTTTAATGCAGTTTTTTTCCACCAGGTGTCACATTTAACCTGCCATCAATGCCAGCTAAGATTGCTAATGTAAGTAGACCTTTCAATTTTGCAGTAACAAAATAACTAGAAAATGAAATAGATTCTGTAAAATATCATTGTGCTGTTAAATTGTTGTACACATTATAGTAAACTACTGTAGTAGATATGGTGCAGTTCTGGTACAATAAGCATGAAAATATGCATCTTATTAAGCCTTGTGTTGTATTAAAAACATACTTCCCAGAATCCAGCATTCCAGTTGTAACGCTCTCTCTGCACAACCGAAAGGCAGTTGCACTGTCCTCCAGAAGGCGATATTACTGGCCCTATTTAATATTATCAAACAAGTCAGCAAGAGTGACACACAGCAAACGCAGGGACGTCAGAGGTGTCAGTTTCACAAACAACCGGTTTATTGTTGTGAACAATAATATCAACAAATGAAAAAATGAACAAAACAAAATACAAGTGGGTATGTAACGAAAGAAAATAGATAACTGTAGAGAGCAGGTAAGTAAGTAAAGGTGCAGGTAAGTGTGTAGGTACAAACAGAAGGCCAAACAGTATCACAAAATAGAAATGTGTGTAGTGTCCGGAGGGTCTCCAATAAACCCACAATCATAAACACAACACACATACACACACAGAGAAAGACAAAGACCAATGAAAAACAATGACTTATGGAAACAATTACAGTAAACAGTCTCTATGGCAATGGTGGGAGAATGACAGGTAGGCCCAAAAAGTCCAGTAGTAGCAGCGTAATTGAAATCCATACAAAGTAACAAAATAACAAAACCAAAAAAAACCAGTGGAAACCAAAGTATCAAATGAAAGTAGAAAAATCCAACAAACCAAAAAGGAATAATCTCACCGAATGATGAAGTTCTAAAATGAGTCCAGTAAACAAAGCAATGATGTTGAATGTAGAAGGTTGAGGGAAAAAATGAAATTGTTGAAAATGGTAAGCTGGTCTGGTTGTGATGGGTTGAATGGTGTAACAGTTAATTAGGAACAAATCAGAAGACTTAGAACATGGAGACTGCCACACACAAAAGCAACAAACACTAAACAGACCTCAAATCTACAGCTAAACTTAAACAAGCAACAGTGAACAAAGAAAAGTGTTTAGACAAAGTGCAAAAATCAGAAAGGATGCACCATGTTTATCTAAATAGTTGAAATACACTGAGATTAAGTTTCAAAATGCTGGTGTTTGGTAAAGGGTTTCCTCAGACTAAGGGAGTCTCCCTCCAGCTCTAACTAGCCAGCCTTTGAACAGGTGCTGGCTTCTTACAAGCTCTGTGATTAAAGGAGTGGAGATTTGAATGAGCCAATGGGGAGAGAGGATGAACAGAGAAGGTTTGCATTTAGGGGCAAGTTTAGCAGAAAACTTTCCAGAGGCATCAGATAAGGGGTGAGATCTTATCCAGACTAACTCACCTTCTTCATACTGACCGTGTGCTCTCTGGGAGTGGTAATTCCGAGCTTGATATATCTGAGCTTTGAAAACATGATTCCTCACCTCTTCTGCAATCTGCTGCTGGCGATCTAGCAGTTGGTAGGGATCGGTGGATGGAGCAGGAGCAACAGCGACTTATCGGTCCAATGGGCCTTTGATGTTTCTTCCGAGAGCTAGTACTGCAGTGGTTTCATGTTTGGTGGTGTTGAGAGTGAAACGGAACACAGGTAGCCACTGATCCCACAGCTAATGGTTTTTCCCTACGAAGGAGGCAACCATGGTCTTTAAGGTCTTTAAGGACTCTTCAGGTTTTGCACACCTCCTTGAGTAGCTGGCTCGTGAACTGAGGTCCATGGTCTGATAGAATGTGTTGCGGAGTTCCCCATCTGGTGAAGATTTTTCTTGGCAGTTTTACTGTCCCGCAAGGGAAACAACTCAACCCACTTTGTAAAGTAATCAACTATGACAAGGATTTAAGTATTACCTTTTTTACTTCTAGGCAAAGGTCCCATTAGGTCCAGACCCAGCATCTCTCCGGGCTCCTTGACCATAGAGGAAAAAGTAAATTGTTGCAGTCGAAGAGTCCAGCGGGTCAGTCTGAAATAGGTTTTTGGGTTATTGAATGCCCAGGAGAGTGCAGCGTAGTCAGTGACAATCTCAAACTCTCGCCAAGATAAGCACCAACTAAGATGTAGCTTTATAGTAAACTAATGTGATCCATCTGTGTCTGTCCATTTGCGTTTCCTTCCATATGATGATGTAGATATCCTTCTGCCTGGTGTTAATGGCTGAAGTGTAATGCTGGCTCCTGGGATCAGCTTTTTTTGCCTCCCTAGCACATCAGCACACACAACGGCTATGATGTTGGCTCCGGGGATCAACAACAATGTGGTCTCCTCAGCACATCAGCATGACGACCGTCTGGATTGAGCTAAGTAGGGTACATCTCTGGGGTCTTCAAGTGGGCACCTTCCATCCTCGGTGTTTCGTTGAGTAGCCCACGACACCTCAAGAGGGCTCGATGGTGATTCTGGTGACCCAGCATCACCCCCCTCCGTCAGGGATGGACTGGGACTAAAAAACGGCCCTGGACTTTGACCCAGACCGGCCCACCACAACCGGCCCATGGATACTCCACCGCCCCCGCCCCGCCAACGCACGCACGTTCACACACCAGCCTCTAATACCACCACCTAGCTGCATCACAGCTATTGTTGTACACTAATGCAGTACTATTTTCAGAGTGCTACAGAACACACACACTCTGTACACTGTTATAAGAACACATACTGAATTGTCATGATTGCCTCCTCTTGCGAACCTGCTCTCTATGAGCAAATTTTCAATATCTGCTTTGGAGGCCCTTAAAACATACGCCTCAGCACTACTTCTGTGCATGTTGCTCTTCTCATGCTCTTCTACTCTTTGGTGAATATGTTTCCAATCTGTCATAGGTAGCAGTGTGGAGTAGTGGTTAGGGCTCTGGACTCTTCACCGGAGGGTCGTGGGTTCAAATCCCGGTGGGAACACTGCTGCTGTACCCTTGAGCAAGGTACTTTACCTAGCTCCAGTAAAAACCCAACTGTATAAATGGGTAATTGTATGTAAAAATAATGTGATATCTTGTAACAGGTGTAAGTCGCCCTGGATAAGGGCGTCAGCTAAGAAATAAATAATAATAATAATAATAATTCCACTCATGAAAATACTGCTGTTGGTGGGCTTGGCAAATGCCATACAAATTTAACAGTATAAAGCATGGCTTCCTTCACTGTATGACAGCCATTTTCGATTGGTGCCATCTTTAAAACAGAACCCCTTCTGCACCACAGGGCTTTTTGATTTCTGTTGAGGGTGGAAACTAAAAAACACGTTTAGGTCATCTGACTTGGGTCTCTTGAAATAATCAAAAGTTGGGCTGACATCCTGGCTCTCCCTGACTCTCTCTTCCACTGCAGCTGAACTGCAGTGGATATGAATTAATGAATAAACTAATTAATTATAAAGGCCCAATATTTTGACAAAATACAAAAACACAGCAGCAGCCCCACCATTTGATCAAATGAATGAATGAATGAATAATAATAATAAACCTTTATTTGTATAGCAGGAATGGGGCTGGAGAAAAGTAGCTTAGCACTAAAATTCAGTTGTAATTCATAGTTGTTTTAGCTACAGATTATAAATATAGCAACATAGTGGAAACACTAGCTTATAGTCAGGCTGAATCATCATGAATTTAATTAATAAAAGGCGGCTGTGCCGTGTCAAGGACTGACTAATGTAAACCTGTTGAATGTAATGTAAAAATGCAGATTTCCGCCTAAACAGACATACCCAAAAGTAATTATTTATCATGAGAGGGCCATACACAATAACTAGTAATGCTACATACGCCAAGAAAGATTAAAATCTCACCTTTCTGATAAAAATAGTTATAAATTGCTGAGGTGTACTCAGTTTTGAGGACACAAGCTCAAGTACATAGTAAAAATATGATGAAAATATGAAATATCATATATGGTGTAGTTCCTATTCAACAAAAGTTGAGGAATAGGGCTTGAAATGACTGATATGGCTGGCATGTACATTAATCAACAAACTATCTGGCTGGAATCATGTTACTGGTACAGTTAGTTAGCCTAGTTAGCTAGCATAATATTGATGTTGTGTTATCTGTCTCCCTCCCTGCCCTGGCTCCCCATTGCCTACCGCTTCGGCTGCAGCCGTTGCACTGACTTTGCTTGTGCTAGACTCTCAATCGTCGTCGGCTATGCTGTCACTGTCTCCTTCTTCTGCTACTACTCTAGTTTGAACCAGGGGTGTGGCATCCTCCTCGGCATGGACTACTACATGCATGTTGTTGGCATTGGCACTACTAACAGCACTACTACCGAATAAGTCAGTTAACTTCCTACATTTGGCTGCATCTGACTCAAGGGACTTTACTTTTTTCTCCCTTAACTTTTCAGCCCAACCTTTGCGTTTTTTACTGTGTTGCTTTTCCATGATGTTTTCCAAAACTGAAGTGGACTTCCCTTGATAGCTACCTACATCAATGTCTCGTGGCTATGTCACTGTCAGTGTGTGTGTGTGTGTGTGTGTGTGAGAGGGAAGGGGGCGGGGTTAAGGGCTGCAGCCGCTGCACAGAGGGAGAAATGTGACCAACATCTGCCAACATTCTCCAATCTCTAGCAGCTTCCAGTTGTCCTTTTCTTGGCAGTTGCTTGCCTGGGATAATGGAATGTTGTCTTTTGGGTGTAATGTTTTGATGGAACTGGTGTCAACTTATTGGGCATGTTACGCTTGTCTTCCAATGCTAAGGCCAAACATCGTAGCACCTGGTCATGGCGCCAAGTAAACCGTCCTTGGCTAAGAGCCACCTTACATCCTGAACACAAAGAACACAAGGGATCCTCTCCTACCCTTTAGGTTCTGTGGTGATGGGAGAACATCATATGTTGACCTGATTCGAAAATGATCCTGCTCTGTTCCATTGTCCATAGGTCTTGCCAGCCGATCTTGCATTGTTCCACACTCTCCCATCTCATCCATTCTCCCTGCTTGGCCTGGGAAACGGCCTTTACGCACCTCATCCTCTCCTCTCCTCCTGCTTTTGCACCTCGTTGACTTCCTCCATTGAGCTAGGGCTGCCTTGTGCCATGTAGGAGGAGTTGAACTGAGACCAAGACCCCCTCTTCCATGCTGAACTTGCCCCATGATATCACCGATTCGAAGGGCAGCCTTTGCATCCTCCACAGCTTTCTTTGCCTCCCACTTTCTTCCAGTTTTCAACACAGATGCTGGCTTCCTTACGCATTTGTCGCATGACTCTACTAATGTAATTTCCAGTCTGACCTTGGCACACTTCAACTCCTAGGTTAGAGCGGAGACTGGTAGCTGCAGTATTCCTTTACCTTAAAGTCCCACTCTGCTGAGGCAGCCTGGAACTCCCAACCATTTCCTGATGTATGAACTAATTAAAGCTTCCAGCTTCTCTACTGTTGTCAAAGAAACCTTTTACTCAGTCAGTGGCCACAGCAGCCTCGGCAGTAGACCAAACTGAAAGCATCAGAGTTTTTAGTTTGCCTGGTAAAGCGCTGCTGTCTATGCTCTGCAATACCTTCCACTGCTTGTTGTCTAACTTCTCCCACACAAACTGTGTGCTTTAGATCCTCGTCGTACCATCTCCCAAGACTCTTCTCTGGCTTCTCAGACACTGTTAGTATTGCCTCACCATTAATGTAGAACATTTTATCTACTACTTTACCTTTAATTATAGAGATGCTCCTTGATTTAGTGGGCTTGAATTGCATTCATGCCCATTCAATGCTATTGGTTAATTTGCCCAATAACCAATTAGTGCAGGCTACTGTTGTAGTCATGGTTGTCATGTCATCCATGTATGCTCGAATTGGTGGTAGTCGCATTCCAGAAGCCAAGCATTCTCCTCCTACTACCCATTTTGATGCCCTAATGATTACTTCCATTGCCATGGTAAAAGCCAGTGGAGAAATGGTGCATCCTGCCATTATTCCAACCTCTAGGCATTGCCATGTAGTGCTGAATTCTGAAGTTGAAAAACTAATTGCAAGTCTCCAAAGTAGGCTTTCACTAAATTTGTTATAGTCATCGGTACACTGAAAAAATCAAATGCTTCCCAAAGATCATGTGGCACTGAACCATATGCATTAGACAAATCCTGGAATGTCACATGGAGCTCCTTCCTCTCCTTTTTAGCTGATTGAATTTGTTGCCAGATCACATTGATGTGTTCTAAGCATCCTGGGAAACCTGGAATGCCCACTTTTTGTATTGAAGTGTCAATGAAGCAGTTCTTTAATAGGTAAGTTGACAATCTCTGAGCAACAATGCTGAAGAAATTCTTGCCTTCTACGTTTAATAGGGAAATAGGGCGAAACTGACTGATGCTTGTAGAATCTTTTTCTTTAGGTATAAAGACTCCACCTGCTCAGCGCCATGCTCTTGGTACAACCTGTTTTTCCCATTCCACTTTCATCAGTTTCCACAGGATTCGTAGAACTCCTGAAGCACTCTTGTACACTCTTTTTGTAGCGTTTCCGTTGGCGCTCAGCTCTGCGCAATGTTGTAAGCTTGTCTTTTATGACCCTTTGTAACAGATTGAGTCCCTCCTTCTGACTTTGTTCTGCTCTTCTCCATTGCTTCCTCAGCTGTCTCCTTTCTCTAACTAAGCGTTCAATCTCCTGCTGCCGTCTAGACTTTCCAGGAATAGTTTGTACTTTTTCCTTCCTTTTTTCAACTCCAAACCTCTCCCTTCCATATGCGTAGATGATGTCCCCAAATTTATCTGGGTTGATTAGTTCTCTTATTAATAATATTTAATAATATTTAATTGACGTGTTACAAAGATCGAGGATTTACTATGAACACACATACACACACTAGACACAAGGAATGTTTAATCAATAGTAGTATTCAATATTAAACAGAAATCAGAAAAGTCAGAAAGTAAATCTCTTAGTCCCTAAGCACAAAACACAAGTCAAAAGCTTTCACTGCAAACTCACCCACCTGTCCCTTTAAGTAGGGTCAGTAGCCTAACCAGGTTAAAACTTCAATCCCCATAGTTCCTTGCAAACTTCCTCTGTTCATCCTCTCTCCCCATTTTTAAACTTAACCTCAGTGTATTTCAACTATTTAGATAAAACTGGTGCATCCTTTCTGAATTTTTCACTTTGTCTAAACTCTTTGTTCTCTGTTGCTTGTTTTAGTTTAGCTGTAGATTCGAGGTCTGTTTAGTGTTTGTTGTTTTTGTGTTTGGCAGTCTCCTCTTTTTTTGTAACCATATGTTACACCATTCAACCCATCACAACCAGAGCACCTTAACATTTTCAACGATCTCAGTTTTTTCGTCAACCTTCTACATTCAACGTCATTGCTTTGTTTACTGGACTCATTTCGGGACTTCATCATTCAGTGAGGTGAGTCCTTTTATTTGATACTTTGGTTTCCAGTATTTTTTTGGTTTTGTTATTTTGTTACTTTGTATGGATTTCAATTACACTGCTACTACTGGACTTGGCCTACCTGTCATTCTCCCACCGTTGCCATAGAGACTGTTTACTGTAATTGTTTCCATAAGTCATTGTTTTTCATTGGTAATTATTTTACTTACCTGCACCTTTACTTACTTACCTGCTCTCTACAGTTATCTATTTTCTTTCTTATCATTCTGTTATATACCCACTTGTATTTTGTTTTGTTCATTTTTTTATTTGTTGATATTATTGTTCACAACAATAAACCGGTTGTTCATGAAATTGGCACATCTGATGTCCCTGCGTTTGCTGTGTGTCACTCTTACTGACTTGTTTGATAATATTAAATAGGGCCAGTAATATCTCCTTCGGGAGGACAGTGCAGCTGCCTTTCGGTTGTGCAGAGTGACCGTTACACAGTTATACAGAAGGATTTTTAATGTAATACTTGAGTATATTTTGGTAATGAGTTGATGTATACACTAGTTATGTATTTATTTATTTGTTTTATTTTCAGTTACAGGGACAATGTTATGTAAGGGGAGACTCTGTCTAAGTTAAACAGGGGATCTTGTGTAAGTTTGTAATCTTCCACCACACTTATTTCTTCAGCTCTTTTTCACATACGCATTTTGCTTCATATGTACAAATCATTTAGATCATGCTCTCGGGGATACTTTTAGTTCACGAAAACTCCCCTTTCTAATTGTGAAAGGGTTCTATCTGCTCAAACTGTGCGAAAATGATGTCTCTTACAATTGGAGACACCCCATACAAATCACGAAAGAGAAGATTCTTCAACTTTAGAATTGTGTCATGTGTTCCATGCATGGGATGAATATAGGATAAGGATGGAATATTTACAACTCTTCTTTCTCATAAGTGAATTGTATTCAGAGTGTCAGTTAATTTATCGATGTGTTTATATAAGTGAAAAGATTGGACAGCCTGGCTTTCACCGATCCTCTTCCCATTGTCTAGAGAGTTTTGTGTTTCTTTGTTGTCCAGGTGCCAATTCCAAGTTCATTGCTAGAGCTTTCTCGCTCTCGGGAGCCCTGCAGCCTAATGCCTCCTCTCCACATTTCTTCCTGACAGATATCATCTGCACATTATAACCGTCTACTGTCCTCAGGCTGTAGTTTGAGTCAGGGAAAAACGGGGGCTAACTTTGTGCTGGTGCTAACAGATCACAAGCTAGCATGTATTCTTCATTTTAAAAAGAGGCTTCAATAACAGGGATTGTGTGCTGAGACTGATGATTGGATGTCAAGCCTCTTGCATGTATTTGAAGACTAATATTCAGTGATATAGAGGATAATCCATGAATGTTAATGGAGTGCTGTAGTTACTCCACAAATTAAGATTAAGATATTATTGAGTATTCTGTTTATATAACAAGTATAATGTATGAATAAACCAAAATTAAATTTCAGGATTGTGTTTTTTTTTTTTAATAAATTAAGCTCTGTATCAAAATATAATGTGTATGTGTGTGTGTATATATATATATATATATATATATATATATATATATATATATATATATATATATATATAATCATCATCATCTTCAGCCTTTTTCAATCCACTGCTGGATGAAGGCCTCCCCAACATTCTTTCACAAAAGCCTGTCTGCTGCGTCCCTCATCCACGTTGCTCTGGCGTGTTTCCTAATTTCATCTTGCCATCTTCCTGGAGGTCTTCTTCTTGGTCGCTTTCTATCTCTTGGATATATACAGACGTGCTCAAATTTGTTGGTACCCCTCCACAAAAAACGAAGAATGCACAATTTTCTCTGAAATAACTTGAAACTGACAAAAGTAATTGGCATCCACCATTGTTTATTCCATATTTAATAGAAATCAGACTTTGCTTTTGATTTTTTATTCAACATAATATTGTAAATAAAAAAAAACATGAAAATGGCATGGACAAAAATGATGGGACCGCTAACCTAATATTTTGTTGCACAACCTTTAGAGGCAATCACTGCAATCAAACGTTTTCTGTAGCTCTCAATGAGACTTCTGCACCTGTTAACAGGTAGTTTGGCCCACTCTTCCTGAGCAAACTGCTCCAGCTGTCTCAGGTTTGATGGGTGCCTTCTCCAGACTGCATGTTTCAGCTCTTTCCATAGATGTTCGATAGGATTCAGATCAGGACTCATAGAAGGCCACTTCAGAATTGTCCAATGTTTTGTTCTTATCCAATCTTGGGTGCTTTTAGCTGTGTGTTTTGGATCATTATCCTGTTGGAGGACCCATGACCTGCGACTGAGACGGAGCTTTCTGACACTGGGCAGTACGTTTCGTTCCAGAATGCCTTGATAGTCTTGAGATTTCATTGTGCCCTGCACAGATTCAAGGCACCCTGTGCCAGGCGCAGCAAAGCAGCCCAAAAACATAACCGAGCCTCCTCCATGTTTCACTGTAGGTATGGTGTTCTTTTCTTTGAAAGCTTCATTTTTTTGTCTGTGAACATAGAGCTGATGTGACTTGCCAAAAAGCTTCAGTTTTGACTCATCTGTCCAAAGGACCTTCTCCCAGATTGTGGCTTGTCAATATGCATTTTAGCAAATTCCAGTCTGGCTTTTTTATGTTTTTCTTTCAAAAGTGGAGTCCTCCTGGGTCTTCTTCCATGGAGCCCACTTTCGCTCAAAAAGCGACGGATGGTGCGATCAGAAACTGACGTACTTTCACCTTGGAGTTCAGCTTGTATCTCTTTGGCAGTTATCCTTGGTTCTTTTTCTACCATTTGCACTATCCTTCTGTTCAATCTGGGGTCGATTTTCCTCTTGCGGCCGCGCCCAGGGAGGTTGGCTACAGTTCCATGGACCTTAAACTTCTTAATAATATTTGCAACTGTTGTCACAGGAACATCAAGCTGCTTGGAGATGGTCTTGTAGCCTTTACCTTTACCATGCTTGTCTATTATTTTCTTTCTGATCTCCTCAGAACTCTCTCCTTTGCTTTCTCTGGTCCATGTTCAGTGTGGTGCACACAATGATACCAAACAGCACAGTGACTACTTTTCTCCATTTAAATAGGCTGAATGACTGATTACAAGATTGGAGACATGTGTGATACTAATTAAATAAACTAATTAGTTTGAAATATCACTATAAGCCAATTATTTATTATCTTTTCTAAGGGGTACCAACAAATGTGTCCAGGCCATTTTAGAATATCTTTGTAGAATAAGCAATAATTCATCTCTTTTCACAGCTTCTTTGCTTTATTCTATGACATACCAAAGGCATGCAAGTATACATGATAAAATAGCTTTTAATTTCATCACTTTTCAGGAGGGATGAAGCATTATTTCAATGAGCTGTAAGGGTACCAACAAATTTGAGAACGTCTGTATATATATATATATATATATATATACATACAGTGCCTTGCATAAGTATTCACCCCCCTGGACTTTTCCACATTTTGTAGTGTTACAACCTGGAATTAAAATGGACTTAATTAGGATTTTTTGACACTGATCTAAACAAAATAGTCCATAATGTCGAAGTGGGGAAAAAATCTACATAAGTCTTGATTGCATAAGTATTCACCCCCTTTGTTGTGACACCCCTAAATAAGCTCTGGTGCAACCAATTGCCTTCAGAAGTCACATAATTAATTGAATGGAGTCCACCTGTGTGCAATTAAAGTGTCACATGATCTCAGATTAAATACACCTGTTTCTGGAAGGCCCCAGAGTTTGTTAGAGAGCATATTTATACAAACAGCATCATGAAGACCAAGGAGCTATCAAAACAAGTCCGGGATAAAGTTCTGGAGAAACACCAATCAGGGTTGGGTTATAAAAAAATGTCCCAAACTTTGAACACCCCCCAGAGCACAGTTAAATCCATTATTAAAAAATGGAAAGAATATGGCACAACCACGACTCTGCCTAGAGAAGGCCGTCCACCAAAACTCAGTGACCAGGTAATTAGGGCATTAGTCAGAGCAAGCACAAGGCCAATGGTAACTCTGAAGGAGCTGGAGAGGATCCACAGTTAAGATGGAAGAAACCGTCCATGGGACAACTATAACCCGGACGCTCCACAAAGCTGGGCTTTATGGAAGAGTGGCGAGAAGAAAGCCATTGCTGAAAAAAACCCATATCAAAACCCATTTGGATTTTGCCAAAATGCATGTGGGAGACACAGCAAACATGTGGAAAAGGGTTCTCTGGTCTGACCCTAAACACACAGCCAAAGCTACACTGGTGTGGTTTAAAAACAAGAACCTGAATGTCTTAGAAGGGCCCAGTCAAAGCCCAGACCTCAATCTGATTGAGAATCTGTGGCAAGACTTGAAAATTGCTGTTCACCAACGGTCCCCATCCAACTTGACAGAGCTTGAGCAATTTTGCCAAGAAGAATGGGCAAAAATTGCAGGATCCAGATGTGCAAAGCTGGTAGAGACTTACCCAAAAAGACTCACAGCTGTAATTGCTGCCAAAGGTGCTTCTACCAAGTATTGACTCAGGGGGGTGAATACTTATGCAACCAACAAATGTCTTTTTTTTTGTTTAATTAACTTTTGTGTCACAATAAAAAAATATTTTGCACCTTCAAAGTGTTAAGTATGTTGTGTAAATCAAATGGTAAAAATCCCAATTAAATCTATTTTAATTCCAGGTTGTAACACTACAAAATGTGGAAAAGTCCAAGGTGGGTGAATACTTATGCAAGGCACTGTGTGTGTATATATATATATATATATATATATATATATATATATATATATATATATATATATATATATATACACTGTATATGTTGTGACAAAGTGCATGGCATTGTCATTGAAGGAAGATATATAGGGCCGCGTATAAGGCACAGCCTATATCCTATGTAAAAAAAATTGTGGAAGGAAAATGTAGTCCTGATGGTCTAAGCCGAACAGCCTAACTACATTCCCCAGAATACCTGGACTAGAATGGGCCAGTCTGCAATTACCCAGGGTTGAGTAATTGGTTTCACCTGTATTAAAAGGTTGATATTTAAGCAGGGCTAAAAACCCTGTTCAGGTCTCTCTCGTTGGGTGCTAGACAGAAGCTGAGGTGTTGAAAGGTCCTCCTGGAAATGTCTATAAAGGTAACCATTATATATTGAATCCATATAAGGTTTTTTTTGTTGTTTTGAAGAAGCCGGTAAGCAGCTTAGCTGCCCGGTTGTTAGATAGTGAACCATCACAGTTTAGTTAGTAACTCCAAGACGGAGCTAGGCTTTTGTTTTGTTTGTTTGCTGTTTTGTTAAAGTTTTGTGAATAAAGATACAGGCACTGACCTGTTTAAACAACAAATACTACGATTGACATCTTCTTTTACACTAGAGGACGGGGCTAAAAGTTCTGAATAAGACTGATACTCTGTCCAACAGCACCAGAGTTGTCACTATATATATATATATATATATATATATATATATATATATATATATATATATATATATATATTGGTGTTCGATATGAAAAAGTAAAACTGGTGTCTTTTTAAAACTCAAAAGTTAAAAGCACCCCTGTGGCTTCTTTTGAACCCTCAAAGATGTTTTCTCTCTAGGTACAGCTGCTACACCACAGTGTAACCAATAACCCATTCCCCTTTAACACTTTGTCTCAGTGAATGTAAGAAATACAATTAATAGTAACTTAAAGGAAATCAAATAAGTATAGTAACCATGATTTAAAACTATGTTCTCACTTCATATTAACACTAGCAACGTTTGCCATTAAAGCAACTGCCTTGCGATTAGCCACTGCCTAATTGCTTTCTTCTGATGTACTGCAGTATCACTTTAATGGTCGAGCTGCAGCCCAACCATGTGTCCTAGGCAGTAGGAAGCAACTCTGTATATATGTTATATCCATTGGATTTGATCAAATCTATAAATCCCAAATGGAAATAAAGCACCAAAAGATTTTGGTAGATTACATTGCATTAATAGCTGTATTTATAACTATGGTTCCTGCTACCCTTTTGGTCTTAGTAGCTTACTGGTACTTTTTAAAAGCAGTACTTTCTGTTCTGTATATTGTAGTAACATAGTTACCAATACTTACCATTAAGAACTTATCTGTTCTGTGTACACAGTAGTAATGACCATTTGTTAATACTTACCTTGTAAGAGCAGTAGTTTGTCTTTAATTGACTTATAACACTGACTCCGTGTGTTGTGTAGTGTATTCAGATCTACTTTCTGTTATGCATTATTCTCAACTTGGAGAATCACTTTAAATGAAGATCAAAGCCTTTCACCCTTCACAAACAACTGTGAAATTCCATAGAAATTGGCTTTCAAACAACATATTGTTACTGATGTGGTTACATGGTAACAGCATGATATGTGCTATTTTTATATGATCACACAGTTTATCCGCCAGTAGTTACCAAGTAAGATCATAGTCGTATGTGCTGTAATCTAAAGTACTACCAAGATTTCTATTTCTAATAGATTTTAAATCCTAGGTTTCCATCACTTGGATTTTGTTTAAACAAATAACCATAATGTGTCTGTTCTAGTTCCAGAGCTTTAATAAGTGAGATTTCCTCCACATCAGTTAACAAAACCCTAAAGAGATAATCCCCTTGGAAGCGCCTATAATCACACAAGCAAACGAAGGAGCTGAGCAGCCTCCTACCCTGATCTCTTGGTTTTCATTGTCCTGTGTGACTGTGCTCGCATGCATGTTGAAACCCATTGCCACTGAGCGCTATTAAACAATTAAAAGTAATTATTTTGGTATCCAAGGTAGCTGTAATCTGCTTTGAAGTGGGAGCTTGGAAAGAATGAAGATGTGATAAGTTTTATTTATTATTATTATTATTATTATTATTATTATTATTATTATTATTATTACTACTACTACTACTACTACTACTACTACTACTACTACTACTACTACTACTACTACTAATAATAATAATAATAATAATAATAATAATAATAATAATAGAGGGGTAAGAAAAACTATTTATGTGTAGCTTTGGTTATGCAGCAGAATATTTATGCTGTTATGTTATGAAGGTTAGCTTTGGTCTTGACTGTTTTCTAAGAGCAGAGTCTTTATGGTTCAATGTGTATTTTTTTCCCCCCAGAACTTCAAGAGGCCTCAACCTCTAAGATGAAGTTTCTCCTGAGATTTGGTTCACCAGTTTTTTTACATTTTTCTATTTCCTCTCTCCTATAGCAGACCCCACCAGGACTTGACTCTATCCCACCTGCCAACTAACTCATTGGGACCTTTCCTTTTTGGTGCTTACAAATGTTTCCTTTGACAAATATATATAGCAGAGTTTTATTTAAATGGCCTGTCGCTCTTATTTTAGTCACACATAGGCAAGACAACAGATCTGCCTGGAGTTCAACTGGCCAGTGTAAGACTGCAGAAATAACTTACATTTCACAAGGAGCAGTTACATCACTTTTGTGGGCTTATTTTGGAATCGTAGAGGAATGGTCACGTATTGCCTATTAAAACTTGCAGTCTATGACATGTCAACTCCAGATACCTATGTGGACCACCGCTTGGCAGTTTTCTTTTAATTAGGCCTGGAAGTTTTTTTAAATACTGTATGTAGCGTGTCTCATACAAAGTGGGGGTCAGACACTCATTTCACAAAATAAAATTTGAGGGCTTAAAACATGCTCATCAAACCATTGGAAAGAGTTTGCTATACTTCAGTATAATTGGCAGGGTTTCCTCGTGTCTTCTTCCAACACTATATGCACTGATTGTCCAGCAGGTGGCGAGGTAGGTATACACTTATGGTTAGTTCTGGGTGTAACCAAGAAGGGAGGCCGTTTTCCAGGTGATTTGAGTAAGACACTGAATACATTTGAAGCTACTTGTGGTAAGTAATTGTAGACATTCAGAAATACTTAGTCAGAAAGTTTGTCATTTAAGTTTCTACATAGACCACTGGGGTTGAAGCCATAATGAACAATAGTTTGTGGTGTGGTTGTGAAGATGGGGAGGAGGAAAGGTTGATTCTGATTGTCAAGATTTGACCTTGAAGCAAGTGCAAAGGCAAAGGTACATGAGACCATTTTGATGGTAAAAACTTAGAAGAAACTTAAGTTGCAAGAAGCAGTTCAATGATTGTTTCTGAATAGTTTCATGTTGGTTTTAATCATGACAGTAAAATTATTTTGTTCCTCCCTGAAAAATTTGAACTTTCTTCAAAATAATCAATTGGTAGCAATCAATGGTCTGCTCAACAATGAAGTAAAAGACTTTAAACACTTGTTTTTGTCTTTTGGAAATCAATGTGCAAAAAACCCTAACCCTCAGACAATACATTACACTGGTTGAGTTTACCTGTAATTGTTCAGTTACTTGTAGTTGACAGTACCCACTATGTAATATATACACTACCAGTCAAAAGTTTTAGAACACCCCCATTTTTCCAGTTACCAAAAACTGAAAAATAATGTACATTTCAGAGTTATACAAAAAGGCCTTTTTCAGGGAACAAGTAATGGTTACAGCTGTTCTGCAGCAATGAAAGTAAATTAAGCCTTGAAAGTTGATGCTAACAATTCCTACAGGTGTCCCAACTTTTGTTGATTACTTACAAACCCTCTGTCTGTATAAAAGCAGTGTTGGAACAGACTGTGTTACTACACCCTCTTAAGCATTATTTGGACAGTATTGTACTGCAGGAAGTAGTATATTGCTCTCATAATGGCGAGAAAAAGGCAATTAACAAAGACAGACAGACCATTATAACCCTTAAAAGTGTAGGTCTTTCCTTTAGAGAAATTGCAAAGAAAGCCAAGGTGTCAGTGAGTACAGTTTCCTACACCATCAAAAGGCACTTGGAAACTGGAGGAAACTCTGACAGGAAGAGGTCTGGCAGACCCAAAGCCACAAACAGAATCAGAAGACATGTTTCTGAGAGTCAACAGCTTGCGTGATAGGCGGCTCACAGGACAACAGCTTAAAGAACAGCTTAACACTGGTCGAAGTAAGCAAGTCTCAGTTTCAACTGTGAAGAGAAGACTTCGAGCTGCAGGTTTGACAGGTCGAGTGGCAGTAAGAAAGCCATTGCTAAGATGGCAAAATAAGAAAAAGAGGCTTGCCTGGGCCATGAAGTACGCCAGTGGACTACTGAAGACTGGAAGAAGGTCTTATGGACCGATGAATCAAAATTTGAAATCTTCGGTTCATCACGCAGGGTTTTTGTACGCCGTCGAGTAGGCGAAAGGATGGTTCCTCGGTGTGTGACACCAACTGTCAAACATGGAGGAGGAAGCCTGATGGTCTGGGGCTCTTTTGCTTTTTCCAGAGTCGGCGACTTGCACAGAGTGAGTGGCACCCTGAACCAAAACTGCTACCACAGCATTTTGCAGCGCCATGCAATACCCTCAGGTATACGCCTAGTTGGTCAAGGGTTCATCCTACAGCAAGATAATGACCCAAAACATACCTCCAGGCTATGTCAGAACTACCTTAGAAGAAAAGAACAAGACGGTAGGCTTCAAATCATGGAATGGCCAGCACAGTCTCCAGACTTAAACCCCATTGAGCTGGTTTGGGATGAACTGGACAGAAGGGTGAAAGCAAAGCAACCTACAAGTGCAACACATTTGTGGGAACTTCTGCAACGGTGTTGGGAAGAACTTTCCGAACAATATTTGATTCCAATTGTAGAAAGAATGCCACGAGTGTGTTCGGCTGTTATATCTGCAAAAGGTGGCTACTTTGATGAGTCAAAAATTTAGATGAAATTTTGTTAAACAAAACGATTCCATGATTTCTTTTTATCTCCAATTGTTTATTTGTTCTATGCTTTAATTTCAGAGTACACTGAGACATTAAACTGTGTAAATTTCAATAAAAACTGGAAAAATGGAGGTGTTCTAAAACTTTTGACCGGTAGTGTATATTGTGTATCATTGGAAATAATATGGATTCTAAATTCATGTTTTAATTCAAAATGTTACCATCTATTTACAAATCATAATTTCTGTTTAACCTTTTAAAATGAAATTCTATCACTATAGCTAGTTGAAGCGAGTAGTTTCTTTCTCATTTTATATTAACACAATTTGCCTTTGCACGTGTACATTTAACTATTTTTTAGAGCATACAACCATTGGCAAATTGATTAGACTAATGACATTGTTTTATATGTACTGCATTTCTGTATTCTGTCATATTTTAATATCAAATCACTGGAATCATTGTGCATGGTATATTAAATGTTTTAATGAACAAAATTAATGTCATAAAAAACATTTTATTTTATGAAACGGTGTAAATGATTAAACTGATCTTTATCCTGTTAAACTTAAAGAGGTGATCATAATGACTTTTGATCATAATGGCATAGGTACTCATATTTTCATTTGACCAGTCACAGTTATGTTGATTTCATTTTCCGTAATAGCAGAGAGAAAAGCAAAGGTGTGTGATCTAGCCATTCTACAGTGCCGTGAAAAAGTATTTGCCCCGTCTGATTTTCTGCATTTTTGCAAATTTTCCACATTGTATTTGGTCAGATTTTTGTGGGTTGTAGTAGTATATAGAGGGAGTCTGAGAGAAAAAATGACACCAACGTTTGGTGCTTCTTTCATTTGTTTTGTGTGCAAGGTAATCAAACATGCAATCTTCAGGTGTGAAAAAGTTATTGCCCCCTCTAGTTAACTCAACCCAATTAAAGGGATAATTAGGGTCAGCTGTTTGAGTACTTTGGTTAACAACCAGGCCTGATTTGGGCCAGCCCTGCCCAATATAAATCTGACTAACTTTGGCCCTTACCATCAGAGTGAAGTTGTCAGCACACAGGTTCTAGAGGCACATCATGCCACGAACAAAAGAAATTCCTGAAGACCTCCGGAAAAAAGTTGTCTGGAAAGGGTTACAAAGCCATTTCTAAGGCTCTGGGGCTCCACCGAACCACAGTCAGAGCCAAATTGTCCAAATGGAGAAAGTTTGGGACAGTAGTGAATCTTCCTAGGAGTGGCCGTCCTGCCAAGAGCAAGGCGTAAAATCGTCCAGGAAGTCACAAAGAATCCTAGAACAACATCCAGGGATCTGCAGGCCTTTCTCGCCTCGGCTAAGGTCAGTGTTCATGACTCCACCATCAGAAAGACACTGGGCAAAAATGGGATTCATGGCAGAGTAGCAAGGCGGAAACCATTGCTCACTAAGAGTAACATGAATGCTCGTCTCAAGTTTGCCAAAAAGCACCTGGATGATCCTCAAGAGTTCTGGAACAATGTTCTATGGACAGATGAGTCAAAAGTGGTACTTTCTGGCCAACATGGGCCCCGTTATGTCTGGCGAAAACCAAACACTGCATTCCACAGTAAAAACCTCATATCAACGGTCAAGCATGGTGGTGGTAGTGTCATGGTTTGGGGATGCTTTACTGCATCAGGACCTGGACCCCTTGCCATCATTGAAGGAACCATGAATTCTGCTCTGTATCAGAGAATTCTACAGGAGAATGTCAGGCCATCCGTCCGTGAGCTAAAGCTGAAGCGCAGCTGGGTCATGCAGCAAGACAATGATCCGAAACACACAAGCAAGTCTACATCAGAATGGTTGAAGAACAAGAAATTTAAAGTTTTGGAATGGCCTAGTCAAAGTCCAGACCTAAACCCCGTTGAGATGTTGTGGCAGGACCTGAAACGAGCAGTTCATGCTCGAAAACCCACAAATGTCACTGAGTTGAAGCAGTTTTGCATGGAGGAGTGGGCCAAAATTCCTCCAGGCCGCTGTGAGAGACTAATCAATAACTACAGGAAGCGTTTGGTTGCAGTTATTGCTGCTAAAGGTGGCGTAACTAGTCATTGAGTCTAAGGGGGCGATTACTTTTTCACACGGAGGCATTGGGTGTTGCATAACTTTCTTTAATAAATAAATGAAATATGTATCAAATTTTTGTGTTATTTGTTCACTCAGGGTCCCTTTTATCTAATATTAGGTTTTGGTTGAAGATCTGATAACATTCAGTGTCAAATATATGCAAAAATGCAGAAAATCAGACAGGGGGCAAATACTTTTTCACAGCACTGTATATAGTTAAAGGCATGGGTTTCATAATACACAGTTGATATATAATCCCTATACAACCCGCGATAGAACTGTGCTTCATGGAACCTTTAAGAATAAGAAGGGTTAAACAGTGTTCTTTATAGAATACCTAAGAACATGTGTTCAATAATTAATTAGAATTTCTTTACTATTGTTTGTGTATGTCAGTTGGTTTGCGGACTGTACCATGTGTGACACTCAATTGAATACTGTCCATGTTCAGAACTACGGTTGGTACATTCCTATCTCTAAGAGTAACTCAGAGCTGCCAATAATGTGACTGTTAATGACACCTGCCTTAGGCCTTGAGGCAGAGTTCGTCAATTATTCTTAGGGTCATGCATTAATGCATACACCTTATTTACATAAATGTGCTCCCTCTGCTAAGCCTCAGAAAATGTGATTGATATTCTTTTTTGGAACAACTTGTGCTTTTATTTTAAAATGGAATAATAGAGCATTATTTACAAATACATATTTAAGAAAAAAATTCCTCCAATTTTATTTCTGTGTGTAGGTCTATGTTCGTTCATGTTCACATACATACAGGTTCCATCTTGAATACCCCATTGTTAAAAAATGAAAAGGTTTTTCTTAAACATAAATCAAGGCTCATCTGGGTTATGCTCAATGGAACACATTACTGTACTCATTTCTAATGTGTTTCTTTATTGAATAGTTCCCATAGGAGGCCTGTCACATTACTAGATAACAATGAACTTACAGTTTTACAACTTTTCACGGATATTTATTAAGTTGTGGGGTTGGGTTGGACAACTCAGTTTGGTCTCTCGTGTCGCAGTGAACTTGCATTGGGACCTTTATTTTGTTAAGGTTCTACTAAGGACCATTATTACACTGAACAACAGATGGCTCTATACAATGGGTTGAATATGAAACCAACAATTCTAATTAATAGAATATTGAACCTATTATACAGAATATAAGCTTCGTATAAGAATGGTTTGTAGAACAAACAAAAACAAGGGTTCCGGGAGCAATATAACCACATGGTTCTAAATATGTATTGTATTAATTAAATTGTTTCCTGCATTCATTAAAAGAATCATATGTTATCCCTGATTTCCAATGTAAAAGTTTGCTTCTTTATTTAGCATATGAAATCATTTCCAACATGGATGAAATTTAACTGCTGACTTGGACACCTGCTGCTACCAGCTCCATATGAAAAATAATTCAGGAGGAAGAAAATGAACATTAAGTTTCGACTCCTCTCAATGCTGAAAAGCAAATACTGTACAATTAGTAAAGTGTTTTAAATATGTATCATAAAGAAATAATAATAACCATGCCCTCTAGAAGAATACAGGAGTAGGGATTCTCCACCACTATCACCAGAAACATTTTCACTGGTAAAATGGTGTAGTTTACCATTATTATGATTGAGAGTTGAAATAAAGGAATTTCTATATAAACTGCATAGTCTTTTTTAGTTTATCTTTTGCTCAAATACTTGAAATATATTTTGGAGTAGTGCTGTACACTATCAAAAATATTAGTTAATGTGTTTTACAGAATTGAATACAAATATTCACAAGGCCTCACTTAAATAATAAACACTTAAATAATAAACGTCTATAGAGAGCACAGATATCTAAATTACTAGAGCCAGTAGGGCTTTGGGGGTTTCTTATTATCAGTACACATTCTATAGCCAGTAAGAAGCTCCCTCAAAAAGACTGCTGTCAGTAGTTTAACATCAGGGTTGAAGATAAATATATCTTAGTGCCCTTAAGTTTGGAGAAGGGGTGTGGGTAGTTATTTAAGATTGTGTTGTGTGCACCAGGTAGCAGAGAAATCAGCAGAAAAATCCTACTGCTAGCAAAATCTAAATGTACCTGAACCCATGTTAATGAAACTTCCCATTGCTGCCCATGTCTTGTAGCCACTTCCTTGCCCACCGGTGCTGGTAAGTGGTCAAGAATATTCCGTATTTAGTTGCACGCAAATCTCTCAGATGACCTAGTTCTCAGTCTCACTTTCATTTCAGAATCCATAAATTAAGGAAATTAACTGATGGGGCCTGAGGCAACTTTGTAAGCTATTTAAATCTTTAAATTTACAACATCTTCTGCATACTTCATGTAATTGAACTAACTGCAGGGTTGTTACTTCAATGAGAAAAAAAAATCTCTGTCTCCCTGCTATCTTTTACTCCTGAAGACACAAAAAGATTTAACCACAAGAAAAAATGTCAGATTTCCTCTTGCCATCGAAAAGAATGAGTTTGACTATTATTATTATTAGTAGTAGTAGTAGTAGTAGTAGTAGTAGTAGTAGTAGTAGTAGTAGTAGTAATATCACTAGTAGTAGGAGCAGTGTTATTGCTATTGTTATTATCATTATTAGTATTAATATTACAGTATTATTAGAAATGGCACACTGGATATCATCGCTGGAGAAAAAAAGAAGTCAAGTAAACAGTACACTACCTTTAATTTTATATAACTTTAAACACTGTGTATAGTACAGGTAGACGGCTACAAATGTACTTATTAATGATTTTAGACAAACGTTTCGAAGACATTATTAAAGATTTCTCATTCACACATTTCTTTTTGGTACCACTAGACAGTATTCACCTTCATTTTACCTTCCCTTATTTCACAAACTGTACTGGTATTTACATCACTTGCCCGCTAGTAGGCGCCAAACATCAAGAAACATATTCTCAGGAATCCAACGAAAGTACAGTACTGTGTTTGGGGATTATTCTAACAGCCTGGATGGACCATATCCAGGTTTTAAACTCTTAAAATGCAAAAAACAAAATAGTTTACAACAGAGCTACACTGTAGAGTTCGACTTGTGCCTGTTGTTAGTGGTCTGGCTGGGAATACAACACAGTGTTTTAGAGACCATTAATAACTGATGTATTTAAATGTTGACATATTTGTGTTTTTAAAAGGCAGTTGTAGTAGTATTTGATTTCTGTAATAACAAAATAAAGCTATATAGACAACAACCAAAAAAACAAATCTAGCTGCCTGCCTGCCTGCCTGCCTGCACAGGAAATCTTCATGGCAGACATCTCCATCTAGCCCTGTGCTATAATTGAAATGGCGCGTTTTGCCAGAGGCAGGTTGTGAGGGCGCTTTCTGCAATAGCAGAATGCATGTCGATAGACGTCATTTGCTTTTAATGGCCTACAGGAAATTTGGCGTTACAATACGAGACATTAGCGAGGGGAGAAAGGAAAGAGAGAACACTGCCGCATGAAAACTGTTTATAGAGATCTGCATATTCAACATCAGCATTTCCTATAGATACTTTATCAACAAGTTACACCGCGCTTCCATAATCATAAAGTACAAGAGATGCGAGAAACGTGCTCTGCGTTACTTATTTGGGAACTGGAAATGTATGCCTAGTTGAAAATGCCTGGGGAAATATTACATCAGACGAAATGACAATGATTAAAATCTGCTTTTTTCTTCAGTAAGTCTATTGAGCGACGTGACAGTGACCTGACTACAATATTAAACCGTTATCCCCCAGCAAAGGAGAACTTAAAACCGTTATAATGGTTTAATTATTAGTATTATTTATTGTTTTTATAAAAAGTGGGGATTACCAAAAAGGTCCAGTCTTCATCAGTATCCTGGGAAATGCAAGAAAAATATCACATTTTCATCGCGAAATTAGCTTGGGCGCGAGTAGGGTTGAGTTAATTGTAGCCTAATCCTTGCCCCGAAGGCGTTTGGAAAGCCTTGAGCAAGAATTCGTTTTTAGCTCCCCTCTGTTATTTAGAGACGGATTATTGGCTTTCTTCTTCTCATAACAGCCTCGGCAGTTTCATTTTAGCAAAAAGAAAGAGAAGAAGCTCCAAAAAAATCGAAGCAGTCGCCAACCATCTGATATTAAAAAGTCTGTAGAAATACGAGCGGAGAAAAGGAAGGAGAGATTTCTTCTATGTACAACAAGGTAAGGGCGAAGCTTTGCTTCCTGTGTTGCTTTTTTCGAAAGTGCCTGGTATGGAGAGTAGTCTACCGCTCTCTGTGGAGCTTTAAAGCTACAGCGACCCTTTTCTTGTTTTGTTTTTTTAAAACAATGTAACATTTCTAGTTGCCATATATTTAAATAAAAAATAAAGTCTAAATAGTGAGGGGGGGGTTAACTTGTCAGTGTCAAAAAGGGCATTCAAGCCGTGGAACGCTCGCTCATTGAATTGCACTTTAGTTTTAATTAAACTTGTTGGAAATGTTACCAACAAAAGGGATTGTGCAGCTTTCGAACAGCTGACAAATAAAATCTGTCTTGGATTTGTTGTGTCGTTAAACTTCTGAGTTCCTACAGAATGTTAGTACCGGTACTTTCTACTAGACAAAGAAAGCGAACTTATAATAAGAAGGGCATCATTTTAAAACCCGGGGAAGTACAGCACCGTGTATAGTCTGTGTGCAATGTGCACTGGTGCCAGCGAGAATGGAATTGTGTTTTTCGTTTTTTTAATATTTAACTTTAATTTTGCAGTTAGTACATGCTGTGTGTAGGAACACCTTTCCAAAACAATGGTACAGTAGGTTGTTCAATTGTAGTTCTTCTATTATTATTATTTATTTAGGAGGAGTATAAACGATACTTTTTTTTTCCTCATCAGATCAAAAGCATCATTTATGATATGCGGGTACAGAATGTGTAAGACGCCATATTGTGCAATAGGAAGATCCCACTTGCCTCCCCCCCCCCCCCCCCCAGTAATGTACAGAGCATTGCTATTGCCTTATTGGACACATATAATATATAATAACGTTTCCAGGCACTGGCATTGTTGTAGGCTATATGTTTTAAATGTAAGGTGTATAGATTTTCTTTCCTTTCGATGAAAAGCAAAACTTTTAAAGATGACATTTGTCTTTTTGTTTTTTGTTTGGTTTCTTTGTTTGTTTGTTTGTTTTCATAATCATCTACAGTAACATCTATCGGGTATCTGGAATCTAAATGAACTTATACTGTTGCTTTTGTAGTCACGTTTACATCACAGTCAAACTGTCTGTGATGTAAAGCAAAGTGAAGGCAGCATACCTACAAATTGCCTTTAGCAGCTCGTATCATGGGAACGTGGAAGGGCTGATTAGTGCGTCTAGTGTTAAATACCTCAACAACACAATGAGAAATCCGTACTCAGTCACGGGGCAGATGCTGAGACTGGTCTCATTAAAGACAAGTCAATGGTCCTCTACGAGTTCGGATGTTTATTTCTGTCAGGGGATTATATATATTCAGAGCCTCTGGGATGGAGAAGCTTAGCATCAACAGTAGTTGTTTGGTAATAACCTTTAGCATGTGTTAATTCTTGCTATTTATTTTGTCTTCTATTTTTCATGTTGCCCTTCACCCCGGTTGCCCCTCCCTCACAGCGCCTTGCGCCATGTTGTTCTTAATGTCTACTGTATTCCCCCAACATTAACACCAGTGTTGGTTACCATGTCCGCGGGCCAAATGAAGCGGTGGAATAGCTTCATACGCCCAAAAGTTCTTAAGTCTTTTGAAGTATTTTCTTTCACCGGAGTCTGAAATGTATCATCCAGACTTGCGTATTGAATGAACAGTGTTCCTGTACCGGTCGAGCAGAAAGGCACACCCTGGAAAATTCTGTAGTCCTTCAGCATTCTCTGCTCCGGGCGCTTCGCCCCAGGCAAAGAACTGAATGGAACTCCAACAACGGCCTTCTGTTTACCTTGTGCGGTTAAAATAGCAGCTTAGCAAATGGTCGACTTCATGGAGGAACGATTTGATGAAACCATTTCAGGCAGCAGCAACATTGCTTGTTTAATCACCCGGAGAAAACCGAACAACTGCGCTCACGATGGGACAGAAAATCATTTTGTGTTCAAATGAGCCTCGCACCGAGGTGGTTCTTTATAGGCCCTATTCCTGCTCAAACGTAGTGTAAATAGTTTTGACATCACTGCTTATTATGCACAACTGGAAGGCACGGATAACGTACAAATGATGTGAACAAAAAGAAAGTTTTGCAGCATCTTGCAATCAGACAGCAGTGAAGTTCAGTTGTTGCTCCAGGGCTGCATGTACATCACCCCGGGGTTCTTTGGGCAGAGATCAGGAAGAAATATTTGTTTTGTTTAGCTTAAATATAAGAACCACATTTCCAATGGTTAATTAAGAAAGGGTTACATTTCATTATGTTATAGATGTATTGTAGAAATTAAAATCTATAGAAGCAATAAGTTGAGCCGTCCTACTGAATTAAATCTGCTGTGACCTACAGTTATGTTTAAAGAAGTTGACAGTCCAATTTGTTTACATTTGTGTAGTACAGTGCAATATATAGAAATAACAACGTTTTCACATGCCATTGTATACCTCTGACTGCTGCAGGTTGTATCAGAAAGTATACATATTTGGCTTGCATCTTTGCAGCTATAACTAATTTTAAGTTATGTAAGCAAACCAGACTGTCAATAAGGCACAGAAGGGTAAACGTTTAAAGAATGAAGTGAATAGACAAAATGATTTTGTGTAAAACTGAGCACAAGATTGCACTGCAGCTTTTGACAACGTCCAAGTAGTTTTTCTCTTGTTTCTTAAAACTTTTTTGATTGTTGTGTGCATAATATTATCTACTTCATAGATTTCTTTTTGTTTCAGCCACACGTATCGTACCAACTGCAACGCCTCTGGTTATGAGGAAGCCGATCATTTAGAGGCGTCTCGTTATTGAGCCAAACTTGCAAAAGCCCCCGAATTTCAATTCATAAATTGGTTATTAGTTTGTCAGGGGATGTTTCACGTCTAACACATAAGCCCACGACCTTTAATTAGAAATTTGCATTGTTTTGTGTGCCTTGAGGCCGACACCTAGCGTTTTCTCTTTCTTGGTCGCTAATAAGCATCATTTCATTCGCCCCTCCGGTGTTACGAAGAAAAGGATGCAAATACACTTAATTAGAGTTGTGGCAATAATTTGTAAGCAAAATAAGCGATCAGGCAGATATAGAAGTGATCTGATAAGAACCAAGATCACACTTTGCTCAAAAGGTACGAGTGGCATTCCAGAGGAGAAAAAAAGCAGCTGACTGATTTTTTCTTCTTCAAATTGCTTCCAGGAGGGAAGAAGCATGTCCCGTCTGTCTTTGACCCGGTCCCCCGTTTCCCCGTTGGCTTCTCAGGGAATCCCACTCCCGGCTCAACTCACTAAATCCAATGCTCCGGTCCATATCGATGTTGGAGGGCACATGTACACTAGCAGCCTGGCAACGCTCACCAAATACCCGGACTCCAGGTAAGTGACAATGCTCTCACATACTGTACTGTACGCTCCTGTCAATGCATCTTTTTTATTGCCTACAGCTGTGGCCATAAATTTGTATTATTATTATTATTATTATTATTGTTGTTGTTGTTGTTGTTGTTGTTGTTGTTGTTGTTATTATTGTTATTTGTACCTTTAAAGAGATTTCAAAAGATTATGATAAAATTATTTTAGTGAAACTTTTTAGAAAATAAATAATTGCAGTTTAATTTATGTGAACCTATAATTTAAAAAATCTGTCGTTTCTGTTACCGCATCATATTGCCAAAACCATATGTATTCACCATTCATGAAATCATCTATAAGCATTTCAGCTGGAGGAAACATGATAACTTGCTGCATTAGTTTCACGAAGTAGCCTGCTTGTTCTGGTTTAAATAGGACTCAGAGCAGAGAAACCCTCACTCGACTATTTTAGCTACGCAGTCGACTGCATTTACTAGAACAATGGAAGAAGAAAACGAAGACACAGATTAAAAAAAAAAAAAATCGCCGCCTATTATAAAACTGGTAATTGTGGTGGTTATTGGCAGAGGATGAAAAAAAAATGTGCCCATCTAACGCAATCTCACAGAAAGACATGCATTTCTGTTTTCACCACAAACTACGCACGAGAATGAAATCATTGGTTGTTCTATTTATAGTTGGTCTTTAATTGTTTTATGCAATGCATATAACTGGTATTTAAACGTATCACATTGACGAGTCGTTCTTAGTAAATCGAGGACAGGAAGATGTGAAACATGTTTGTAAATAATGTAACTATACACATTTGAGCAAGGGATAAAACGTATTAAAATGTAGCCACATCTGGCTACTGCATTTTTGAGGTCGTCATATTTTCTGTAAGAGTAAATAATAACTTTTATTCGAATTACCCCATGTTTAGCGTTCATAGGGTTTGGTAATTCTTCAAAGTTATGTTATGTAAGTAGAAGGAGCTGTCGTTTCCCATTCTTTGAATATTTTTGTAGTTTAATACGTAATATATTATTGTATTTGTTTTTTACTTAAAGAGGGTTAAATCATACTTGTCCTATTTGATTTTGACATTCAGTAGTTTAATAATAGGATGAACTTGTACATTACATAGTTTTATGTGAATATATTTAAACAAACAAAACAAATGTATCAGATATTTAATTGCATCTCTATGCAATTAAATGAAACATTCACATACATATTGAGATCTGTAGTCATGGGCAAAAAAAAACAAACAAACGTATTGAACTGCTGGAGTTCAGTTGCATTAATAAAATGAGCTGTCAAGAGTAGCAGATGCCTATCTATAAAGATGAAGCACCAGCAGAAATAATGCAATAAAGACATAGCTCTCATGAAAGCATCTAGCACAGTAATAGGCTTGTCAGATATTCTTCACACAGGTTTAAAGATCTTTAAGCTAATATACTGTATACTGGATTTTTATCACATGAGTACACCCTACCCTAACCCAAACCCTAAGCATTAGAATTACTGTTGATATGGGTACTATAGCAATACCCTATTACTACTGTAGTCTGACATTGCTTCACATTGTATGGAGTTTGTATAACGTTGACATTGTATAGCTTTAAGTTGTACAAAAGTGCTAGTGGAATGTGAAGTTTTGCAAGGTGTTTAAATTGGTCAGTAGAGATACACTGCCTGTAATTCCTTCAGGGAAGGTGGGGGTGGAGGTCTGTTCTCCAGAAATCACATCTCACACTGTGGCACATCAGTCATATGTGCATTCTTAGGTATGGATTCACCTGCCAACTGAGCACCAACTATCAGCCCTCTCTCAAAGTCTGTCTGATCTGGCTGAGACCGATTTGCAACAGGGAGATGCAGCTTTTATGTCATAGTGACTAACAAAAAAAGCAGAATAAAAGTGTGTGCGCTCCAGGTGTTTCTCTTATTCTGTCCGAGTATCACAAATGAGCTCAGCCTGTTCCCCAGCGCTCGTTTCCCACAACCCCCAGTTCTGCTTGGTAGAGGCCCAGGATGGAATGGCAGGCAGCAGGGATGTTCAGGTCAGCACTGAGGAGAACTTTCTTGCTTACAATGCTGTGAGGGGAAGCTTGCATTGTGCCCACCAGCACGGCTGTGCTTTACTTATAAAATACATTTACAAGCAGCAACATTTATAAGGAAAAAAAAGAATGGATTTCCAAACAGAAGCAAGGCCGGATAGGAATGACTCCACAGAGTACAGCATTAGTTTGTATTCCTCTGGGAAGGAGTGAGGGGTTTGCTTCTGGGGAAAAGAAATACTGAGTACACTCAACTCCCCCATTACGCTAATGAGTTGCTTCTTATCAGTGAGAAGAAGGCACCGAATGTCTGCCAAGGGAATCAGTGAGATAAAGGTGGATAAACATCTATAAAAGTAATTCTAAAGTAATTATACATAACAAAGTCCCTTACAGCTATTCACAAACATTCGAGTACATTTTATTTGGGCAAAAGTGTAAACAAAAAATAAGCTGTCAACTATGGATGGCACAAATTATTTTTCGAAGGGGTATGGAATTTTATATATATAAAAAAGAAAATTGAGCAAAGTGGTGGTTCTGGCAGGGAACTCACTTTAACCTTTAATCAGTTTATGTAAACATCATACATATTTTAGGCGCTTTCAATACCAGATCAAATCATTAATCAAATAGCTAGTATCTTATTTGTCCTTCGATAAACAATACGTCTAATGATCAGCAAGGAAAGGATTTCTATCTTACCTCAATCCATTACGTCCCCGATGTGCGCCTCCACCTGCTTTTTGGCTTCGTCTATGTACAGGGATATCTTGAAAGGTGAGGCCAAAGGCCTAAGATTGTGGTGTAAAACATGTATAATGTAGTAGTGTTGTCTAGTCTGATTTAATAAATAATCTATCATTTCCTGACTGAGCCAGTTTGTTTTAATGTAAATGTAAAGTACTATTCTATTCCAAAGGCCACATCTGTATTCAGTATTAAGACCACCATCTTAAGTCCCAAGTATGTTCAATCATCTCTCTAATAAGTCCAACGTTATGAAAAATAACCTATTTTTTCCTGAAAAATGGGATGCAACATGATGGAACTAATTTGTACATTTCATTTAGATCTAAAACCCGAAACGGTACATGAGAACAATTGGCATAAGAGAAAAATTAAATGATTTCCATTACACGAGAGTAGATGTTAAAACTTCATGCTGATTTGAACTCGACTCTCACCAAGATAAGTACCAACTAAGACGTAGCTTTACAGTAAACTAATGTGATCCATCTGTGTCTCCATCCATTTGCGTTTCCTTCCATATGATGATGTAGATATCCTTCTGCCTGGTGTTGATGGCTGAAGTGTAATGCTGGCTCCAGGGATCAGCTTATTTTGCCTCCCTAGCGCATCAACACACTGTTCTGCTCTTCTCCATTGCTTCCTCAGCTGTCTTCTTTCTCTAACTAAGCATTCAATCTCCTGCTGCCGTCTAGACTTTCCAGGAATAGTTTGTATTTTCTCCAAACCTCTCGCTTCCATATGCATAGATGATGTCCCCAAATTTATCCAGCTTCTTTTCAACTGTTCCACTTAACCTTTCCAACGCAAAGCAGAGATCTGTGCTTACTGTGTCCCACACAGTTTTCTCACAAGCTCTTGGCCATTTAACTCCAGGCTTGTGCCCGTTGAGATTCTTTTCTCTCTTATGCTTGTTTGTCTGACCGGGTTCACAAGGATCATTAGGTTCATCACTAGCTGTATCCATGCAAGTCCTCCTCACGTCTATGACAGGGGTGCTGATATCCTGCGAACTGTGGTTTGCTTCCTGTCGCTGGATTTCATTCAACTGACTTGACTGACTTTGTAAGAAGTACTGATCAATGCAAGGCCCTTGTCCCTTCTCCCTCAAGCATATCATTCTCCCTTGATGAATCTTCAAACCCCTGACCGTTGTTGCCTTGCTCCAGTCGCAGACACAAACCTGGAGTTCCATGTCTTTGCTAACTGCAAATCTCTTCAGTGAGTAGTCATACTCATATCCGTTTCCGTTCCTAAGTCGTTAACCATGTTGTCCAACGTTGAGTCATCTTCCACCCCCGCTCTCGCAGACTCTAGGGGTATTTTTCTCTTTAATTTCTTAGAAGCCTTGGGCGGGTGTCTCCAGCATCCTGTAAACACAGAGCTGGATACTGCCGACAAGGTTAGCTAACCCTTGCCAGCCCCAATGGGGTCTCTTTCCTCCTGTCAGCTGTCTCTCCAGGCTGTCACAAGGTCATTCCCTTGTTGCCAGCTGCACTATTCACAGCAGTCACTGGATGTATCCAGATCTTCATGATTTCCATTACATGAGAGTAGATGTTAAAACTTCATGCTGATTTGAACTCGGCTCTCGCCAAGATAAGCACCAACTAAGACGTAGCTTTACAGTAAACTAATGTGATCCATCTGTGTCTCCATCCATTTGCGTTTCCATCCATACGATGATGTAGATATCCTTCTGTCTGGTGTTGATGGCTGAAGTGTAATACTGGCTCCAGGGATCAGCGTATTTTGCCTACCTAGCGCATCAGCACACACAACGGTTGCAGTGCTGGCTCCGGAGATCAACCACAATGCGGTCTCCCCAGCGCATCAGCATGACAGCGGTCTGGATTGAGCTACATAGGGTACATCTCTGGGGTCTTCAAGTGGGCATGGTTAAGTTGTTAAAAAAACAGAATTCTGAACTGACACCAACTCCCATTTAAGGCCACATTTTGTTGCGCCATTGACTTGCCTTATAGTGAGGTTGCACTCTATAATAAATTGTAGAGCTAAAGGTAAGTTCACAAAATTGTCCAGGGAGTGGCAGATTGCAGTGTAGCAGAGTAGCAGTAGTTGTCACCTGCTTACGTCTCCTTGTCAGTTTCTGTAGACGAGAACTGACTCAAATAGGTGACTGTGTGCAATGTCACAAGCACGTACTTGCAGTGCGACGTGGGAGGCCATAAACTGATGCCCTTTAAGAAATTGCCTTTAAAATAATCGTCATTCTAAATGTTCTCCACCTTGCACATCAATTCATTATATTGGTCTCAAATGGACAGATTTTAAAGAAACATAAAAAACATGTGTTTTCATTTTCAAACATGATGTCTGGCACTGTTCTGTTTGCAAGCCATGCTTTTTGACTGTCTCACACTTCTTGGGTCATTTCACTTGGAGGATGAGATTGTATCCACCCCTTTCGTTGGTTTCCTTCCTGTCAGTAACCAATCAAATGCTTTTCCTTTTAACTGACATGCGTTCCATCAGCAATATGCGTTGTCCTAGAGATATTGCTGGCATGACATGACCAAGGAAGTAAAGCAGTAACGGAAGGCCAGGCAAGAAAACTGATACATTAGTGTAGTACCATATGTCTATTTTAAAATTAATTTTCTTTAAAAACTTCACATTTGAGACCGATGTACTTTAAAACACTCAATAATGCTCAATTTAGAAATCCAAAAAAAAAAAACAACTTAATGACAATCATTTTGACTAGAATCATTTTTCCATCAAAGACATATTTTAGTCCTGTCAAACGTATTTGTTCTTGACAGCTCAAGATAGTAGTAACCCTTGCACAATATGTGTATACAGCAACATCATGTGTTTATGTCACATGCAAGTGTGATGAAACCTGGTGTGGACATTCCTTAGAACACATTCTGACCTATTTATGCATTCTCTGTTTTCTGATTGGTTAGGATACTGGAAGTTATGTCACCTGGGAAGAGCTAGCCTGAATTTGATTAAACCTTTTGTGCATATATGTTACAATAAGTTATTCAGCATACTGTGAATATAGGTCATGGCTGGGACCTACTTTTTTCATTCTTCCAACACCATGAGCAGCTGGAATTCAAAACAGCTCACAATTATCATTTAAACACGTTCTTTTGTTCTGAACACAAAGGGAATGTGTTCACAGGCAACCTAAAGCAAAGGCATCCTCCAATGCACAGAAGCCATTACAAACAGAAAGGATATTAGAAAATGTATTTTAAAAAGGCTTCAACTCCTCAACCCTTAGCCTAATGCTAAAATACATGCATCTGAAAAGGTATGTCATGGAGTTGGGCAAATACCTGCAATATTTGCAAGTACGTAGGCGACACTTTTATGTAAATTAATTTCATGCAAATAACATCTCTAACGGAGAAAATATGCTGCCAATTTCCACACCCCTTCTTCCATGAGGGAAATGGAGGCAGTAGTCATTGATGACTGGCCCTCCAGAACAATTTAAACACCTTTGGCATGTGATATCAACAGTGTCCAAGCTATCCATGTGTCCAAAACTGTGCTGGATGACTGCCAAGCCAGGACAAACATTCAGTGTTGTATCATCCTGGTCTTTTGTCAAAACCTCTTTTTTGGAGGTAATAATTTGCTTAATTTGACATTTTTACTTGTTTTCCGCTCTTAAACAGTTGCAGATCAAGTTACTTATCAAATGTTATAGCTAACTTGAAATATGCAACTGTTCAGAGCTGAAAACAAGCAAAACGGTCTAATTAAGCAAATTATTAGTTCAATTAAGGGTCTAGTTAAGTAATTGAGAGCTCGGTTGGAATGAAAACCAGCAGTCATGGGGGGTCCCCAGGACCAAGTTTGAGAAGCCCTGATCTCGAGTATATTTTCATAATGTATGATTTCTTACCTGCTTATAATCTTATTATGTGTACATAGATTCAATTAAAAAAAATACAGCCCTGCTAAAAGCATTATTCCCCTTATGTTAATAGGATACTTTATGTTGACTTTTATCATTTCTATAACATGTTTAATATTATGTGTGTTCCCTATCATTCTTGCTTCTGTTTAGATCATTATTAACCATGCTTACTAACTATTCCAGAAAAAGCGTACTTTTTCAGTGTCTAAAAGCTTTTTCCGAAGTGGCGTTTTGCAACTGTAATTTCTGCCCCCTTTGCAACAAACTGCAAAAAAGGACGGGGAGCCTTAGTTACAAGGACGTGCTATGTGTGTTCCATCTTATAACAAGAAAAAAGTGCTGGTGGAATTGCATTGGAGGCACATGGGGAGGCACAGTCATGCCGGAATTACACAAAGGAAATAATGCATTTAGCGCCGCTGTAGAGTACTTTCAAAAAATGAACATTCCCATAAGTGACTGGGATAAAAACAACCTAACCCTCAGCTCCAACCACTCAGGCACTGCCTTCCGGATTCGAGCCTTTTTTGAAATCCTTAGCTGTTTTCCGATTAAAGTGCCTATAGAAAGTCTACACCCCCTTGAACTTTTTTCACGTTTTTTTGTTGTGTCAGTGCCTCAGAGTTTCATGCATTTAAATGAGGATTTTTTTTCACTTATCTACACACCATACTCCACACTGTTAAGGGGAAAAAAATACAAAACTGAAAGATCATAATTGGATAAGTCTCCACCCCCCTGAGTTAATACTTGGTGGAAGCACCTTTGGCAGCAATTACAGCTGTGAGTCTGTTGGGATAGGTCTCTACCAACTTTGCATACCTAGATTTGGTAATATTTCTTTACAAAACTGTTCAAGCTCTGTCAAGTTCCTTGGGGAGCATTGATGGACAGCAATCTTCAAGTCATGCCACAAATTTTGGATTGGATTTAGGTCGGGGCTCTGACTGGGCCACTCAAGGACATTTACCTGTTTGTTCCTTAGCCACTCCAGTGTAGCTTTGGCTGTGTGATTTGGGTCGTTGTCATGCTGAAAGGTGAACTTCCGTCCCAGTTTCAGCTTTCTTGCAGAGGGCAGCAGGTTTTCCTCAAGGACTTTTCCTCGTGCTCCAAGGGATATTCAAGGCCTTTGATATTTTTTTATACCCATCCCCTGATCTGTGCCTTTCAACAACTTTGTCCCGGAGTTCTTTTGAAAGCGCCTTGGTGCTCATGGTTGAGTCTTTGCTTTGAAATGCACTACCCAGCAGAGGGAACCTACAGGAACTGCTGAATTTATCCTGAAATCATGTAAATCACTACAATTTAACACAGGTGGAGGCCACTTAACTTGGTGTGTGATTTTGAAGGTGATTGGTTACACCTGAGCTAATTTAGGATTGCTATTACAAGGGGGGTAGACACTTATTTCAGTTTTTATTTTTGATTAATTTTCTACAAATTTCTAGAATATTTTTTTCACTTGGAAGTTGTGGGGTAGGATGTGTAGATAAATGAAAAAAAAAACCATTTTAATGCATTTTAAACCCAGGCTATAAGGCAACAAAAGGTGAAACTTTTGAAAGGGGGTGTAGACTTTCTATAGGCACTGTATATCAGGAAGATCCCATGTTTCATAACAATAGCGTCTACAGCTGCAGGCCCATGGAATGTAGCAGGTCCAGTTTTCTTCTTCATCAGTTTGTCACAACAAACAGTAAAATAACATCCTGCACTTCTTTATATGCAAAGCTACAGTATTCTACACTTGTGTGATTATAAAAAGGGCACATGCATTTTTAATTGCTTTACAAATCAGGATGAAAAACCCCAAATGCCTGCAGTGAAAAAGTGCATTGGCAAAACCATGTAAAGGAGCATTACCTCAGGCCAGCAGTCGGATGGTTATTGGTTTTTTATAAAGCATTTTGCATCGATTTCCAGAAAGAAGGAAAGAAAGAAAGAAAGTCATCCTCTCACATGCAGAAAAATACATTGCCTGTTCAATTTTGATGTTGAATTTATAAATATGATCATTTCTTTCTTAAGCCGTGCTGCATAATACAGCATTTAGAATGATCAATATTGTAAATGCTTCCCACAGTTTTTCAAATAAATACCAAAATGACAGTTATACTCTTGAATAATATATATGGAAAAAGACAGGCTGATTAAATAAAATTAAAACAAATGCTTGGATATAGATTCTCTACAAAGCCAATTAAGTTACAGTATGAAATTTGAAACTAATATATTGTCTAATCAGTTTGAATGAGCCAGAGCTGTCATTGGACTGCTATTTTAGGATTGGATGACATCAGCCTGTATGATATCATTGGTCTTGCCCCTTAGCAACAGTTGTTGTAAAAGAAACTCATAAGGAAGCAGGAAGGACATTTGTGTGTTAAAGTTGTTTAACTTTGGTAACCACTGATATTACTTTTGCTGGGAAATGTTTTATTTCTTTTTGTAAATATGTGCATTTGAATCCATAAATAAAGCAGTATGACACATCAGATGAGTTACTTAAAGAATATTCATGGAATAAAATACAGTTTGTGTGCATGGAACTATTAGATTTCTATATACTAAACTGTATTTTGTAATACAGTCTGTAAAAGTATGCGTTACACTTTTTGTTTTGGACTCGCCATGTGTTAAGTGGAGTTCTAATTGGAAAGGAACTCTTCATCCTGCAGGGGAAATGGGGGTATGTGGGCCTCAAATACATTTTTTAGGCCTTGTGGACAACATTACTGCACATTTTTTATTCATTTCAATTGTCGGTTTTGAGAGTTACTTAAGTACACCTTCTGATTCAGACATTCCAAAAAAAAAAATTGCATTAAAACTGGCTTCCAAACTGGTGCTAGCAGGATTCTTATAATAATCAGAATGCACGACAAGCAAAATTGTGAAAATGAACTTCCATGAATGCTTAATGCAGGAATGCATTTGAATTTAAGTGGCTAGTTTGTTTTACGGGAAAATAATTTTTAAAGAATCCACTTTTTAAATGTAAACTTATTTAACTTCAAGAAATAATAATCATCACTAAGACCCTGCACATAGGGGTCTATAGACAAGCTCAAAGACAGGTAAAGGGAGGTTAAGAGACAAATGATAAGACGTCACTATAGGAGCCAGCCAGGACATTAATGTGGCGAGTGTGCAAGACATTTTAATTCTTATAAAGGGTCACACCATTAATTCAATGTACATTTCTGCTCTTTATGGTTTCTACTGTATGTTTAGTGATAGCTCTGCTAGTTGCTGGATTAATAAGCATTTAGCTAACAGATTCCATCATGGACTGAGCCAAAGTTTTTCACCTTAAAATCTTTTTTTTTTTATTTATCTTCCAGAATAAGCCGCCTGTTTAACGGCACTGAACCCATCGTGTTGGACAGCTTGAAACAGCACTACTTCATCGATCGAGACGGGGAAATATTTCGGTTCATTCTCAGCTTCCTCAGGACGTGTAAGCTGCTTCTCCCAGACGACTTCAGGGTAAGTGTGCAGGCCTGAAGGCCTGAATCCATTGTTTTCCAGGACAAGTGTTTTCTAAATAAGGCCTTTCAGGTGGAATGTTGTGCTGAAATTGTTTCTGTTTCTCTTCTCTCTCTCTCTCTCTCTCTCTCTCTCTCTCTCTCTCTCTCTCTCTCTCTCTCTCTCTCTCTCTCTCTCTCAGTACGGTTTGAGTGGTTGTGTTATATAGATGTCATACAGTGTGTGTGTTTTTAATTAAACCTGTTTGCCTACACACACCTGGTCCCTGTTATGTGGTGCGCACGAGCAGTTATTGGATATAAATAAAAACACAACAGACAAAACACTTTAAAAAAGGGGGACTTTATTTAACTACGAAATTGGATTTGGATGCTTTAATTAATCCACAACCACCCAAAATTGATAGGACTATTAAGAGTAGCTAGATATTTAATTCTGGTTTTATTTTTCGGTACTCGTGAAAGGCAGCGAACAATGGTGCTGGCTACAGGACTTCCTCTCACAGCTCTGCAAGCGCACCCCACCACTAAACTGAATGCAGGGTATGCAAGTGATCGATTCCTGTGCCATAATGAGGATACAGTATCTACAGCCCTTTTGTGTATCAACTGATCACTCTTTCCTCAGGATTCTCCTGGAGTATTTTACCTTTGGCCCAATAATTGTTACACATTTACAAGAGGCTCCTGGGATATCTCTAACCTAGTCTTATTAATTGTTAATATAACTACCCATTTTTCGTTCTTTAAACTCAAATCATATAGAAATCTTTCAGTTTCTTCAGCACTGATGTTAATCAATGAAACCTAAACCAGAAATCCTAATCTTAAATGAATAGTTGCTAACAAAATAGTTCCATAAAATGTCTCTGCCATGCTCATCTATTTATTTTATAGGTCTCAAATTAGTAGTTTTTAAAAAAAAAATTATTTCAAAACGTGATATCTGGTGCTACTAGGTTGTTTGTAAGCCATGCTTTTTAACTGTCTTGTACTTCCTACATTATTTCAACTGGAGAGGGGAATTGTACATACCCCTTCACTGGCTTCTTTCCTGTTAATAATCAAATCAGTTGCTTCTCCTATTGACTGACATGCTTTCAGCCAGTAACATGCTTTAATCCAGAAGACACTGCTGAGGTGAAATGACCCAGGAAGTACACATGCAAACAAATAACCCAAGAATGAGGCATAGAATCCGAGAGCTTCCTTTAACCTAAAGTGGTACCAGATATCATGTTTTAAAATTAAAATACATGTGTGCTATAACATGTGTTTCTTTTAAAACTGCACATTTCAGATGCAGCTAATGGAAGTGCAAGATGGCTAAGATTTATGGAATTATTTTTTAGCTACAATTACTTTAAACTCATTTGTGCTCGACAACAAAAAAAAAACTTCTTAACGCTTTTAAAAAATATTTTAAAAAAAGACAGAGGTCCACAACAGCAATGAAACAGCAACCTAAATTAAATATACGATGTTGGTGCTGTTCAGTTCATGCGTAGATCTGTGTAGAGGATGCTTTTACAATGGATGAATCAACAGCCTAGAACCTCAACATTCCTTGCCTGTTATTCAGTCCTAGGCCTTTGTCAAGCAGATACTGGCAATTGTGTCGCATTGTGAGGTAGGGTTGCCACCTCTGAGGTACAAATAACCGGGACATCCAAACAGGAGGGGTTGTTAAATGTTTAAACCGTCTTTAGACATCCTGTATTCATACACAGGGTAGCATTCATAATATTACTACTATAGGGATTTAGTGTATATAATTATTATTTATTTATTACCAGACAGCCTTATCCAGGGCAACTTACAATTGTTACAAGATATCAAATTATTTTTACATACAATTATATTATTTTTTACACATTATTTTTACATACAATTACCCATTTATACAGTTGGGTTTTTACTGGAGCAATCTAGGTAAAGTACCTTGCTTAAGAGTACAGCAGCAGTGTCCCCCACTTGGGATTGAACCCACGACCCTCTGGGCAAGAGTCCAGAGCCCTAACCACTACTCCACACTGCTGCCCTTAGGACTGACAACCAGTTAATAGTGTGGGTCTATTGCAGGAATAATGTATCTTTCTTTAACCTGTGTTTAGCGTACGGTGCTGGCATTGTGGTGTCGCTGTAGTAATCTACCTGGATGTGGAAGCATAAGATTAAAAACCATGATCTTTTAGTGTCCTGGGAAGGCATATTGAAATCCCTGGACATCTTTATCAAAACCGGGACGATCCAGGGAAAACAGGGACAGGTGGCAACCCCTGTTTTGTAGTGGTTTATCCACTGGAGGCTAGTTTGACACAACCAAGCCCAGGCCCAAAGGTGAAAGGCCTGAGAGGCTGATGAATTTGCATGCTGCTCCAGCCAACCCTCTGTATCTGTATTTAGTGTGCTGCACATCTTTGTAAGAAAAACAGTTGACTGAGCTTGCTTTTTTTTTATCTAATGTATACTGTTGCACTGGCATTTCAATCCTTGCTCACTTGAAAAACATGTATGTATAATGTGAAGCAGACTGGAGCAGACGGGCTTCTTCAGAAAATCAGCAGTTCAATCCCTCAAGGTGTTACTTTCCACAGCTCACAGCTATTTCTCTCTGTATGTTTTGTTAAACCCATGTGAACGACAAAGAAAATATCAAAAGCTCACTCACAAACGAGCATTTAAAACAGACAGACAGCAGTCCATTAGATTTATCAGTCGTATGCAGTAATAATACATTTAATTGTGTTCATCAGCTTATTTTACCAACATGCCAATAAATGTTCTAGAACAGTCAGACAAATTAGGTTTCCTGGTTTAAAGGCACAATGTAATACTGTACACATTGCCTGCTTTTCAAAAGGTGAAAGCTCAGCTATTTGAATAAAAGAATGGCTTGCATTTGTCTTTGCTGCAGCATAAAAGTTGCATCATTCTTTTTTAAAGAAAATAAGTTATTGTGACAGAAATGGTATGGATTTGGAAGCATATAGAATTGAAATTAGGCTAATCCTGTGTGAATGTTATGAGCTACAAGGACAGGTTAAGTAAGTTACAGTATCACGGAATCCACCAGGAATGCATCAACTACTTATTTTAGGGATTTGATGCAATCCTTGGTGATTCCTCCGTGCTGTAAAATGTTCTAGGTTTATCACATCGATCCCTTAGTAACTTACTGCTGGAATCTCTCATAAAAGCTTTTACCATCTAGCCAATGTATTTGAAATCAAATGTGGCTGTCTTTTTTATGTGTATATTTTGTATTCTATAGTTAACCATGCAATATGCACACATTTGATTCAACAGAACAGGGCCACATTTCAGGATTCTACATTGGTTACAATATAAGCTTAGTAAATGCACAGGGAAACTGCAAATATATCACTGTAGGATTGTGTAACTGTGATATTTATGTGTTCTGATTCTAACAGTATAGTATGTGATAAACAACGAAAACATGCATGCTTCTATTAAGTGGCAAACCAGAGCTACTACTTAGAATTGTAAACTGATACTGTGAAATGTGCTTGGTTCTTATGAGTCCAGTATTCAAGTCAGGGACAGGGTCAATCTTCATACCCAACAGATACAGCCACAGCGCGGTTGACTGGGGTCACTAAGATTCCCATCCCAGTTCTGACTGTGAGGCTAAATACCGGGAGACACACTTACTGAATTGGACGCACCCTTTATCTTGTGTAGAGGTCATATACAAGTTCACAGACTGTAATTATCCCCTACTAGATGTCTCGACAAGCGTTTCTTTTCTTGCATAGATGGTACTGAGGTTCTGTGACAAATTCTTATGAAATAAAATGTAACTGTCACAATGTGTAGTTCCTGCTGTAGTTGATGATGCTTTGTATCACAAGATAATACAGTCTGTGCAGTGGACCAGGTCTCTGTGTTATCAGACCATCTTCCTTGCTTGCACTTTGCTTTCAGACCTTATTCAGCTAGTATTATCGCCCCAAGTGAAATTGACCATTGCAGATTAGTTCATTTAAAGAGACAAGTTTATTAATGTGTTTCTGCTGTGGTTTGAGGTAAAGAGACATCCACAAAGCATTACCGGTAATTAGTTATTAGAGTCACTTTCACACATATCAAGACTTTCAGCGACTGTCTTGCGACACCATTTAAACCAGGTTACCGGTGCTTACGATAGTTTATTTATAGTGAATTTTGGCAGTTGTATCAAACTACAAACTCAGTAACAATGTACCCCTTTATCAACCATGATTGGATCGCAAACATTTTTTTTACAGGGAAATTGTGTGATTATGTTAATTGATGCCATAAGCTGGCATTGACAGCACAGCACTTTCGAGAGATACACCCCTATAGAAAGTGTAGTAGTCCACCTTTTGTGGACCGTAACTAGAGTTCTGCACACGTCATGGGCAATTTAAATCAGGCCAGTAATATCTTGCAGTCTTATTGCTCATACAAAGTGCTGCTCACAAGAAACCAGTCTTGTTTGCTGAAGACAGTGAGGTTTTTTTAACATTGGGTATGTAAGTAGGATATTTTTGATATTTTTCTTGTGTTTGTTTTGTTTCGGGTTTGTGTTGAAAACTAGGAGAAACTGTCTGTAGTCATGCTGTTTTATGAGAAAAAATATACTATATACTCAACAAACATGCAAACAGACTTTTGGCATGGGTGGATGGGCACCATACAAATCATACCTCAGAGTTTTATCTAGAGAACTGCAATGTATCTAGAAATATAACAGAGTATACAGATCTTGGGAAATGTGGAGGCATCACATTGGCATTTGTACATACATCAGTCCTATTGTGGTAAAACATGGGGACGCATTCTTAACCATAAGATTTTGGGGATATATGGATATGGCTTCCTGTACGTTCGTATTGCAATCATTTTTTTACATTTGCACACAGGGGACACAGGCCATAGTGATCCGCTTTTCCATTATCCTGACAGGTCTTGTAATTACAGCTATGGATTGAGATATGTATGTTATTTTTCGTACCGCTTTCCTGCCTTAACAATTCAGTCTGTAGTTTGAATACTATTGTACCATCACCAAAGGATCTTCAACGCCCAATGACAATGACATGGTTTTATACTAAGTGCATTTGGTAGCACATAAACAGCTTCCCTTACTATGACACCACATCAGTGCCAGACAGTGGCTCCGGAGCATGGTTCAATAGCTGTTCCAAATCCGTGTCGCCATTGCTTGTAGTCTTATGGTCTGCTGATGGTTCTGCTTGCCAGCGTACCAGTGCGGTACATTTTAGCTGCGGCGTCTTTTTTCTTCCTGACTCCAGCGGTTAGGATTACAGTGTTGTTTTCTGCTGGGCTCACGATGACTAAACTGCCTGGGAGACAGACCCCTGTTAAAAACATATCTATCCCTTGCCTCAGACTTGTGAATGATGAGGAGCTACACTTTGAAACAGAAATGACCCTGGAGGGGAACATCCCTGTATGCATTTTGTCAGCAGCAGAAGGGAGGACAAAAAAAAACAAAAAACTTCTTCACACACAGTGATATTAAATATTCTAAGATCTGTTTAAGATACTGTGTACTGTGTGTCGCCTCTGTGCAAGACAAGGGCTGGGGGAGAACCATATTCTGTATGATAAATATCTTCGATACTTGAAAATATTATCAGACAGCTTTTGTTTCTTGTTTTTCACAGTAGAGGTGATAATATACTTGTGAAATAAATGAATAATAAAATGTGTATGTCCAGCTGAAAATGGCTTGTATATTTTAAAGAAATTTCTTGGTTGGAATATTTACAAACAGAAAACAAATATACGCACAGAAGAAATCTGCAGCAGAAATGACATTAAAGAGATGAAGACATTTAACAAGTCTTTACAAAGCTATATAATAATCCAGTATGCACACTGTCTCTTATTGTATAAGACCATATCCTTGCTGGCACTTTGGTGACAAAGTCTTTAAGCTACAATATTGTAGTCTTATTGCTCATCTAAAGTGCTGCTCTCAAGAGTCTTGTAAGTCACAGGGACAATTGTACAGAATCATTTCAAACACCTGTGGCAACAGGGATATAATGGAAACACCTACAGCTATGGACAAAACGTTTTGCATCACCCTATAGAATTAACTAATTTTGCTTCATAAAGTCAAATGAAACCTGCTGAATAATGTTACGTTCACATATTGAATTACATACCACTTACCACACTAAGGTAAACATTTCACATGCACATTTCTGATAATGATTAAACATTTAGACACAATTCTAAATGAAATGTTTATACTCTGAACTACTAATGCCCAGAGTGCTAATATCTGATTTCTACCTTTGTTATGATGAACAAGTTTTCTTATTGCTTATGAGGAAATTCCTCGTCAGGAGTGTAACGTTATTGGGCCTCTCTGCTTGTTTCAGGATTTCAGTCTCCTGTACGAGGAGGCGCGGTACTACCAGCTGGCCCCCATGATCAAGGAGCTGGAGCGCTGGAAGCAGGAGAAGGAGCAGCGCAAGTACTCCCAGCCTTGCGACTGTCTGGTGGTGCGCGTGAGCCCTGACCTGGGCGAGAGGATCGCGCTGAGCGGGGAGAAGGTGCTCATCGAGGAGATCTTCCCCGAGACGGGTGATGTCATGTGCAATTCCGTAAACGCCGGCTGGAATCAGGACCCCACTCATGTGATTCGGTTTCCATTGAACGGGTACTGCAGATTGAATTCTGTGCAGGTAATTGGGTTTCATACTTCAGAGGAAATAATTTCTCGCTCGCAAAGAAGCTTTAGACTGCCAAATTTATATTAGCGGGTACGGGACGCTTTTCCTCATATTGGGTGCTGCTTCCCTTCCCATGCCAATAAAAACTCAAGGATCATGCTAGTATCAACCAAAGAGGCAGGACCATAGTATAAAGCAAGAACTATGTCAGCATGATACAAGGAAGTAGAAGGAGTTAATGTATGTCTCAAAACTTGCCTAATCGTTGCAGTATTCTTTTAGAGTCATAGGGTCTATTTTAATGATCTTAACACTGGCTGATCAACTGCCACCATAAAATGTATTAGCTAGATTTTTTTCACAGACCTCATTTCACTGTATTTTATTGTATGTGGTGGGTCAATAAATCACCCTTGTCAGAAAACCCTTCCTGGATTATATAGAGTTTACGAGCGGCAGTATTTAGATTTGCCACTGATTTAAGATTATTAAAATAGCCACCCCTGTCTCTTTTTACTCCAGGTTCTGCTCTTGGGCAGGGGTGCACAATCAGGGAATAATTCAATCATTAAGTGATTAAGAGCTGTAAGGTTAAATTGGTCCAACTCAGTAATTTAGTTACAGGTGGAACAAGGGCAGCAGTGTGGAGTAGTGGTTAGGGCTCTGGACTCTTGCCCGGAGGGTTGTGGGTTCAATCCCAGGTGGGGGACACTGCTGCTGTACCCTTGAGCAAGGTACTTTACCTAGATTGGTCCAGTAAAAACCCAACTTTATAAATGGGTAATTGTATGTAAAAATAATGTGATATCTTGTAAGATGCCCTGGATAAGGGCGTCTGCTAAGAAATAAACAATAATAATAAAAAAGACCAGGAGGGCTCCAGACCTTGAGGAGCCAGAATTGTGCTCTCCTGCTCTAAGGTTTACTGGCTGGAATGATATGGTAACCCGTTCATTCAGATGACAGTTAATGTAGGTTTACTTTCCACCCCAAACGATAAATCACTGAGTGGATTTTGGTACAAGATGACAAGGATCATTAAAAAATCGAGAACAAAGAAGAGTTATTTGGGATAACCAGCAAATTAAAAAACAACTGGCTCATGACTAAATGATAAGTAGCTTACTGGTTTGTAGTCTCTGAATTACAAATATAAATGCATTTTATTTCTGCATTCTTTCTTTTTAGGTTTTGACACAGGTGTTTATTCAAATACAGACACCATTTGGATATTAAATTTGGACCAAACCTGTCATTTTAAATACAAAAACTCAACAGACACTAAAGAGACTCACACACACACTGTTAGAGATGCTAGCCCCCTTATTTTAATGATTTGAATGGCAGCTGTATTTAGTAACACCGGGACAAATATTCAATTATTCAAAAAAAGCACTGCTTGAAATGTGTTCGCTGGCAAAAACGTCCATGTCCGCATTCGTTCATATAGCAGAGTGTTTCTCTCCTTTCTTTAGTAGGTAATTTGATAAAGTGATATGATACAATTAATACTTTTGTTTTCCAACTAATTACAAATGAAAGACTATTAGAATATTACTTTACATTTTGAAAGTAAAAACCAACTTTCACACCCGTATCTAAATCTGCCTCTGTTTGTATCAATGGAAAGAACTCATATCATTAAAATTTTGTTAAGGAAAAGGTGGACAAACTTTGCACTCACTTCAAAATCGAGCCCTCTGTGTTGCTTTCCCTGTTTAAGGTGTGGTAGAGAGCCAGGCTGTGACAGCATGTGGTGCTGTGCTGTAGAGGCTGGGGTCTAGGTGCCACCTTGCCTGCCCTGGAGCTGTGATGAGTTATCAGCTCTCCCAGTGAGTGCAAAGCAGCAGGGCCTGTAAGAGTCTAGGGGTGTGTTCCTGTAACAGGATACTGAACAAAATAAGCCTTCTCCGTGTTGTGTGGAGAAAAGAAAAAAAATGTGTATGCATAATTTATGCATATAGCTCCTCTTTTTAAAAAGGCTTCAATATGAGACTGCCTAAAGCTCCCATCGTTGCTTGCTTTAAATCATCTCAAGACCCACCTGTTCTTCATACTCTTTAAGCCTGATATCTGTTTTTGGCTGTTGTGTCTTTGCTACTTCAGATTTTTCACAATCTTATTCTCAAGATTCTATATGACATACACATACTGTTAGGTCTCTGCTACTTCAGATCTTTCTCTGCATTTTCTTATGATTCTATATGACATAGGCATCCACAATGTTTTAGAATTTTCACATCCTAGCCTTTTTTCACTATTTAATGTATTAAGCATTGTTTTTTGCTGTATCTTGCAAAGTGCTTTGTGATGGTGGTCCACTATGAAAAGCACTATATAAAATATAGATTGATTGATTGATTGATTGATAAAGCAGTTTAAATGCATGTATTGCATTTTATAATACCATACTTAGAATTTTTTCAAACATCCTAAACTAGTTAATACTTCTCCTTTTGTTATGTATAGAGATTTGTAATAGCTTGCAATATAATTAATTGGCCACATCTGTTAAGAAAACATTTTAGAAATTGTATTTGACTATGAAGCACCTGGATAACCCTCTCTCTCTGGAATCTAAAGGTGCGTTTACACTAGCGTTCGGGAATCTTTCCGATAAGATTCTGGGACAGTCTGTGGAACGGTGCGTTTACACTTGCTTGAAACAGCGGGGGGTACTTCTCACAGGAGCAGACTCTGAGCATGCATACTTTGTAAACTAAAGATGTGCTGTAGTGACGACATCGAGCGACTAAATGTACAGTATTAAAACACTGCTCTTTTATTCACTGTTAGTTTTTTTTCTCGTCAGTGCCTGCAAGCTGTTGTGTTTTTTTCTCCAATCTTGCCGGAATATTTCCTCAGGGCGATTATACTAGCAAGTATAGTGGAATCCATTCTCTTGTCCCCTCAGTCCGGAATACGATCTCAACTTTTGTTAGGATAAGAGGACGGATTCCAGAATGCGTGTGCTAGCGTTTACACTCAATATTCCGGAATACGCCCACTTGTCCACTCGTTCCAGAATATTTGTGCTAGTGTAAACGCACCTTAAGAGAAATGTCTTACCTGCATAGCTCGGTGGGTCTCTGTTTAAGAAACCTGCTGGTGAGATCAAATAATAGGATATTGTCTAAAAAAAGGAGGTTGTTTTAATCAGTTAAAAGACCACTATTTATACAAGATTTTGTCAGTTGTCATTTTTGTCAATCAATGAATATAATTTGCCTTCTATATGAGTGTGGTGAACAATTGGTGCCAAACCTCTGCCTGTTACGCCTATTTTGCTGTGTTGTTGGAGCCCCACCCTGCCCATCCTTAGTTTGAAAGGCAGAAGGCAGGGTTTAGGTGTTGGTTTTTTCAATGACTAGCACAGGTACAGATGCCCTGGCTAACCCCTGCATAAAACAGCTAAGATAGATGTGGGCGAGTCACAATGCATTCTTCCACAAATTATTTCTTTATGAACGGTTCTCATGTTTGCTACCTTGTTATTATGGAGCAACTATTAGATTACTGCTGTAATGCAGTCTCAGAGTTTGAAGTGTAAGTGACTTCAAATAACATTTTCAGGGGGTTTTAGGCTGTTAGGAGTAATTCATATTACAGCTACTCAATTGTGTTTGTTTTGATAAGTGTTGAGGTAGTTTGCTTCCACTATAGACCGACATGTTTCATGAGCTGTTCTTCAGTTCTAATTGCCTACCATAGACATGTGTCATGTAGGCTAGATCAGCCAAAGTGTCTTTACATTAGTGAACACCAGCTCCATCTAGTGCACTGCAGCATTACACCAGAAAAACAAGTGGCAGATCACTTGACTTGCTCTTACTTTGATGATCCAGTCTGGTTGATCTAGTCTATGTTACATGGATCTGTGGCAGGCAACTAGAACTGAAGATCAGTTCCTGAATTCAGTCACCTTAACAAAGATATTATTATTATTATTATTATTATTATTATTATTATTATTATTATTATTATTAATAATAATAATTTGAGTGATGGCAATAATAACCACTCAGAATGATTACAAACATCATAAGGGAAGAAAAAAAAAAAAAAGAAAATGAAATTTGAATCTGTTCTTTAACGTTGCTTGAACCCAGTATGTCACGAAACTGGACAATCAATTATTCAAAGACAAATACCACTTATCATGTTGCTGTTTACAGAGATGTAAATAAGCCAGCCGGCATGTCACAGATATTATGAATGTGTACACGAACTGCATAAGCAAAAGTGTAGTGCTTCATCTTACACTTCTATTGATTGTGTGCTAACTCACAAAGCAGCAGGGACCAGCTCATTCAATGAAAGCAATGAATGTGATTGAACTCTACATTGCTAAAACTGGGCTCCGGGTATTTTTTTTATTTTTTTAAGATGTACTGAGTTAACAATAGTAAGAAGCTGTAACCAATTATTTCTGTGCAATTCAATACCATGATGCATTTCAGCATCAGGGCTTATTTTCAAAATGTTTACTGTGTTTAGTGGTTTGTTTTTTTTTCCCCCAAAATAGAAAAACACCTTTTCAGTTGAACAAACATCGTTATTATTCAAGGGAGCACTGTGAAAGTGATTGTATGTAACAAAGTAATTCCAGAAATCCTGTCGTGCATCTGTTCGTTATTTAGGTCTCAAAGGTGCAGTTTTGAAAGAAGCACATGTTATAGTAAACCTGCATTTCTGTTTTAAAACACCTGGTACTACACTGGATTAAAGAAATCTCTGTTTGCCGGCCCTGCTTACACCGTGTTGCACTTTCTCCATCACTTCACCTGAAGGGTGAAATTGTTCCTACCCCTTCAATGGCTTCTTCTCCTATAACAGACAGTCAGTTTTGTTAGCTACACTTTTATGTTGTCATGGAATTTTGCAGTGACAAATGTATCTTCTTTTACATGCCAGTATGCAAATGAGGAGGGGTTAGGCATGAAAATCAGGTTATCATGGAACAAATCCGTCATACTCTGCTTAGAAAACCTTTAATTAAATAGCGCGACGATAACACTTTGTCCTCTGGATTCTTTTTTTTTTTATTATCTCTTTATTGCCCCATGATATGTGCGATTAATCCTCATGTATTACTGTTTTAGCACTCCCGGGTGTTTCATATGTTTAATAATGTTTAATAAGTCACTTGAATATTTTACCTTTCTGACTGTCTTTGAGCAAGCCAGAGGAACCTTTAAGAACTCACTGTTTCAGGGGGAAAGAAATGACCAGTGCCCAACCCTAGGGAGCATTTTTATACTGGGCACATTATAGAAATTCCAACTTGCTCAGGATACTGTCCCACAAAGGTAACTGATAACTGTATTAAGTCTATCCAAGAGTGCACAACTAGTAATAAATGATCACGTATGGGATAATAAATAGACTTTAAAAAATCAAATTCAGAGGGTATAAACCAGGGATGGGCAGTTCCGGTCCTGGAGGGTTGGTGTCCCTCCTGGTGTTTGCTCCAACTGACCAATTAAGCTTCTAATAAACATTTAATTGGTTCAATTAAGTAATTTAGGATACAGTTGGAACAAAAAGCACGAGGGACACCGGCCCTCCAGGAACTGAATTGCCCACCCCTGGTATGAATTGCCCACCCCTGGTATAATACTAAAATATGGGCAGGAGTGTGGAGTAGTGGTTAGGGCTCTGGACTCTTGACCGGAGGGCCGTGGGTTCAATCCCCAGTGGGGGACACTGCTGCTGTATCCTTGAGCAAGGTACTTTACCTAGATTGCTCCAGTAAAAACCCAACTGTATAAATGGGTAATTGTATGTAAAAAATAATGTGATATCTTGTAACAATTGTAAGTCGCCCTGGATAAGGGCGTCTGCTAAGAAATAAATAATAATAATAATAATAATATTCCTTTTGATAAACTGCAAGGCAACGTCATTGTAACAGGCAATGTTGTGTGATCCACTGCCGTTGATGATTATGTCCACTGTCTGTGAAATGAGTTAAAAGCTTCAAAAACCACAAATGCATAGGGGTTAACACTCTTGCTTGCAGTGTGACTCCTGACCCCTGTTACATGATCAAAGCATAATCTCATGAGAAACGCAATTTTCACATTGCAAAAGACTTCCAGTCAAAATGTTTGTCACCGAATTTATTAAGTTTCTCTTTTTTCTAAATTTAGCACTGTTGAGTGTTTAATAGTTTCGGATTGAAAAATAGAAGTGGTTAGTCATGGAATCAGTAGACACCCACTGACCTTCAGTTCTCCTGAGCTGTTGTGGGGAGCTGGACATACTAAATTGGGGAGAAAAACAAGGGTAAAATAATTTGGCACTCAAAATTATTATTTAAAAAAAAAAAAAAATAATAATAATGAGACTGTTTCAAAACGGACACACACAGATCAGTCTGCGCACCTTTGGTGAATTTAATCATTTAAACCATGATTAAAAGAAATGGAAACTTTGTCTGCCTTTTAACTGGACTTTTGTGTTTATCTGTTCAGTAGACTCCCTTTTGACTTGCATAAGATGAAATACAAAAAAAAAGAAACAAAAGGCTAATTGACTCTTTGTTAGCCCAGCGACAAACAGCCTTGTTAATGATAAGTAAAGCAGATCTGAATATTTTTCTGTCAACTTTGTGAAACAGATGTGTTTGGCGCCGGTTCATGTGAACTCTGAGTTCTTCTGGCAGTGTTGCTCTATGCACAGCCTTCACTGTTTTTGTGTTACACACTTTAAAAGAGCTGTATAATAACAATGTAACACTTGCTACAAAGTTTTTAGAGGAATAAACGCTTACAACAAAAACGATTAAATACAAAATACTACAGATTAAACACTTGGCAGATTACAGTACTCTGAAGTACAGGATTAAATGCAGTAAAATAGGGGGCAGACAAGAGCAAGTAAAGCGCATTTAAGGAAGGATGATAAGTGTCCCAGGGGAAAAACAGAGGAGTTCTACAGGTGCTGTCTGAAGAGGTGAGTCTTAATGAGGTGCCGGAATGTGGTCAGGGACTGGGCAGTCCTGACATCTGTAGGAAGGTCATTCCACCACTGCGGAGCGAGGGTGGAGAAGGAGCAGGCTTTGGAGGCAGGGGAGCGTAGAGGAGGTAGAGCCAGTCTTCTAGTGCAGGCGGAGCGGAGAGGTCGAGTGGGGGTTTAGGGAGAGATGAGGGTCTGGAGGTAGCTGGGTGCAGTCTGGTCAAGGCATCTGTAGGCTAGTACAAGAGTCTTGAACTGGATGCGTGCGGTGATCGGGAGCCAGTGGAGCGAGCGGAGTAGTGGAGTAGTGTGGGCGAAGCGAGGCAGAGAACACCAGGCGGGCAGCGGAGTTCTGGATGAGCTGGAGTGGACGGGTGACGGACGCAGGGAGGCCAGCCAGGAGGGAGTTGCAGTAGTCTAGGCGGGAGAGTACCAAGGCCTGGACCAGGAGATGGGTGGCATAGTTGGTGAGGAAGGGTCGGATTCTTTGGATGTTGCTCAGGAAGAATCGGCAAGTGCGTGCCAGAGTGGAGATGTGCTGGGAATAAGAGAGGCAGGGGTCCAGGGTGACTCCGAGGTTCTTAGTGGAGGAAGAGGGAGAGAGTGTGTTAGATTCCAGAGGAACAGAGATAGAGAGATCAGAGGAGGGGGAGGAGGAGGAGGGAAAGAAAAGGAGGTCAGATTTAGAGAGGTTGAGTTTGAGGTGATGCGAGTACATCCAGGAGGGAATAGCAGACAGACAGGTAGAGATACGGGAGGGGATGGTGGAGTCACAGGTGGGGAAGGAGAGGAAAATCTGAGCATCATCAGCATAGAAATGGTATGAGAAACCATAGGATGCGATGAGGGGGCCCAGGGAGCGGGTGTAGAGAGAGGAGAGAACCCAAGACTGACCCTTGGGGGACTCCTGTTAAGAGAGGGCGAGGTGTGGAGGTTGCTCCACGCCAGGTTACCTGGTAAGTGTGGTTGGAGAGGTAAGAGGAGAACCAGGCCAGAGCAGTGCCAGAGATCCCCAGGTCAGCGAGAGATGATAGTAGAATAGAGTGATCAACAGTGTCAAAGGCAGCAGAGAGGTCGAGGAGAATTAGGACAGAGGAGAGAGAGGCAGCTCGGGCAGACTTTAGTGAGTTGGTGACAGACAGGAGGGCGGTTTCTGTGGAGTGAGCAGAGCGGAAGCCAGATTGGAGAGGGTCGAGCAGAGAGTGGTTGGACAGGAAAGCAGAGAGCTGGTGGTGTACAGTCCGCTCGAGGGTTTTGGAGAGGAAGGGTAGGAGGGAGACAGGACGGTAGCACTGGAGGGAGGTGGGGTCGAGGGTAGGTTTTTTGAGGAGGGGAGTGATAGAGGCTTTTTTGAAGGCAGAGGGAAAGAGACCAGAAAGGAGAGAGGTGTTGAGAAGGGAGGAGATGAAGGGAAGTAGAGCAGGAGCAGCAGCTTGAAAGAGGTGAGTGGGGAGGGGGTCCAGGGCACACGTGGTGGGTTTGTGACCCTGGAGCAGGGAGGAGAGGTCAGAGTCTGAGAGGGGCGAGAAGGTGGAGAAGGAGGGTGAGTTAGTAGGGGATGCAGTGGGTGTAGGGGTTGGAGCAGGAGGGGGTGCGGGGGAGGGAGAGGTGTTAAAGAGTTTGCGGATATCTGAGATTTTAGAAGAGAAGAAAGAGGCAAAGTCATCAGAGGAGATAGAGGAGGGAGGAGGAGGGGGGAGGGTTTAGGAGGGAGGAGAAGGTAGAGAATAGTTTACGTGGGTTGTTAGTGGAGGCTTGGATTAAAGGTTGGAAATAATGGTCTAAGGCAGCAGGGAGTTTGGTTCTCTTCCATTTCTTTTCAGCAGATCGCAGTGTGATTCTTTCTGAGCGGAGCGCAGAGGAGAGCCAGGGTTGGGGAGGGGAGGGGCGAGCAGGTCGGGAGGTGAGGGGACAGAGGGAGTCGAGGGAGTCGGTGAGGGAGGAGAAGAGGGTGGAGGTAGCAGAGTCTACGGAGAGTTGTGAAAAGGAGTCGGTAGGAGGGAGGTGAGAGAGAGCAGTGGAGGCAAGGACAGAGGGGGAGAGAGAGCGGAGGTTACGGCGAGAGGTGACAGTGGGGGTAGGAGGAGCAGGGAGAGAGGGGAGACAGAGAAAAAGAGATGAAATAGTGATCAGAGAGGTCCAGGGGGGTGACAGAGAGGGTGGAGGGGCAGCAGGCCCTGGAGAAGGTGAGGTCCAGTTGACGGCCAGCTTTGTGGGTAGGAGGGGATGGAGAGCGACAGAAGTCGAAGGAGTGAAGGAGAGGGAGGAATCCAGCAGAGTGGCTGGGGTTGGAGAGATGGATGTTGAAGTCACCTAACAGGACAGTCGGGGTAGACAGAGAGGGGAGGGAGGAGACTAGATAGTCGAGTTCATCTAGAAAGTGAGCGAGAGGCCCAGGGGGACGGTACAGTACAATTAGCAGGAGTTGACAGGGAGAGGTTAGTTGGACTGCATGAAATTCAAAGGTATTAACAGAGAGTGAGGAGAGATCGGAAGGGACAGAAAAGAGTAAGGAGGGAGAGAGGAGAAGACCAGTCCCACCTCCCTGTCCAGTGAGACGCGGGGTATGGGACAGAACGTAGAGAGAGGAAAGGGCAGCAGGAGTTAGTGTTATCAGGGGACAGCCAGGTTTCAGTGAGAGCAAGGAAATTGAGAGAGAGGTGGGAGGCAAAGGCAGAGATGAAATCAGCTTTGTTAGCAGAAGAGTAACAGTTCCAGAGTGCACCAGAGAGTGTGCGGGAGGGGGGGACAGGCAGAGGGATGAGGTTAGAGAGGTTGGAGGAGCAGCGGCGGAGAGAGGGCAGAGGACGAGGGCGAGAGGACAGAAATTATACTCGCCCCCTTAACACCAGCCCTAACTTTCACCAGCATACAAATCTGAATCATTGGTGACCTGCAGTAAACTGCTGGTGGAGTGGTATAAGGGTGTGAATAACTGAACTATTTGGAAAATAAGATAAATTATAGTTTCACCTCCCCCAACGACTTTTAAGTTGTTAAAGTGGCCATCTACAAAGCCGAGTGTAGTCCATTCAAATAGTTAACATATTTAAAAAGGTTATCTTGAATTCCTGTGTTGAAAATAACCTTTTGTGGCTTCTGAATCCTACAAGAAATACAAGTAAAACAACCTTGAATCCTTTTGAATGTTAAGAATTTGTTTTGGACATAATTACTTTAATCCTCACTGGATTATTATAAAGCTTTGTGTTTTTTAAGCTTTTTATCCCCCTAGCACATAAGTAGGAGATTTTTTTAATATATATTTTTTAATTATATTTGTGAAGATAATGTTTTCTGCTTCAGGATTATGTATTGGAAATCGTACTGGGAGAAACTGGTTGTAATAACTGATGAAACCGATGAGCAAGGCCCACCATTAATGTTTTTGTTTACCCTGTTTCCTGTCTTGCAGGTGCTTGAGAGGTTATTCCAGAAGGGTTTCAATGCGGTTGCCTCGTGCGGCGGTGGCGTGGATTCCTCGCAGTTCAGTGAGTACGTGCTCTGTCGCGAAGACAGGAAGTCACAACCTACAGCCACCACCATTAGAATAAAACAGGAGCCCCTGGACTGAAGAGCCATGAAGAAAGTGCAAAACACTACAGGCAGGCGACAGTATTAAGACTTTTTTTTTTTTGCCAGCTGTTAATAAAAGAAAAACATAAACTGTACCGCTCAGCAGTACACACTGCATTAAGGGAATGTAATTTGAAAAGTTGCGGTGTTGAAACAAAGTACCATACTGAACTGGAACAATGTTGGACTTGACTATAAAAAAAAAAAAAAAAAGTAAAGACAAAGGACACTGAAGACAAAAACATCAGCTCTCCAGAATTTTAAAATTCTGACCTGTTTCTGTGGCGATGCACACAATATCCGAACAGCAAGAAGAAATCTCAGCTGATGAAAGACGGAACCCTCTCCCCCATTTGCTCTTTTTGTATGATCCAGTGTCGGTCCAATTTGTGCTTTCTTTGTATCAGTTTTGTTCTGCATCCGGGACGTCCGAGGAACTTTACTCCCAAAGCCAAGCCTCTGGTTTTGTACAACATTTATTTCATGTGCCGTATGTATACAAGTCAAAAGCAGAAATATATGGAATTGTTTTGCTATTTAAGTAATGCTGACTTGAAAGGTTTAGACCACAACCAAAGGAACGGAATTGCAATTTCATTATGCATAAATCAGCATTAAAAATAGGATGGTTCAAAAGTCACTTTATAAGTTCACAGACATGCTGAGGTTAACTCAATGAAATTCATAGATAACCTTGACAATGTTATAAAATCCATTGTTTCATAAATATCACATCAAAAACTGTAAGAAACAAAATCAAATCGACTAATGCCTTCATCAATTTTTATTATGAAAGTATTAGCCAAAATGTTGGTCTGCTCGAGTCCAGTGTTACATTATAAATAGGGCTACTGATTTTCGGTTTTAACCAATAAACACATCCCTGGTACAAAAAAAAAATTTAATCGGTGTATAGCTAATAAACACCGAAAAAAACGGTTACTCAATTCACATTGACTTCACCCGTTTCCCATTTAAAAGAAAAAGAAAACCTACTACTACTGCAAAAAAAACCTACCTTTCCCAGTGCAGCTGGGCAATGCCCCTCCTTCTGTCCAGTTACTATACATATTGTGACCGTAAAAAACGCCTAAGCATTTTAGAAATTAATCGAAAACAATAATTTCATACAGTATATAAAGCGAAAGCCCCCCCCCCCCCAAAAAAAAAAGATTTACATAAAACTCATATAGCTTAAAAATAAAATTAAAAAAATGCCCAGTTGAGGCATTTGTCTTCTGAGTTTCTTATAGTTTTACACTCAACTGGATTATTCATGGCCAAATATTTTATGAAAATAACCTGGAAATGTATCTTTATTAAAAAAATAAACGTAAAACAAATAGAAGTAATAGGGAGACAGAGCTTGCTTCTATGTTTTAGAGTCAGCCATGTTTCAGGTTAAAAATCGTCCATTAGCTTTTGTAAAATCTGGAATTAAGGGCCTTTGATGATTTAGTATTTAAAGATGTAAAGGAAGTTGCATATCATTCACGTGAAAGTTTGTTTTAAAAAGTAAAATGATTTACTAAATCATATATGATCAGGCACTGTTGCATAATTTGGGTGCAAAAAAAGCAACAATATTCCTCAATAATAAATTATAAAAAAAAATGTTTCTAATAAACTGTTTTGTTTTTTCCGTAACTGACAAAAAATAAAACAATTGCTATGAAAAGTAGCTTTTAGGCCATTTAAAATAACATCCTAGTAGTCATAGGTGTACACTTTGACTTAGTATTTATTCATATCTGGCCAACTAAGATTTTGTATATTGAAGTTTTGAGATCATGTCAGTTTTGCATTTAAAATGAGAAGATAGAAGACAGAAATGTGAAGAAAAGAAAAAAAAACAACCTTAAAACAAACAACCCCCACCCCCCTCCCCCCCCAAAAAAACAGGATTTTACATATAGATGACTTTATGATTTTTACTTTTAGATTCACATTTTTGCATAAAAAAAAAAAAAAAGTCCCCGAATGCTTGTCACTTACTCCCAGTTTGAGTATCAACTCCTTGACCACTCTTGGTGAAATTCATAGCAGTGCCGGTTTGTTTTGAAGATGCCTGGGTATAATGACTGCATTCAGGTAACTGAGGATTACCTACGCTTTGTCAGGTAATTTCTTGTTTCGGATCCACTGACATATAAGAGAGAACAAAGGAAAATAAAAATGTAAACCTGAGAAACATGAAAACATTTTAAATGTTCTATGTAAACTCTTTAAAATAATTGGTTGATGCAATTCAAGGGGATTCCCCAGTACTGTAAAATGCTCTAATAAAATCCAACTGTGTCTTATCAGGGTATAGGCTGATCAAATCAACCTATACCCCCTAACTAAAAAGTGGACTTTATTAGGAACTTTACTTATTCATGAGCACTGGCCAGTTTTAGCCTTTAGAAGTTCAGTCGCAATGGAAGGTTGGACTGTTTTTAAATATTACTGTATCAAACAGGAATCCTCCCAAGTGCCATCCCTTCACAAGCAGTTTTTACATTTTGTTTTGTAAAATACCTGTAGAGTTGTATATTGTGCATTTTATTGTAAAATATGTTATATCAACTGTCAAGTATATGTGTATACATGCATTTCCTTAGCCTACAGGACTTAATGACGGACGTATTTCTGCTAACCAGTGTACATCAAAATGATCAAAATACAGCTCCCACGATGCGTACAGCTGTTTAGTCTGAAGACTAGTGGCTTGTATAGTTATTTATATATTGAAATGTAATAGGACTCTAGGTTAAAGTATACTCTTCATATAAATAAAAGGAAAATGAGGACAAAATATTTAAAAGCCAAGAGTCTCTAATTCTATATACAGTTTCCTGTAAATGTTACCAGCAATTAAAATTTGCACGCAATATATGTGTAAATACTGTTTATTTTTTTTTATTATTTTTTATTTTTTATTTCCAAAATGATCTACTTTGGTGGACGGTTTCCACTGGAAATGTATTTTATTTAAAACGGTTTAGTACTAAAGTGCATGTTCATTTAAAGTATAACATTTGGCTTTATTTGCGTATTTTAGTTAATAAAGCAACAGAATGGTGCTTGTTAGAGAAAAAAAAACAAAAAAACACTCCCTTTGACGTTTTTCTGATGGATGACCAAAAATGAAACAAACAAGCCAGAGGATTTGTGGGAGTGAAGCTGTCATGTTTTAATTCGATGTTGTCTGTTGGAGGTGTTCCTGGTCATGCCACCTCCCCCACACCACACAAGCACACAGCCCTAGGGTGGAGCAGCAATCCCAGAGCCTCTGACCTTCACAAAGTCATTTAAAAGAAACTTTTATGAAAGGCTTACAGGGAAGATATTGGTATTGGAATAAACAGCAAGTATTTCAATAGGGTAAGGAAGTTTTAATTGGCACATGTTTGGTACAGAGAATGCTCCCTACGAAAGCTTTTCAATTACATGTTTTTAGTGCCAGGTTTTTTTATTTTTTTTATTTGTATAATGAACCTGCATTTATTTACATGGCATATTATGCCAAAGCCGTGAACAGTAATGATATAATAAAACAATCCTTATTTCAGCAGTTGAATTTTAAAGGACCACAATTGGATATATCCTGAAATTCATGATCTCAGATATTATTCTCTGGGATGAATTAATTGGTTCACCAATAGAAGTTGGTTTTGCCCTGGTGAGAGAAATCCTTAGAAAATTGATTTTATATATATATATATATATATATATATATATATATATATATATATATATATATATATATATATATATACACATACATACATATACAGTACCGGTCAAAAGTTTTAGAACACCCCCATTTTTCCAGTTTTTATTGAAATTTAAGCAGTTCAAGTCCAGTGAATAACCTGAAATGGTACAAAGGTAAGCGGTAAACTGTCAGAGGGGTTAAAAAAAAAAAAGTTTAGGTTACCAAAAACTGAAAAATAATGTACATTTCAGAGTTATACAAAAAGGCCTTTTTCAGGGAACAAGTAATGGGTTAACAACTTACAGCTGTTCTGCAGCAATGGAAGTAAATTAAGGTAAAGTGGGAGATTTGTACAGGGTAAAAGGGATCTTGAAGAAGGAAGGCTATCACTCCATTTTGCAACGCCATGCCATACCCTGTGGACGGCGCTTGATTGGAGCCAATTTCCTCCTACAACAGGACAATGACCCAAAGCACAGCTCCAAACTATGCAAGAACTATTTAGGGAAAAAGCAGTCAGCTGGTATTCTGTCTATAATGGAGTGGCCAGCACAGTCACCGGATCTCAACCCTATTGAGCTGTTGTGGGAGCAGCTTGACCGTATGGTACGTAAGAAGTGCCCATCAAGCCAATCCATCTTGTGGGAGGTGCTTCAGGAAGCATAGGGTGAAATCTTTTCAGATTACCTCAACAAATTGACAACTAGAATGCCAAAGGTCTGCAAGGCTGTAATTGCTGCAAATGGAGGATTCTTTGACGAAAGCAAAGTTTGAAGGACACAATTATTATTTCAATTAAAAATCATTATTTCTAACCTTGTCAATGACTATATTTCCTATTGATTTTGCTATATTTCCTATTCAAACTCATTTCGTGTATGTTTTCATGGAAAACAAGGAAATTTCTAAGTGACCCCAAACTTTTGAACGGTAGTGTATGTGTGTGTGTGTATATATATATATATATATATAAGAAAAAAGAAAAAAAGAAAAGGATATTTCAGGTACTTAAAAAGGTAGAATAATTGAATACAAATTCTGATAATTGATTTGTAATCAATTATTCTACCTTTTTAAGTACCTGAAATATCCTTTTCTTTTTTTTTCTTATTGATCATTTTGGTACACAGCAGTTTTCCTTTTTCTCAAACTATATATATATATACATATATATATATACATATACATATATATGTTATACACACAGTACTGTGCAAAAGTTTTAGGCAGGTGTGAAAAAATGTTGTAAAGTAAGAATGCTTTCAAAAATAGACATGTTAATAGATTATATTTATCAATTAACTAAATGCAAAGTGAGTGAACAGAAGAAAAATCTAAATCAAATCCATATTTGGTGTGACCACCCTTTGCCTTCAAAACAGCATCAATTCTTCTAGGTACACTTGCACAAAGTCAGGGATTTTGTAGGCATATAGTCAGATGTATGATTAAACAATTATACCAAACAGGTGCTAATGATCATCAATTCAATATGTAGGTTGAAACACAATCATTAACTGAGACAGAAACAGCTGTGTAGGAGGAATAAAACTGGGTGAGGAACAGCCAAACTCAGCTAACAAGGTGAGGTTGCTGAAGACAGTTTACTGTCAAAAGTCATACACCATGGCAAGACTGAGCACAGCAACAAGACACAAGGTAGTTATACTGCATCAGCAAGGTCTCTCCCAGGCAGAAATTTCAAGGCAGACCGGGGTTTCCAGATGTGCTGTCCAAGCTCTTTTGAAGAAGCAAAAAGAAACGGGCAACGTTGAGGACAGTCACCAACATGTCACACAATTCTCACATTAACACAAAATCCAAATATAACTGTGCCTCTACACACATATGATGCGTTTACACTGCCCGTTTTTAGGACGGCTTTGGGCCGTCTCAGGTCTTTTTTCTGCAGACTCTCAGCCGTCCGAAAAACAGCCAACTAAAGACATGGCTCAGCGCCGGCTTAGATCCGTCGGAAAGGCAGTGTAAACTCACCCGACTTTAGAACGGCTGACGCACAACGCGGGTGCCGCTTGGCTCCTCCCCCACGGAATCTAAACAGGAAGAAGCTGCAGTGCCGTTGCAGCGTCACAATAAGAGAAGAACGACTTGAGACAAAAGCGTCCTGAATATTTGAATTTATGAACTGTTTATATTGGGGAGTATTTGTAAATATCTATGTTTTATTATTAAGTTGTTGTAAACAGTGTACATACCCCAAACATCCATACATTGGGCTATGTAAACTTTTGACGATAACTTTTTTTGCTTTGTTAAACAGGTGCAGATGTCGGTGGATGTCAAAGAAACAAAAGCGTAATTTCGGAATATATCGGTGAAAATTATTTTAAAAAATGCTATCAAAAATATTTATACAAAAACTATCCTGGATTTTATTGTAAACCACTTAGTTATTGGTTTAGTTTCAAACACGCTTTAACACACTGTCTTTTTGTTGTTTGTTTTTATTGTTATTTAAACATGGTATGTACGCGCATTCGGACCTAAGCCAGCTCAGTGCACAACTGCAGTGTAAAAGGCCCATGAGAGCAACGTAAATAGACAGCCAACTTACCCCTCTGTTGTATTTGATTCATTTGCATGCAATCACCTTTTCCATCTCCTCCCTTGTAGCTCCCCTTGATACTCTCTGATACAGCGGGTCAGAGGCTATTGTTCAGCTCTGTACGCTGCACAATCATCAATGAAAAGATTATTATTATTCAAATGTCTACATTGTCCTGGTACACTGAACACTACACAGGCTGTAGTAATGTTGGCTTTTACAACCTTGATATACATTGGGCTGGTCCACAGAAAGAGATTACTCTGTGTCTGTGAAACCAGCCGAGAGCCGTTTTAAATTGCAGCAGTATCCATGTGAAACGCTCAACTACATAGATATATGTGACTAACAACAGGTAACTCATAACACAGAGGAAGTGTGAAATCCTTCTGCAAATGATCTGAATGGATGAGACTTAATATAAACACCATCTAATGGATAGAAGTGAAGAACCAGATGGGGGTGATATCAGTACAACTGTAACTTTAGTATAAAAGGTATAATATTCTAAATGCACTGCATTACATCAAGAAGGAAAGTCAAATGACAAGCTTCCAGGTCATAATCAATACAGGTTTAGTTTAGTAAACAGTTTCTTTATTCCTTTACAAAATAGGTACAAATACAGAAGTATGCTTTTCACACACACGGGAAAATTTCATAATATGTACAGTTTACCAAAAATAACGTAATTCTAATAAACACATGGTCTTTGTAAACAATATGTACAAATTATTGATACATTAAAACATGATTTCCATCCATTTAATTCAGTAATTCCTTCCTAATAATATTTTGGCTAAAAAGCAGAAGTAGTAGAAATGCCCCTCTGCTTATGCATCAGAAACAATACAAATAATTATTAAAAGAATTGTTTTAAACCATTGGACACAATTATTTGTGCTGCTTTTTTTTTTTTTTTTTTTTTTTGCTAGAGATTTCGCCGAGATAAAACTGTTGCTCCAAAAAGTGGCAAGCATAAAAGTTGTATAAAAGGAAAATATAAATAATTATAAAACAAGTTTCCCTTCAACAGTTACAGACAATACTGCTTTATGCTTAAAACAGGACAAGGTGATTCGAGTAACACAGCTTTTTTTTTTTTTTTTTAATATAACACATTTAAAACTGAAGTATGATGCTTTAAAAATCCTTCGATACATGTTTCTTTAATAAAAAATAAAAAAAAACACCTGGAACAGCCAGCCATTACACAAATAAAATTATAAAAAATGACATTTAAGAACAGACAGCAGTTGCACAGAAGCAAGAAGCTCCAAAAGCCAGAAACAACAAAATGTTCAGTGGATATAAAATGGACATGAACATTAGAAAAATGTTATTTTAAAATGTATTACTGAGGATTATTGTTGCTTTTTTGCTCCCAAATTACGCAACAGTGCCTGATCATATGATTTAGTAAATGATTTTACTTTTTAAAGCAAACTCATTCAAGTAAAATTCAGTGGATCTATTAAAAAAAAAAAAGTTACAGCTGTTCTAAGTAAATGTATTGTTTGGGTTCAAACGGTAAAATCCTGCGCCCCTGTGAATTTAGTTCAGTTGCACAGCAAACGGGATCCTTTCACACCCTTTTTTGCGCTACAAGTGTTGAGAATTACAGAATCTAAAAAATTGTAAAAGCATTGGTTACAATAGACATAGCAATACAACCTAAATCGAAGGCACATTGCAAGAAAAAAAAAAAAAGAGACCAACAAAGCCTTAAAAAAAAAAAAAAAAAAAAAAAAGCATGGAAGAACAAAAAAGCATTTTGCTTTATTTCAGCAGAGCCCTGTAGAGCAGGAGAGAGTGGCTTGTTTCTCGTTCCTCTTCCATATAGAAGATAAAGTCCCTGAGGTTTACTCGAGTGATCCTCTGCCTTGAGTACTGTCGGGAAGAAGATGCAGCTGACCCAGACGGAGACCCACTTGAACTGCCTGAAACCTGCGAGCAAGGAGAAACATTTTAAAAAGCAGGACAACTTCCTAATCAAAATTACTGTTGTAGGATGCAAGGGGTTGACACCTTTACCCACAAAAAACATGTTTTTTTTTTGTTTTGTTTTAGTATGTTATTATTAGTTTATTTATTATTAGTTTATTTAGCAGACGCCTTTATCCAAGGTGACTTACAGAGACTAGGGTGTGCAAACTATGCATCAGCTGCAGAGTCACTTACAACTACGTCTCACCTGAAAGACGGAGTACAAGGAGGTTAAGTGACTTGCTCAGGGTCACACAATGAGTCACTGGCTGAGGTGGGATTTGAACCGGGGACCTCCTGATTACAAGCCCGTTTCTTTAACCACTGGACCACACAGCCTCCTTCAGATATTCCTTCAAAATGTATTCTTTCATTTTGAATTGGCTGAACAAAAAGTATAATTCTTACCATATTACAGTACGTACATACATAATGAACACAGTATCCCATCAAATTACAGAAAGGGCAAACATTCATCTGTACACAGTAGAACGAGTGTTATTTATTTCAGATATAATTTCTGCACAGGTTGATGTTTTTGATGCAGTGGTTTATCAATTCTGCTTTATGAACAAATATGCACATGGTCATTTTTGCCAACAAATACATTTTAAGCATTGTCTATTGTTGATTATTTCTCCAAGCAGCAATACCACAAAGCAGACAGAACCTGGCTTCTCATTCAAGACGATCCCTCCTACTGCACAGTGCACCCTATTCTAACACAATACCTGGGCACTGCTCTTGGGACACAACCCTCCTGCCACACATGGTTTACCTCGGAGGTCACCGCTGGAATAAAAAGCCTATAAGGCCATTCAACTTCAACTTATTTTTTTTTTTAACAAAACCATGCTGGTTTTAAACTGAGCAGACAAGATTTTTTTTTCTTTTTTCTTTTTAATTTGAAACATTTGTTGCCAATGGAGTAGAGGCAGGGGAGATTTAACTATAAAAAGATCAGAGAATGATTTTCATGTTTAAATTGATTCCACCAGTTTTCAGTTCAATTGCTAAAACGTTCACAGGAACCTCAACAGAAATAGATGTGTTAAGCATTATAAATTATACGCCACCTACATTTATATTCAATTATACCGGTTGCTGTTAAGAACACATTTTGCTACAAGATTAAAATATTATAAGACAACTGACGGAAACTACATTTAAAATGGTTCTTGTATTTACATTTTTAAAAAGACAAAGGGGATACATTTAAAATACATCTGATATATCGCAGTCCTTTGTTCTATTAATGTAAAGAGGGAGGAGACAGTGATTCGACACTTTATAGACCATTAAACTGTTATCAGAAGTAAAGAAGAATACAAATGTAACACTCGCTCATAAATTAGATTCCGTTTTCTGGTTTCGCAGAATATCCCTTGTGTGTGTGTCATGTTTCAGATTTTATATGAAAAGATGTTTAATTGAAACAAATACTCAAATGCTTTTGAACATATAGCAGAAATATAATCAGAGGACAAGATTTGTCATTTAAGATGGAATACCCAATCCCTGTCAAATATATTAAATATATTCAACTCCTAACACTTAGTCCTTATAATTGGTACACAGATTACAACCAAGAGAAGACAGATCAAGCCCAATGAATGTGGTTGGAACAGAGCTAGAAACACCACAAAGGTTTGCCAAAGTACTGGATTCTGCAGTCAACGCCCCGGTTTTTGTTTTTTGTTTTTTTTTAAGACTCTGGAAGAGCTTGTAACGCAGGCATTGTTTTGTATTGAACATATTAATTATATAGGGCTACTTTGGATGCTACATTAATTTATTATTTTGTGTTTTCCAACTGGACACTCCCGTTTCTTACTCACAGAGATTATTATTATTATTATTTATTTCTTAACAGACACCCTTATCCAGGGTGACTTACAGATTATGTAAAACAATTTATTTTAGTGGACCAAAAATTAAAAAATGTAGCGACTTTTATTCTAGTGTTTTTCACCTACAAGTGTGTTTTTCATGATGTGCTTTTGCACTGAACACTGTAGCTTTAAAAGTGTAATGTTTGTTTTGTGAAAATATTTGAAAGGACAAAACAGTGGGCATATTGCTGCAAATCTGAATTGTATTTCAGCAGTCAATAAATAAGTTAACTGCACTTTTTGATTCTTTAGCGTGACTCTGTGCTGTTCTCTACCTTTGAATTTTAAGCATGCCTAATTGTAAACTTAATCTATCTAGCTAATATTAATAATGCCTGTAATTTCGCTCCCTTGCCCGAGTCAGCACCCACCCACCCAACGCTTTTGCCTTAACAACAACCACCATGTGTTGTCTGTTGTGTCTATGGAAACTGGAAATTGAATATGAGAATAGTCTTGAATGGCAATAAAACAATTCAGCTTCTATCATTGCTAATGTAAAGAAACAAATAAATAAATAAATCAAACAATGGCTTGGTGGCACGGTAAAAGATTCTGATTGCCTCTTGTATTTAAAAAAATCTGATTCTGTATGGCATTCCACAGCATTATATCGCATATCATGTGCGATGGATAAAAACATTCAGAAAACAAGGCATTGCCATTTTAATTGTGTTGATGCTGTTTAAAGCGTGCACATTATGTAATACGGCATAACCCAAAACGCGCCTCTGCATATATACAGCACCACAAAAACACTTGCTTTAAACTTACAAGCTGTGCTTTGCATGAGCATGATCACATTTCCAAAGAATAATGTGTTTGTTTGGTTTTTTTTCACATTAAAAGCCTAAACTAGTTTCAAAGACTTGCTATCAACTATCCAGTTCTAGCATGCATATTTCTGACACACCTACATTAGATCAAAATACGTTTATTTGCCTCTGGCAGAACTACACACCTTGCCCTTCGGTAAAAGCAGGTACTTACAGGCATCCAGTACACTGGTATGCTCGCCCCACAAAACAGACACATGCACGGTTAATCACAAACTAGTTTCGTGATGTGAAGAGCTCATTTAGATTAAATCAATATTTTCAAGGACAATTCTGAGCTTTTACAGCATCTTCATATCCAATCCAGTGATAGTCTACTGACCTATAGCTGCAATACTAATCTGCATCTTTCAGATCTAATTGTAGTTTCCTCATACACATGAACAGGTCTTCCACTGATCATTGCCAGCAGTGATAACGCATCATCACTTTGTAAATGGAAGTCACCACCTCTTAGCAGAAGTAATGATCTGAAAGCATATCCAAGCATGGTACCCAACAACTTAAAATGCACCTAAAAGTTACCTGAATCATTATATACAGTAAACAAAAGCTGCAATTTATTTAAAAATGTAAATGCACAGGGCGCACAATTAATGGTATTCCAACTAGTTTTAAGTTTATATTGTAAATATAAACGTACACGTTTAACAGTTGGCCGTATATGCTTGTTGTATTTTTGTATATGCATAATTATTATTATTATTTGTTTATTTAGCTGACGCCTTTATCCAAGGCGACTTACAGAGACTAGGGTGTGTGAACTATGCATCAGCTGCAGAGTCACTTACAACTATGTCTCACCCGAAAGACGGAGCACAAGGAGGTTAAGTGACTTGCTCAAGGTCACACAATGAGTCAGTGGCTGAGGTGGGATTTGAACCGGGGACCTTCTCGTTACAAGCCCCTTTGTTTAACCACTGGACCACACAGCCTCTTAAAGGAAAAGGCTCTTAAGCAACGCAACGTTGTGTAACACTTTCAGTCAGTAATTTTGTTTTTTGTTAACATTATAAAACTGGTTTGCCTTTAAAAAGGTCCTTTAATGTAATTTTAGTGACAGACAGATGGTGTGTCCTTTATCACTTTAGCTATCTTGCTACTGTTTGGTTTGTTAAAAGTAGAGGATGCTTTAAGACATTTAAAAAGTTGAGGCAATGGAAAGTGCATTTAAGTGAAGGTTTAAAAGCCTTAGGTTACCGCACTTGTAATATTGCAAGATACAGCAGGAACCATCTCAGGGTGCCTAGGCTTTTCCTAGGAGCTCATCATGGATTATCATGTTTTGGGTGTAATAACAATACAGCTAAATATGTAACTAGTACTGCATGTACAGTTGTCATTGACATACAGCTACATCACCCTGCTCTGATGAGTCTTTGGTATAAAAGCTAATGTTTGGGTGTCAAAGGCGAAACACCCAATTGTAATGGTTAATATTCCCTACTTGAAAGGGAACTAGAATTCTCTCAATGTAGAAATGCTTCTTAGCCCCTGTTAGGGACCGGTGAGCGTAATGTAAGATGTTATAATGTGACAAGCGATTGTTGCACCAAGATGGCTTTCTTTTATTTGTCCAAACAGGAGTGAGGAACACAGGAACAACATTGCTATTTGTACAAATGTGGCCACAAAAAGAAACCCAATAAATAAAAAATAAAAAATAAAAAAGAAAAAAGAAAAAATAAAAAATAAAAAAGAAAAAAGAAAAAATAAATAAAAATAAAAATAAAAATAAATAAAAATAAATAAAAAAATAAATAAATAAAAACAAACAAACAAACAGTTGACTGTCAAAAGGAGGCTATACTCTGAAAATCAGCCCTTTACACCAACCAGTTTAGAAAACCAACCCAACTAAGTGTGGGGCTTGCTACAGGCTATTTATACCCAAATTAGCCCCTCCCCTTGGAACATACCAAATAACAAATAAGTAAATATAAAATAATTTATATGTTACTTTATTATTATTTATGTTTTAGCAGACGCCCTTATCCAGGGCGACTTACAATTGTTACAAGATACCACATTATTTTTACATACAATTACCCATTTATACAGTTGGGTTTTTACTGGAGCAATCTAGGTAAAGTACCTTGCTCAAGGGTACAGCAGGAGTGTCCTCCACCTGGGATTGAACCACAACACTCTGGTCAACAGTCCAAAGCCCTAACCACTACTCCACACTGCTGCCCTTTAATTTAGGCAATATAGCAACATTACCTTTCTTTTAACTTGCCATAAATTATTGTTTTTCATGGCTGAGGTACTTTCAAAGACTAGAAAAAAAATTTCTTCCTTTGATATTTCCCTCCCCATAGACTTACATTATGCGTGTCCACTGTCATTTGTTCCCTTTGTTCACAAACACACACAGAGAGACAGGCAATCCAAAATCGGTAAGTTTTACTTTCAGCTTTCTTAAGTCTTAGTTAAATAAATTGTACTAACTTCCCAGTTAGATCTTTAAGTACTTTTTAAAGTGCAAATCCTCCGTATAACTCAGCTGAATTAAAGTTAGTATCACTGTTTATTTTTCTTAACTGAGATGCTCCAAGTACATTGAACGTAGGCCTCCATTCAATGAACTCCGCCGTCACTGCGCAGCCTGCCCTTCAGACAGACAGACAGGCTTTTTTTTTTTTTCTTTCTTTCAGTTACCTAAATCAACTCCTCCTTCCGCCGGACCCAGAACTCCCCACACTGGTAAGTACATTATCGTTTCACATTTTACCATTTAGTTTACAGTTAAGCCGGCAGTAAAACAAAAGCAAAATAATAAAAATGTTTACAGGAAGTTGCGGTGCATTCTACAATAGTCTTATAGTTCCCATTACTTAATAACGGTGTGTTCAGTCCGTTAGACCCCCGTTTCAAACTGATGCTCCAGCGGCATGCCAAACTGAATTCAAGCACAAAATATTTGCTATGTCCCCATTAAGTACATGAGTACAGCAGCATCTGAAACAATTAAGTATGCTGTGATGCTCTTTTGACGCTAATGCGCCTTCCTCTGCCGCTCAGAGTGCCTCTGGTGTGCCTTGGTTTCATAACTGTACTTAATGCTAATGTACGCAAATTATATGCCAAAGAGTATCGTGTGTCCCACAATGCTACATTGATCATCTGTTGCCACCAGAATCAATCATGGCAGCGTCCACAGAGGAGAAACCAGTTCTGAGTCTCACATTTGTAATTAAGCATTTCATGAAGAAATGTTCTTGTTGCCACCATCATGCTGAGAATATCCATTATATTTCTTCTTTTCTTTCTCTCGAAGAATCTTCCAAATAATGATTCGTCATCTGGTATCACTTGAATCCACATCTAACTAGCTGGCTAGAACACGGAATGCTATGTGATAGAGTTTTTTCATTGGTACAATTGCACAATAACGATCACAAATTTACACCCATACAGTCACACTCCCTCACTTCCTGGTTTTGTCATTACTTACAATGCATTGTGGGAGATTGCTTTGGAATAAGTGCTGCGTGCTTCAGTTCTCCAGTATGAAATCAATTGGTTCACTGAATATAATGAAGTGCGGCTCTAACGCATACTTAATTTCAATTCAGTTCGGTAGGCCGCTGAAGCATAAATTTGAAATGGGGATTAGGGACATTGGCAGACTTTATAACCCAAGACCCTTAACATTATCCCCTCTGAAACTAAACTATCATTATAACACAGATCTTTCAACTGGTAGAGACATCCAGTTAAAACATTTCACATCTTCACAGACTGAATGGATGCCATTAAAACAAAGCTTTACCACATGTTAACCTATAATCTGTGTTTCAAGCAAAAAACTCAACCATCCCCCTTTACATGTAATGCAGTTATTCAATGTTTACACTGTAAAAGGCCTGCGACAGGGATAAATTTAAAGCCACTTTTTTTTCTTGGTAAGACAGACAGACATTTTCCAGTTTCTTTCCCTCTCTTTTCTAGGCTCTATGCCGTATTTCCAAGCATTAATTAAGAACAGAAATGTTTTTACAGAAAGACGCAAGACAAGGACGTTTGAAAGAGTTTACAGATGGCTGTTTGAATTGCTGCTGGCCTATTGACATTGCCATTGATGTATTTGATGTGGAGTTTGTTAAGCTTTAATAAAATGTAGAAAAATAATTATAAATAATAATTTACAGATGTAAGTCCAACAAGGGCTATTATACATTTTTTTAAAAAGTAACAAATGGAAATAGCCCAACAATCTTATATTATATAAACTGTTCCTCATCGGGGAGAGCCAGGGAGAAGGAGCTTGTTAATCTCACAACTGCTTGCAGCTCATTTCACAGACAGGGCATATAGTTTAGTGTTGAAATCAGAGCTGTGGAGAGATCCAGTATACAGTTAACCCACCCTCCCTGTTAGAGTTATTGTTTGAAAGCAAAGTACAAAATAAATAAATAAAAAAAACAGGAGCTATGGCATTTGTATTCAATAAAAAATGAAAAGAATTTAAGTCAAAACAAACCACTTCAATTCACCACTTAATTACTGAACAACACATCTTAAATGTAAAACTGTAAAGGATCTTAATACACACATAAAACAAAACCAACAAAAATAGCGACGTTGTTCCATGGCAATGCATAGCAACCGTGCAGAATTTCAGTCAAGGAGAAAGAAGTGAAAAACACCTTATTACTTCTAACTCCTGCAAGCCATTTTGGTCTCCAAAGGTTTTACACTGCCTGAGGGCTTGTGTCTGCAGTGTTTCGGGAAATGACTTGCCTTCGCACGAACACTGCTATGTTCTGCAGCACTGCTGCCCCCAGCATCCCCGCTCAGTTTCTTGTTAACCCTTCCCTACCTTTCCAAAACTCATTCTCATGAACTGAATTCTCATTTTTGGAGGTATCAAACACTAACGCAGCTGAACACACATTAAAGTGGAGGTATATGCTTAACCATATGTTTGAATTCAATATAAAAATTTACAACAAAGACAAAGCAATTATAACCTTAAAATCTAGAAATAAAACAAAGCCATCATCAGTGTCAAGACGATCTGCACCTTAAAATGCTACTTAACAGTTAAATGTATATTATATCAAGGATTAAAAATGGCAAATAGTTGACACAACACATAATTAAAACATCTTGCTTCAGGTAAGGAATTTTACTGACAAAGATGCAATTCCGTTGCTTGAGTACTCATGTCCACAGGTTAAAGTCAAGATGAAAGCTGACCCTACAGCTCATTCCTGGGGGGAACATGTACATTTCTTGAGAAGACAGTGGCAGGATCACAGAACTAAACTGTATGTTCAGTATACACGTCCCTTCCCCCCCCCCCGTGTTACCCAGTTGGTGGCGGCTCGTTCGTGTTACATAAGCTTGTCTTGCTTTTAAACAAAGATTCTCTAGATTAAATTACTTCAAATGTTTACTACTACACATCTCATAATTGAAAAAGATAAGCCTATACAAAATCAGATGGCTTTCTACTAGATTGCCACAATATTAACCTGAATTAGCTTGATTTGTCAACGATATTCTATCATTTAGATTTATTTGAAACATAAACTTAAGGGATAAAAGCAGCTTACTTGTAGATAAGAGGTTAATGCAACTCCTGTGTACTGCAATCATTGCAATTTAGTGCCATTTCTATTATTACACAATAAACACACCATGTTGTCTGGAAGCAACATTTTAGGAGCACAGCTGATGGGGGCGAGACTTATTTTCTGCTGAAACTCCCAGTGAAAAACATTTCTGAATGCTACCACCATACATCAGTGGAAAAAAGGTTATATTTAGGTCACCTCTGTGGCAATAACTGAGCATAATGGCCTTTAAAAATGATAATATAGCTTCTGAGGAGACCAACATGCTACAAAAATGATTATAAAAAAAAAAAACTAACAAAAATATTCTGTAATAAACAGATTGTTGTGCCATTAAAGAGAAGGTTTCTAAAGGGTGTTTCTAGTACTGTTTATGAGACCAATTCTGAAGCATAACCACATCAAATATTACAAACTTTTCATAAATAAAATTAAGCCAATTAAAGCGAGAGCAATGTAATAAGTTCTGGTGCTGAATCTTCAAAAAGTAACTAATGAGGCTTTGTTAGTTTTTGACAATCTTATTAAGTGTTGTTGAAGTGGTCTTTTTTATGTTTTAAATTTTAAACTACGTGCCAATTGGCTAATTAATCCTGGCCCTCTGCTGTAGAACTCTAGCTTTTTTTTCAACGGACAGTGAATTTAAGAGGATACTGCCATGGAATGACTTGACACCAACTGTTATCTCTATGACACAGTGTGAACAAAACTCTAGTCAAAGACATGGAGCGTCAAGCTGCGTGGGGAAGCAGTAATATTTCTCAATTCAACAAAACAAGCCAATCAGACAAAAAATGTAATAACTAAGGAAGTGCATGCAAATGTAGGAAAATCCAAGAGATTTGCATTTCAATCTAATGATGGAAAGTTGCATGACAATTCCACTTATACTGAGCAAGTCAAACAGAAGCTGGTATTGCCTGGAAACAAATATTAGAACTTGATTTAGATCCAAAGCTCAAAGACTGCTTAATGGAAAAATGGACAAATGAAATTCCAATTCTGTGATTAAATAAAGAGGTGAGACAGAAATATAGCAGAAACTTGAACAGCAGTTAACATTGCATATGGAAATATAACTAGGCCTGTATCACATAGACACACAAAGAACTTGGACACCACTACAGAGCTGACAAAAGCAACAATAACAAATATATTGGAAGGCACACCCTCATACTAAGACAGTACAAGAAAGAGGCAAGTTCCAAAGACCTAGGGGCGCTAACACTGTAAAGCGTTACCAGGATGTACTGTAAATTCAACCCAACTTGGCATGCCCAGAGCCCCAACATCAACTCAATAGAACACCTCTAGGATGAACTGGAGAGCCATTTGAGGGCCAGACAATCACAACAACAATCACTGAACTACATAGCATTGAACAAATACGCTTGGTAATATAATGTACACACAAACTTATTACAAGGATGGCAATAAGACTGTTGTGTAGCAGTTTAAAATTACCTCCGTAAGCTTGTGTGTAACATGTTCAGGTGTACCTAAGCTCACAGGTTAAACCTGGGATGGCTGAAACTGCTATGAAATAGAAGAGATTTCCATCTCTGCATTTACGTACCCATTTAAATATCCTCATTAGATATCAAAGAATTCAAATCGTTTTTCAATGTTAGCGTCAACTACAAAGACACAGAATAGTTTTAAATCCGCTTCTGGTGTTGAGCTCTTTGCTACAGCATTGAAAAAGGACAACTGCTGTTACCATTCATTACAACCCAAGCATCATTTACCAGTTGTTCAGCAGAACTGTGGTATGCATCACTGCAGAATACCAAATACTTTTTTTATACAATTAAACTTTCTGTAGCAGCTCCTAACATACGTTCAGATGGGTTTGAAACTACAGAAGACATTCTAAAATCAGGTTTTAATTAGTTTTAATCTCCAAAGACATATTTGGGATTTGATTTATGCTCACCAATTGGCACAACTCAGTTGCCACTTCATGTTGGGATGCCCTAGCCTGTAGCATTCCCGTACCACGAGCCAGTTTCTCCAGCAATCCCTGATGCAGTTGTGCCATGTTTAAACTCAGATTAAAACTTATGGTCGTCACAAAAACAATTAAAATCACCCACACTTGCCTGGATGTTTTGAGGATGAGTTTGGTTCAGTTTGTACAGATCCTGGGATCGGAGCATATTCTGGACTGGAATCCAAGCATGGCTTTTAAAGTGAATAAGGCTTCTTGTAATGGAAAATGTTTGAATTTCTCTGCACATTTAGCCTCTGGGTATGCCTCCCTTGCACCTGTGCAACAACCCCACAGGGCAGTTTGGTGAAGGATCATTTTTACATGGCAAGACAGAATTCAAGCTATTTAAAAAAAAAAAAAAAATGTGAATCTCGCTGCTGCGGAGTCCCAAATCAAGAATGCTTTTAATATATGTCAACACACTGCAATTCGCATATAATAAAGACCACCCAGAAGAGAGCTAACAAGGTAACAAGGCTTTAAGACCGGTGGTCTATTTTTTTTTTTTCTATCCTCATTGCTTTCCAGATTTTTTTTGTATATGTATGTACATGTGTCTCTACATGTGTGGGTATATACTCAAACATGCAACACATTCGCAACCCACATACAATGAAATTATAAATCAAATTAATCCTTACAACTGCATCTATGTACACAATAATTACCAATATCCAGAGAAATAGTATTGTTGTATGATTTCCAACGACCCCTGTGACCAAGGGTCAAAGATAATAACTAATTGGTAACAGAGTCTTATATTTAAGCAATTATAGTGTTTATTGCATGGCATGTATTTGTGTTTTAAAAAGAAAAAGGATACACTATTTCAGAAAAAACTTCTGAAGATGCTAGGAACTACAAAAAAAATCTGAATTAAAAGAACAATATGGCAATGGACAGATAACATAGAAGTATAGTGGGGTTATGGCTGCATGTTTACTGTATTGCAAAGCAATATGGTAATTTACCCCTCCTCTGGAAAACAATATGGTATTTATTTCAGTATTTTTTCAGAAAAATATAACAAAGAACATTTTTAGGTGAGCAACTTCAACTTAAAGGAGCTTTATTTTCTAGAAAAAGCTATTCCTAACTTGTTAAAATTGATCAAATGGAAAGCAGTGAATAGCGAAAAAAAAAATTAAGCCGAGTTGAAAAGTGTGACTTGGATTTAATATTTTATAATTGCCAAAGGACATTCTGAGAGCAATGAATTTTTACCCAAGACGAACATCACAAAGAGATGTACTTCAGTCTTTTAGGGAACATTGGTCTATTTAATTCTTGTGTCTGATGTATGTGAAATATGCCTTCCTTGGCCTTCTTTCTATCCTTGAGGCATTACTTCAGGCAGACATTACCACTTTTAATGGGACGCCATTTGAGAAGAGGCAAGGAAGCCAATAACCCATCGACACTAATGGATCAGCTTGTTTATTCACTTGCACGGTTTTCTGCAGCTAAATTTAGACACACACACACAAAAAAAAAAACCTAAACCAAAAAAATAATAAAAAAAAACAACAACATGCAGCATAACAGGGATTTCAAATGTCTTGGCTTCTAGAAAACTTAAACGCCCACAAAAAGCAGACAAAACATATTTTAGTCTCTTTTCCTAGCCTCCAGTTATAAAATGCGCCCCGCATGATTTAGTACCCTAAACGTGTATGCCACAATGTCAACTTGTGGTGCCGAAAAAAAACTGGTTACTGGTAATGGATCAGCACCAGTGGGGGAATTTTTCACTGGGGGTATTTTTTATTTTTTGGTGTTGGGCAGGGAGGGGCTATTGGCAAAACAATTAAATTGCCACTGGCACAGCTGGCTGCAGATCAGTAGTGTGCACTACCCACAAAGGACCTTGCCATTAATACTGCCTCCCCTGTCACAGCGGGAATCATGGTGAAGTGGTGGGGAGAAAACAAACATAACACTTACCCTCATTAGAAAATAATATTGCTAAGCTTTATAAAATACCTTTAATAAGGGATTCCCGGGTTATAGAAATTGAATGAAAGTATGTTGGAGAAGATTATTTTTTTTAAAGTATAGCAAGAAATATTATGGTAGCAGTAACCTTTGTTTCCTTTATAGCATTGATTCTAACAAGTTGCATTCTCTAGGTGTAAATCTAGTCTTCTGCTTACCTGACCTCTTAACATCTAAAAGGTAGACCAAGAACTGATTTGTGATTTCTGGCTGTGAAGATTCTTATCAGTAGGAACGTCTGTTTGCATCTTTTGTAGATAGACACAATTTTGGAATACAAGGCAACTCCTTATATCCCTAAATTCAGAGACACTCAACAATGTGTACTGAACAGTGTCCTAATCAAGTTTCAGCACACCTGGATGATCATTTTTCCAGATGTAGTGCCCTTTTTATAATCGTCAATTCCATTATTTTAAGTTTATAAACAATTACAATTAAAAAAAGCATTTAAAAAGGGCCTGGTTTTAACATTAAATACCACATTTAAGTATGTTTTGCAAAACCAGACAGCGAGCACATATTTGCCAACCATGCCGCTATTCAAAATACATCTTAAGAATCAAAATAGAAACCGTAACATTTACGATGATACTGCAGCACTGAAATAGCAAGATTAAGTTAAAGATTACTATCTTCCCCCTTGTGGGTATTTTACATTCTTTAGGGCAGTATTCTGCAGCAGTCACTTGTTCTCATACTCTTGGGGTCTGTTGAATTGAAGATCTAAAAGTCCAGCACTTCAAGCTTCAAGAAACAGGACTTGAATCTACATTAGCATGCCCAGAGCCCCAACGTCAATAGAACACCTCTTGCATGAACTGGAGAGGCATGCGAGGGCCGGACAACAGCCACAACGACTGAATATTTTATTTGACTATTGTTCTTACTGTGAGTCATGGTATTAAAAACTGCTTTCCCCTTTACTGGATTGGTTTTGGAATATGGCATTGACAGCAACGTCTAACATGTGGGCAGCAGTATGGAGTAGTGGTTAGGGCTCTGGAATCTTGACCGGAGGGTCGTGGGTTCAATCCCAGGTGGGGGACACTGCTGCTGTACCCTTGAGCAAGGTACTTTACCTAGATTGCTCCAGTAAAAACCCAAATGTATAAATGGGTAATTGTATGTAAAAATAAATAAATAAATAAATAATGTGATATCTGTATAATGTGTACTGTAAAATAATGTGATATCTTGTAACAATTGTAAGTCGTCCTGAATAAGGGCGTCTAAGAAATAAATAATAATTTTATTGCCAGACTAGCATAAGGACCGGCATTCCACATATTTAAAACCCTAGTTCTCTTACATAGTGTAAATAACTTCAAATAGAGATGCTACTTTAATTATGCTACCCTTAGCTGAGTGTACATGAAAGTATTTAACTTCATTTTTTTTAAAAATAAATACAGAATGGAAATGTTTGATCAGAAAGAAATTTAACAGAGCAATTAAATATACAGTGCCTTGCATAAGTATTCACCCCCCCACCCCCGCTTAGACTTTTCCACATTTTGTAGTGTTACAACCTGGAATTAAAATGGATTTAATTGGGATTTTTACCATTTGATTTACACAACATACTTGACACTTTGAAGGTGCAAAATATTTTTTATTGTGACACAAAAGTTAATTAAACAAAAAAAAAAAAAAGACATTTGTTGGTTGCATAAGTATTCACCCCCCTGAGTCAATACTTGGTAGAAGCACCTTTGGCAGCAATTACAGCTGTGAGTCTTTTTGGGTAAGTCTCTACCAGCTTTGCACATCTGGATCCTGCAATTTTTGCCCATTCTTCTTGGCAAAATTGCTCAAGCTCTGTCAAGTTGGATGGGGACCGTTGGTGAACAGCAATTTTCAAGTCTTGCCACAGATTCTCAATCGGATTGAGGTCTGGGCTTTGACTGGGCCATTCTAAGACATTCAGGTTCTTGTTTTTAAACCACTCCAGTGTAGCTTTGGCTGTGTGTTTAGGGTCATTGTCCTGCTGGAAGGTGAACCTCCGCCCCAGCCCCAGGTCTCTTGCAGACTGAAACAGGTTTTCCTCTAGAATTTCCCTGTATTTGGCTCCATCCATCTTGCCCTCAATCCTGACCAGTTTCCCAGTCCCTGCCGATGAAAAGCATCCCCATAACATGATGCTGCCACCACCATGCTTCACCGTGGGGATAGTATTCACAGGGCGATGAGCAGTGTTGGCTTTGCGCCACACATAGCGTTTTGCGCCAAGACCAAAAAGTTCAATTTTGGTCTCATCAGACCAGAGAACCCTTTTCCACATGTTTGCTGTGTCTCCCACATGCATTTTGGCAAAATCCAAATGGGTTTTGATATGGGTTTTTTTTCAGCAATGGCTTTCTTCTCGCCACTCTTCCATAAAGCCCAGCTTTGTGGAGCGTCCGGGTTATAGTTGTCCCATGGACGGTTTCTTCCATCTTAACTGTGGATCCTCTCCAGCTCCTTCAGAGTTACCATTGGCCTTGTGCTTGCTTCTCTGACTAATGCCCTAATTACCTGGTCACTGAGTTTTGGTGGACGGCCTTCTCTAGGCAGAGTCGCGGTTGTGCCATATTCTTTCCATTTTTTAATAATGGATTTAACTGTGCTCTGGGGGAGGTTCAAAGTTTGGGACATTTTTTTATAACCCAACCCTGATTGGTGTTTCTCCAGAACTTTATCCTGGACTTGTTTTGATAGCTCCTTGGTCTTTATGATGCTGTTTATTTAAATATGCTCTCTAACAAACTCTGGGGCCTAGCAGGTGTATTTAATCTGAGATCATGTGACACTTTAATTGCACACAGGTGGACTCCATTCAACTAATTATGTGACTTCTGAAGGCAATTGGTTGCACCAGAGCTTATTTAGGGGTGTCACAGCAAAGGGGGTGAATACTTATGCAATCAAGACTTTTCAGTTTTTTATTTGTAAATAATTTTGAAAAATGTAGATTTTTTTCCCCACTTCGACATTATGGACTATTTTGTGTAGATCCGTGACAAAAAATCCTAATTAAATCCATTTTAATTCCAGGTTGTAACACTACAAAATGTGGAAAAGTGAATACTTATGCAAGGCACTGTATATCTTTAAGTGATAGCTGAATTCAGAAGAACAGCATTTGCAGTGTGCGTGGTTATGCTGGCATTTATATCCAGGCATGGGTTCCTGGTGTGGCAATAGAAGGCACTTAAAACACCAGCACTGATGCTTGGTCCCCCAAATGTCCCTAGCTTACACAACTACAGCTAATTTAATTCTTCATAAATGTAATTATATCAAGATTAACAAGGGAGGTAATTAATTTATTTAAGATGGGTATCTTTAAAGTGCCTGGAGCACAACTTTGTTGTCAAAACTGTATATTTAACCATTATTATAGTACAAACTTAAATGAAGACAGTAAAAGAATTTTGTATTGAATACAGGAATATTCATTTTATACTACAGTTGTCTTAATAAAACGATTCTTGTGCCATGTATATTTCACATGTTTAAAAACGCATGAAAAAAGCGGTCAGTTATACGTGTTACACATCTAGAAAAAAAATTACATAAAAAAAGAAAGAAAGAAAATATTGCAACTATCGAACGCAAGTAAATACTGGTGTCCTGAAAATTGGGTTATTGCATGTACTGCAGAATAGCACTTCAAAAGTATCAAATCGTACATACGATTCTAAAAGATGTAGCCTTAAATTTACTGCATCAAACTGCAAAACTAATAATTTGATCATCTTCCCCAAACCAGACTTACTCAAGAACTAGTACCAGGGAATGCCCATACCAAGTTTCCTCACCACTGGATAAGTGGTTCTCCAGATATAAAACTCCTCTGCTATAAAGCCTATAATGGGAGCCCTTTACTGAAGTTGAAACAAGAGATGACGTGGAAGAGGGCAGAGCTCACTATGGACATACGGACCCGAGATCTCAGGCTCAGCTATACCCGCCATGGATCTGAAGTATGAAAACATTACTGAGAAAGTTGAAAGCCCCCTATTCAAATAAAAGCATAGGGGTGGACATTAGTACGAATGCCCTCAGGTTAGACAAAATCAATCAATTAGCTGTCTAAAATGTACAGTTTTTGGTTAATTAAATACTTAACTTTCAGATATTTACTATCTGTAGTTCCAATAAAAATCATAGGTGTATTAACCCTGTCCGACATCAAAAAGACGTAAAAAACAGGTCTCAAGACGTTTTTTCTCCGGAAAAAGCCGAGAAAACCATTCATTGGCCGAGTGAGACCGATAGGAGCCGAGAGAAGCCGGGGGGAAAAAAAAGGGGGGGTGGATCGGAGCAATACACTTAGCCCCGGCACCACAGAGATAACACGGACATAAACAAACAAGATAGCTGCTTCTGCATCCATCGCTCAAAGAATATCACAGACATTTGCAGAGCTTTTTGAGATGTTATAGTAATAAAATAATGACTTGGATCGCATTATTCAGGAGTTTGGTGATAAAACGAGTGATCAGGAGAGGATTTATCGGTATGCACTACTATGAAGAGGTATGTGAAAAATACAGCGAACAAGGGGTGGGGCGGGGCTGGAGATGCAGTACTGAGTGTCCTGTTGATATGCAGTGCCTTTTAAACCTGTTTTACTGTGAAAAAAAAAAAGATTTAAACAGCGCATCTAAAATAAATTGCGCTTGTGAAAATAAATTGGACCGGACGCTCCCGAGACACGCTGAATAAATGGACCGCAAAGGGTTAAAGAAAAGTATTGCTCATAATACTGTCACCCCTTCAGTATGGCCTCCTTTGACTTCATCACAGCTTCTAGTCTACTTGTCATTTCATGTTTTTGCACAAGTCTGGGGATATCTTTTTGCCACTCTTAACAGATCAGTTCCAACTGCTCATCACTTGAAGACCACCTTCTTTTCACCACCCAGCAGGGTTCGATTGCATTCAGAACTAAAGAAGCCTGTGTTATAGACTAAGAAACCTGATGCTTCTACCACTGTTGAAACAGTCAATGGATTGCAGGGATGGGCTACTCTGGCCCTTTCACACCACATCTTTGGTTCAACCAAGTTTAATGAATACATTTAATTTAATACATTAAGCCACCAAACACGTCCCAAAGCAGTTAACTATTTCATTATACATATTAAACCTGGTGCAGAACGGCCCTCCAGTTGCCCACCCCCCAATTCATTTCGTGCAGGTATAATAATTTAATTTAAAAGGACTGTGTCAATACTTCTTGGCACCAATATATGTGTTTTTGGAAATATAAAACTTGAGTAAAATATCAAAGGGAATGTGAATGGTCTCATTTGGTTATTGCTGTTAAGGAGTTAATTTATTTTTATCTCAATTATTAATAGTTCAAAGGGGAATTAAATCTAATGTTCAGGTCACCAGAGGCGCTCTCTGAATAGAATGGGACAGAGCTTGTCTATGGAGCTGGTCAAAAGGAGGGAGTTTTTGGTATAGTGTGGAGAAAAAAAATTAGATTAAACACTCCCATTTTTAACAAACTTGCTTTTGCTCAACCGTTTGTTGCATGCAAATTCCATTTAAAAAAAAAACACTCAACTTCTACTTCTAAGAAAATGCACCCAATAAGAATAAGTGTCACTCCTCTGGAATAATTCTGTTTTTGTTTCCTGTTTGTCTGGCTGAAGACCTGGTTACTAACTCCCAGGCAAAGCAAAAAAAAAAAAAAAAAAAGGGAACAGACTGAAGTTGGGATTGATTTACTTCATTAACCGAGATTACAAGTTTAACTTACAAACCAGAGGTCAAAATTTCTCATTAACAAGAGGACCATGAAGCGCTGCAGGGCTTGGTTCAAGAGGAGACCACTCTTATTACTAACTACACATTTCAATCTGTCTTTGATGTGCTGTCGTCCGTCCCCCCCCTTCTATTTTTTTGGCAGAGGAGTTGATTTTAATTGTAGCTATAGAACACAGCATAGTCTGCCTGCAGGCCAGCCTCCACATCTGCAGTGAGTGCAGCTTTAGTGATATTGGGTGCAGTCCATAGCTTCAGGCAAATTTTAATGGTTCCCCTTTTCATACGAGGCTCAGATTGTTTTCCACGTGATTCCTGTTAATTTAGCTGCAGGAAAGGGCATCAAATTTCCTTGTGCATTTTTTCTGATCTATACTACCAAAGTAGGTGAAATGAATTAAACTGAAAAAGAACAGACTGCAGCTATTAACGTTCTTCTGACAACCTTTTCAATTCTGTATAAACACAGACACACAAGCACACAATAGTCAAACAAGTCTGGACACTTTCCACTTATTGTCTTTTTTATATATTTAAAAAAAAAAAAAAAAAGAGCTGCTACTTTGATGTGATCAACCTTTCCGCTGCCAAATAAATCACTTTCCATCCATAAATAATGTCAAGAATTTCTCAGGGCTGTATGATAAAAGGTAAGAATGAAAGTATAAGTTTAGAAAAAAATAAGAAAAAAAGCAAAAGCACAATGTAGTTTTATATCTACAGGAAATATTTTTTAAACTAAGAAGTGTGTTAGTAACGTATATAAATTCACCAGAGCTGTAAACATCTTGTATACATAAATGCAAGTGTTCAATGCATTCATTGATGGACAAAAGAAAAGGCACCTCTGCATATCCCCAAAAGAATGTCCTAACCAAGATTCAACAGTTCTATATAATTTATATATATATTATATATATATATATATATATATATATATATATATATATATATATATATATATATATATATATATATATATATATATATAAAAGCTCAAACAATGCCCACAAAAATCTCAGTCTCTCCAGATTCTTCTTCCCAGGGGACTTAAAACAAAAACATTTATTAAATTCAGCCCACACCCCTCAATGAATGTGCTAAATACCAGAACCAGGAGGCATATTAGGCCCTCCACTCCTATGAAAAGCTACCATTGCTGGATTGTAACTAATCTGCCTGCTGGAGTTCTTAAGGCCTCTTTGTTTGCCAATGGATGCAAGATCAAGCTCGAGACAGACACTGCAGTCTTGACTGGCTATCAGTTTCACCCCCTTTGGCAGTCTGAATCAAAGCACTGGCTGCAACACAAACTCACTACCTTTACAAAAACCTACCCAAGCGCTGGTTACATTTTTATCAATGCCGGGTAGCAAATCACTGCCTCCAGATTTCAACAGGAGTTATCTTAACAGCAAGACATCTCAAAGGTCATTATCCCCTTTAATTTCAGCTTGGCTCTGAAGTGAAGAGCTGTCTTTGTCTGGGATTAATGCGAAAAAAACCTCAGGATTTGATGGCAGTGGGAAAAAATCAGCGTGGGCCCCATAATGCTGCTTTCTCTTGCTCTTGGCAGAGGCCCCCAGGCTCATTTCTGCGGAGATGAAATCTATGACAAGCCCTTCAGTTAAGCTGAAAGCAGGCAACAGTCCAGCAACACCCACAGGCCCTTGAGGCATCCTGTGACCCCCTTATAAAAGTCACATCCACTTTGCTCTTGAGAAAGGAAAAAGAATGCTTCAGGCACTTCTAGTCTATGAGAAATGAAGAAATGTGAGGAGGTGAAAATGAAGTGAAAATAAGTTAAAATTCATCTCCTCCCTTTGCAGTTTCTCAGGATGGGTCTTTTTAATAGTATGCAAGCAAAACAGTTTCAGTTTATTTTAGAGCATTTATGGTAAATATCTAAAATAATCTTTGAATTCATCACAGTCATCATTAAAGACTCCTTGCCAAAACCCCAGGAAACAGGCTCATGAAACAATCTATAAAATATTATAAAAAAAAGGATGTAGCCATAGGATTCAAGAACCTGAAGTAATGCTTTTATTTTGTTGTTTATGCTTTTTTACTAGATAAGCTGCTGTTTTTAAATTTGCCATCCTCTCTCCAGCTGAATGAAAGAAAGTTGACATCAAGGGATCCAAACCAATAAGGGACATAGAGAAAATGCCTAATGGAGAAGAATATTAGCTTCTAGATCTCCAATATTTCAATTGCCTTAAGGTAGACCTAAATCAGAGAATGTAGGACACATTTAAAATACATTTCCGTCATGTTTCTGTTAAAAGTTGATTAATGAAGCTTTGATTTCCGTTTCTCATTTACCAGACTATTACTTTATAAACAGTAACAGGAGGTCTCTGTAAACCAATTTAAAAAAGCATTGCATGCAAAACTAAATCTAGTCAGTTGTATATAGTAAACTAGCAACACACACACACATATTATATATATATTAGAGAGAGAGAGAGAGAGATGCATATAATACACACACAGATATTAAATCTGAATTAGTCATTATACTCAATGTTCATTTCTATATCCAATTGCCATGGTATTATTTGGGTTTCTGTAACTGTTTAAAATCAAGGAGATTGTTAATGTGTCTTAAAGTCCACCATTTCCCTTTTAAACATATTTGTGAAAAAATAAAAACAAATTAACAAAAGGCAATGAAACTACAGTTACATCCCCTCAGTTTTATGAGTAAACTACTTCTGATAAGTTCAGTTACATTACATGACTTATTGTCTGGCTTATTCTATGCCAGGTAACTTATGGTGACATAAAAAGAAATGAATTTAAAAAAAAAAAAAAAAAAAAAAAAAAAAAGGGTTTGTAAACCCTTCTGCTCTTACCTCAACACCTGCTGCAGCAGCTCCAGGGGAATCAAGCTTGCGTTTCTTTCTTGGACCAATAGCTGCCAGTGCCGTCAAGTTGGCATCTCTCTGCCTCATTTGCGCAAGCTCTTGTTGTTGCATCTACAATTAAAAACAAAATGAATATGCATGTATTATTTATTTTGAGTCAAACTAACACCAGCAATTTCAGAACTTCATGGCAATTTGGAGATGATGCCCTCTGTGGGTCTTACCATGCACTGCAGAATTATTTATTCTTTTTACTTTGACCTCAAGAATATACAAGAACGAGTGTGCTCTAAAAAATGGAATCTGCCCTTTTGTTTTTATTTATTTATTCATTTGGTACAGGGCAGATTGCCCTTTCTAACCAATACACTGCATTTTAGGAGAAAACATCCCATTACAGTGTTACGCTTCCCGTCTTGAAACAAGACAATTTGTCCTTAAAAAAACAATATGCTCAGTGTAGATTTAACAGCATCAGTATTTGCTCTATTTATTTGCAAACAATGAAAAACAAGTATATTTTCTAACAGGTAGAATGGGTGCATCACAATGTCACAGCATTAAGTTTCCCAATATGCAGGCTACAATACAATACATATTGGGATACATGCTATAGTCCTTGCGTGCTACTACTTTGTAAGATGTGGAATAAGAAGAAATAATTAAGTTTAAGAAAGTAGGTCTATATGGTTTCTTTTGGTCATCAAGATTTCTACATCAAGTAAACACATACACACACACACACACACAACCGTTCAAAAGTTTGGGGTCACTTAGAAATGTCCTTGTTTTCCATGAAAACATACATGAAATGAGTTTGAATAGGAAATATAGCAAAATCAATAGGAAATATAGTCATTGACAAGGTTAGAAATAATGATTTTTAATTGAAATAATTGTGTCCTTCAAACTTTGCTTTCATCAAAGAATCCTCCATTTGCAGCAATTACAGCCTTGCAGACCTTTGGCATTCTAGCTGTCAATTTGTTGAGGTAATCTGAAAAGATTTCACCCCATGCTTCCTGAACCACCTCCCACAAGTTGGATTGGCTTGATGGGCACTTCTTACATACCATACGGTCAAGCTGCTCCCACAACAGCTCAATAGGGTTGAGATCCAGTGACTGTGCTGGCCACTCCATTATAGACAGAATACCAGCTGACTGCTTTTTCCCTAAATAGTTCTTGCATAGTTTGGAGCTGTGCTTTGGGTCATTGTCCTGTTGTAGGAGGAAATTGGCTCCAATCAAGCACCGTCCACAGGGTATGGCATGGCGTTGCAAAATGGAGTGATAGCCTTCCTTCTTCAAGATCCCTTTTACCCTGTACAAATCTCCCACTTTACCACCACCAAAGCACCCCCAGACCATCACATTGCCTCCACCATGCTTGACAGATGGCGTCAAGCACTCCTCCAGCATCTTTTCATTTGGTCTACGTCTCACGAATGTTCTTCTTTGTGATCCGAACACCTCAAACTTAGATTCGTCTGTCCATAACACTTTTTTCCAATCTTCCTCTGTCCAGTGTCTGTGTTCTTTTGCCCATCTTAATCTTTTCTTTTTATTGGCCAGTTTGAGATATGGCTTTTTCTTTGCAACTCTGCCTAGAAGGCCAGCATCCCGGAGTCGCCTCTTCACTGCTGACGTTGAGACTGGTGTTTTGCGGGTACTATTTAATGAAGCTGCCAGTTGAGGACCTGTGAGGCGTCTATTTCTCAAACTAGACACTCTAATGTATTTGTCCTCTTGCTCAGTTGTGCACCGGGGCCTCCCACTCCTCTTTCTATTCTGGTTACAGCCAGTTTGCGCTGTTCTGTGAAGGGAGTAGTACACAGCGTTGTACGAGATCTTCAGTTTCTTGGCAATTTCTCGCATGAAATAGCCTTCATTTCTCACAACAAGAATAGACTGATGAGTTTCAGAAGAAAGTTCTTTGTTTCTGGCCATTTTGAGCCTGTAATCGAACCCACAATTGCTGATGTTCCAGATACTCAACTAGTGTAAAGAAGGCCAGTTTTATTGCTTCTTTAATCAGCACAACAGTTTTCAGCTGTGCTAACATAATTGCAAAAGGGTTTTCTAATGATCAATTAGCCTTTTAAAATGATAAACTTGGATTAGCAAACACAATGTGTCATTGCAACACAGGACTGATGGTTGCTGATAATGGGCCTCTGTACGCCTATGTAGATATTCCATTACAAATCAGCCGTTTCCAGCTACAATAGTCATTTACAACATTAACAATGTCTACACTGTATTTCTGATCAATTTGATGTTATTTTAATGGACAAAAAATTTGCTTTTCTTTCGAAAACAAGGAAATTTCGAAGTGACCCCAAACTTTTGAACGGTAGTATATATATATATATATATATATATATATTTATATACACACACACACATACATACATACATACACAGTACTGTGCAAAAGTTTTAGGCAGGTGTGAAAAAATGCTGTAAAGTAAGAATGCTTTCAAAAATAGACATGTTAATAGATTATATTTATCAATTAACTAAATGCAAAGTGAGTGAACAGAAGAAAAATCTAAATCAAATCCATATTTGGTGTGACCACCCTTTGCCTTCAAAACAGCATCAATTCTTCTAGGTACACTTGCACAAAGTCAGGGATTTTGTAGGCATATAGTCAGGTGTATGATTAAACAATTATACCAAACAGGTGCTAATGATCATCAATTCAATATGTAGGTTGAAACACAATCATTAACTGAAACAGAAACAGCTGTGTAGGAGGAATAAAACTGGGTGAGGAACAGCCAAACTCAGCTAACAAGGTGAGGTTGCTGAAGACAGTTTACTGTCAAAAGTCATACACCATGGCAAGACTGAGCACAGCAACAAGACACAAGGTAGTTATACTGCATCAGCAAGGTCACTCCCAGGCAGAAATGTCAAGGCAGACAGGGGTTTCCAGATGTGCTGTCCAAGCTCTTTTGAAGAAGCACAAAGAAACGGGCAACGTTGAGGACCGTAGACGCAGTGGTCGGCCAAGGAAACTTACTGCAGCAGATGAAAGACACATCATGCTTACTTCCCTTCGCAATCGGAAGATGTCCAGCAGTGCCATCAGCTAAGAATTGGCAGAAAACAGTGGGACCCTGGTACACCCATCTACTGTCCGGAGAAGTCTGGTCGGAAGTGGCCTTCATGGAAGACTTGCGGCCAAAAAGCCATACCTCCGACGTGGAAACAAGGCCAAGCGACTCAACTATGCACAAAAACACAGGAACTGGGGTGCAGAAAAATGGCAGCAGGTGCTCTAGACGGATGAGTCAAAATTTGAAATATTTGGCTGTAGCAGAAGGCAGTTTGTTCGCCAAAGGGCTGGAGAGCGGTACTCGAATGAGTGTCTGCAGGCAACAGTGAAGCATGGTGGAGGTTCCTTGCAAGTTTGGGGCTGTATTTCTGCAAATGGAGTTGGGGATTTGGTCAGAATTAATGGTCTCCTCAATGCTGAGAAGTACAGGTAGATACTTATCCATCATGCAATACCATCAGGGAGGCATCTGATTGGCCCCAAATTTATTCTGCAGCATGACAACGACCCCAAACATACAGCGAAAGTCATTAAGAACTATCTTCAGCGTAAAGAAGAACAAGGAGTCCTGGAAGTGATGGTATGGCCCCCACAGAGCCCTGATCTCAACATCATCGAGTCTGTCTGGGATTACATGAAGAGAGAGAAGCAACTGAGGCTGCCTAAATCCACAGAAGAACTGTGGTTAGTTCTCCAAGATGTTTGGGCCAACCTACCTGCCAAGTTCCTTCAAAAACTGTGTGCAAGTGTACCTAGAAGAATTGATGCTGTTTCGAAGGCAAAGGGTGGTCACACCAAATATTGATTTGATGTAGATTTTTCTTCTGTTCACTCACTTTGCATTTTGTTAATTGATAAATATAATCTATTAACATGTCTATTTTTGAAAGCATTCTTACTTTACAGCATTTTTTCACACCTGCCTAAAACCTTTGCACAGTACTGTATATATATACAGTGCCTTGCGAAAGTATTCGGCCCCCTTGAACTTTGCGACCTTTTGCCACATTTCAGGCTTCAAACATAAAGATATGAAACTGTAATTTTTTGTGAAGAATCAGCAACAAGTGGGACACAATCATGAAGTGGAACGAAATTTATTGGATATTTCAAACTTTTTTAACAAATAAAAAACTGAAAAATTGGGCGTGCAAAATTATTCAGCCCCCTTAAGTTAATACTTTGTAGCGCCACCTTTTGCTGCGATTACAGCTGTAAGTCGCTCGGGGTATGTCTCTATCAGTTTTTCACATCGAGAGACTGAAATTTTTGCCCATTACTCCTTGCAAAACAGCTCGAGCTCAGTGAGGTTGGATGGAGAGCATTTGTGAACAGCAGTTTTCAGTTCTTTCCACAGATTCTCGATTGGATTCAGGTCTGGACTTTGACTTGGCCATTCTAACACCTGGATATGTTTATTTGTGAACCATTCCATTGTAGATTTTGCTTTATGTTTTGGATCATTGTCTTGTTGGAAGACAAATCTCCGTCCCAGTCTCGGGTCTTTTGCAGACTCCATCAGGTTTTCTTCCAGAATGGTCCTGTATTTGGCTCCATCCATCTTCCCATCAATTTTAACCATCTTCCCTGTCCCTGCTGAAGAAAAGCAGGCCCAAACCATGATGCTGCCACCACCATGTTTGACAGTGGGGATGGTGTGTTCAGGGTGATGAGCTGTGTTGCTTTTACGCCAAACATAACGTTTTGCATTGTTGCCAAAAAGTTCGATTTTGGTTTCATCTGACCAGAGCACCTTCTTCCACATGTTTGGTGTGTCTCCCAGGTGGCTTGTGGCAAACTGTAAAACGACACTTTTTATGGATATCTTTAAGAAATGGCTTTCTTCTTGCCACTCTTCCATAAAGGCCAGATTTGTGCAGTATACGACTGATTGTTGTCCTATGGACAGAGTCTCCCACCTCAGCTGTAGATCTCTGCAGTTCATCCAGAGTGATCATGGGCCTCTTGGCTGCATCTCTGATCAGTCTTCTCCTTGTATGAGCTGAAAGTTTAGAGGGACGGCCAGGTCTTGGTAGATTTGCAGTGGTCTGATACTCCTTCCATTTCAATATTATCGCTTGCACAGTGCTCCTTGGGATGTTTAAAGCTTGGGAAATCTTTTTGTATCCAAATCCGGCTTTAAACTTCTCCACAACAGTATCTCGGACCTGCCTGGTGTGTTCCTTGTTCTTCATGATGCTCTCTGCGCTTTAAACGGACCTCTGAGACTATCACAGTGCAGGTGCATTTATACGGAGACTTGATTACACACAGGTGGATTCTATTTATCATCATTAGTCATTTAGGTCAACATTGGATCATTCAGAGATCCTCACTGAACTTCTGGAGAGAGTTTGCTGCACTGAAAGTAAAGGGGCTGAATAATTTTGCACGCCCAATTTTTCAGTTTTTTATTTGTTAAAAAAGTTTGAAATATCCAATAAATTTCGTTCCACTTCATGATTGTGTCCCACTTGTTGTTGATTCTTCACAAAAAATTACAGTTTCATATCTTTATGTTTGAAGCCTGAAATGTGGCAAAAGGTCGCAAAGTTCAAGGGGGCCGAATACTTTCGCAAGGCACTGTATATATATATATATATATATATATATATATATATATATATATATATATATATATATATATATATACACACACACACACACACGTATTACCTTATTTTAGCACACACACCTCCCCCGCATATAACTAAATTAAATTAATACAAGTATAGTAATAAAGTCAATTCATTTTTACACTTCTGTTTCATATACCTAGTGGATATCTATGGTCCAAAATCTACAATAGTCAAGTTTAGCTAAAAAAGATTTGATAATAATGTAAATTGAAATTGTGCATGCACCTCATAAGTCAAAGTTAATAAGCAAAATTTAAAAAATGTTCTAAACCCAAACCTTTACACGTATTCATAAATCTACACAAATACATTCGCCAAGTCCTATTAGGCTCTCTGTTTAAGTACCAGAAACTCACATACAGTTTAAATGCCAGTTACATAGGCCGGCCCACCTGCCCTTTGGAGGCAGAGAGAAATACTTGTAGACTCTAATCATTTACAAAGGTCAGGAGCAGCACAAAGCCTGTGAGCAGTGATTTAAAATTCGATTGATCCATATCTGTAGGTCAGGCCAAAGAGAATATAAGTGGTATTTCAGCTATATTGTAATTGTCTGCCTACAAGGGAATAGTAAATAAATGTGTGCACATCTAAGTAGCTGGTAAATGTTCAGCTTCAATCTAGAAACCGTTACGTCAACAAATTCAGGGCCATAAAGAAAAGCATCCATAATAATACTACAACTTGGTTTATAAAAGCCAAATGAATGTTAATAGTAAAGTTTAAACTCAAGCACTCAGTCAAATCAGCAGCTATGATATGAAAGAAAATGGTTTCCCCTTTGTGAGGTCAACCTTTGATCTTCTAGTTGATTAATTCTAATTTTAACAGAAAGAGGCTTATTCATCAACTAGTCCAATTGCTACTGTAACTGCAACATTTCTAACTAAGCCAGTCAATTACAAAAAGTCTAATACATTTATTTCCAGAACAGAGATTTTAAAAAAGTAAATTTGCTTTAAAACTACGTCCCAAAATGTTGAAATCAGAGCTTACCCTTACACACACACACACACACCAGCGGCACTGGTAAACTGGTGTGTTAAAACAGCAATATCTTATTCCAGAAAGACTACAGTAAATTACTATTTTACTGCACCTTCAGAGTCTGCTAAATTGATAGGGTTTTCTTGAAATGCAGATATTCCCCCTGAAACAGGAATTACAATAAAAAACCTACATGAAGAAGCATGTACTCCTTCAAACAAAAACCCTCACCTGCTGTTTTCTATTTTTCTAGTTCATAACAAAGGGTTTTGATGTTGCCCTGGGGGCCTGCCTGAAGCTTCACAGCCTGCTTTCAGACAGATGTCCTTAGCAATGTGCAATTCTGAGGCGTGACGTCATTGATGGCACTGCATTCTGACAGAACCGAAGTCTCTGGGTTATAAAAGTATGTTCCGTTTATTGCAGTGTAGTGTCTTCACAGTTTGGTATTGTTTATATCTTTGCATCTTTAAGAACATGTAATCGTGATAAATCGTGAACAGAATAAAAACCCAAATCAGGTTAAGCTATCTTTTCCTCTTCAGCTAAATCACTACATCTGTGCTATTAATATTCTTCAGGTTCTGGCACTGTGTGCAACCTAAACCAACTTGTGGTTTGATCTAACATGCATTAAAAATCACATTGTTAAAAGAAAACTGCACAACACTGTTGGTTTTTATTAGTATTCTGGTTACAATGTCATGGTACCATATCTTTAAAAAGCTAGACAATCACCTAAAGCATTTTCTTTCAAAAGTATGATTCTTGTTTTAACTTTGCAGGCAAACTTTGTAACAAGTAAAATGCTTTCACTCAGTATTTCATTATCTGGCATTATTTCCCAACAGAGTAGCTCTTATATATAGTAGATAACAAGTGAATTCCAGCTTCCCTTTATTCAAAGAAAACATAAATAAATATAAGTGCGTCTCAACAGATTAAAAAAAAAACATTAAACGGAATACATATAAAATATTTCTTAAGATCAAGAGCACCACAGATTATGGATTGAGATAAATCAGTTTCTACATTTTTATCTCAACTAAAATCAGCTTGACCGATCATTCCAAAACGGAAATATAGTACTGAAATACCACAAAACATTATTTGGCGCATGGAGGAAAATAACTTCTATAGTTGTTACTGTATGTACAGATTCAGGATAATGTATAAAAATTCTACTGTATCTGAGCATTGGTTATTTAACGGACATGACTAAATGAAGACACAAAAATATTCTATAACTGCATTTATTTTCCCCAATCATTTATTTTCCCCATTCAGACTTCTTTCCAAATTATATTCCTAGAGAAATATTACAATCATTTAAATGGATGAACAACTCCTAATTTTAGTAACCAGTAACTCCAAAGAAAAAATGGAATACATTTTTTTCTAAAAAGTGCTTCTTATGAAATTTCAAATGTTAATGCATTTTAATATTCACTTTCCTAGGCATGCTACAGTCAGTGAACTTATTGCTTTTTTGAAAGTGAAATACAGTAGTCTTTCTATTGATCAAATGTAATTTACATCTTGCAAAGATGTGAACTCATACATTCACACTCTAAAGAGGAAGATCACAATGATTTATTCATTTAAAATAAAAAATTGGAAGGTAGATGAGAAGAATTACTTCACAGGCTGCAGTGTTCTTGAGGCAGAGACACTAGGCTCTTCTTTCGCACAGCCTGAAGGGGCTTCGTGTGCAAGTCCTTCTAATTAACAAGGTGAATCATGCGCCATTCACTAATTAGCGAACATGACAATCTAATGGAAACATGCACAGAGACCTGCCACACACAAACCGACAACAAAAGGGGGGAAAAAATCCTAATTTTCAAGAAACTGCTAGTAAATGATTTCTAATGTGCTTGAAATGCATCTCTAGTTGTGTTTACTTCACATTTTCTTTGACAGTTTTCACTAATTGAAATCTATCATTTGTACCACACACTGTTCTCTCCATGCAGAAAAGTTGACAAAATGCCACAAGCACAGCCAAACTTCCCCTAGTCCCTCGCCACTGCAGTCCCATGGAATTGTAATCTTCATAGGCAGAGAATGGTCTTGACAGGTTTTTTTTTTTTCCCACTTGGGAAATAAGCTGCAGCTCACTGACTATCTGGCAATTCTGTTTTATTTTTCATTTACATATTTACCTTACTTTATATATTAAAAAAAATTAAGAAAAAAGTTGACATGAAAGGCTCTTTAGAGGTTTAAACCATAATGAATTCAAAAGATGAGGAGCTACCCGATACAAACTGTATATCCAACTGGAATATTGTTTCAGAGAAAGCTATAAAAACTTGGCTATTACGGTTTAAAAGGCCCTGTTAAAAGGTTCAATGTAATTATAGACGCAGAGCATCTTTTAGGCCTCGAGATGAAAGGGGCCTAAGATATCTCAATCAAAATCTTTGTTGTATACTCAAAGAAACCCATCTCTCAGTCATGTGATGGGCCCTCTATAGCTGCCGTGACTGTTTGTATCAGACAGTCCACAAGGATCTGTAATGTGGCCAGTTGTACAGCAGTCCATTCCTCCAAAATCACATTACAGGAGTTTCTGTTTTGTGGCTCCCCATTCAGCTTTCAACAACCGTTACAATGCATTCTAGAGTGTTAGAATCTTTTGGACTGCAGTTTTGGGTCCATGTTTACTGCTCCTGTGTTGAAAACTCTTTTAGTTCCTCTACCAACATTGGATTCTCTCTCAAACATCTAATAAGCAGTCCCTGGACGTGCTCTATTGGATTCATGTCTAGACTTTGAGCCACACGCAGCAGTACTTTAGTTTCCTGTATCCCCCAGAATTTCTAACAGTGAAGTGCCATCTTTTTGGAAAACATTGGTCTGGCTTTTATTCAAGATGGTCAAGCGAGAACTACTACCTCTCTACAAGGAAGATGGACAAAAAGACCAATACTTTCTACTGCCTTGTTTCCACCTGCCGCTGGGAGCGATCTTTCACCTTTGGATAAGCACCTTTTTTTTTTATGGGAACACCAGTTTTACAGTTAATGTTAATGTTAATGTTTAAGTTATATGATACATCTTTAAAATGCTGTAGCCCTGAAAACTGCAATGGGTATTGTTTGTGTTCAATTTTTAAAAGTATATCAGGCACAATATCTTCATACTTGGGGAATCTAAATAAGATTTGGAAAATACCAACAATGCAGTGAACCGTGGGTAACACGACTTTACATTTTTGTTTATGAAAACAGACATTGCCAATGTTTATTTTAACAATGTTATTAAAAAGCTGGCTAAATTATATATTAACAGCAGTAGGAGACCTATAATTAAAAGGTATGAAAGTAAAACTTGTTGCAATTTAATTTTCACTTTTTTCTCCCCTGCTGTTAACTTAATATAGCTATTTAAATTTATTCACAGCAAAAATGTGTGTTTCAAAGACATGATTGTCTATTTAAATCACCTCCAGTGTCTAACAGTTCATATACATACATAATACTCCCCAATTAAAAAGGTATGCTTGAAAACAGATGTTTGCATGTAAATTTTGATATATTTGCGCTGATAAACTATCTCTAAAGTAACATTGAATCTAGGACAAAGAAATATTAAGATGGGAAAAACCATCATCCTAAACTTCATTTTCAAGTTCATAAAGATAAAACTGACTTTTGAGAAAGTTAAAACCATTAAGGTAGAAATTAGTTACTGCCTGCGAATCATGTGAACATAAGATACACCAATCTTCTTCCTTTCTCCTCTAAACTTAAAGACTCAAACAGAACTCAAAATGTGCAGAGTATCTCTGTCTGTCAAGCTTTACTCAACAAACAAATTCATTGCAGATCTTGCATGATTAATGCACATGTGATTGCTTAATCAAAATGCGAGAACAGCTAAAGGCTTTTGACAAATCGTTTGTCTTTCTGCCTTGGTATCTTATAGTTCTACGCAATGGATACAGAATTACAGTTAATGTTTTACATTCTGAATTCTCGTGGGTTGCATCTCAAAACCATTGTTTCAGCATACCTAAAAGGGAATCACTTTCCTATGGGATGAGAAGATACATGTAGGCCTTGGGAAAAACAACGTTCCAATTGTATGTGTATTCTGGGGTGTTGGATTTCATTTATCAAACATGCTATTACTTTACACATCTCTACAATATTCCTGTGTATAAAACTACATGTGTATGGAAAAATGACTATATACCCAATGTCATGCATTACAGGCTACCAAAATATGTGTAAGCAGCCATTTGTAAATAATGCATCTGTGTAGCCACTCAGTGTTAAAACACAGCTGAATCAGTGACTCCCTTGCTGCCCTACAACTGATTGGCTTATGGCATGTGCTCTATGTTTTTGTCCAACCACTATTACATCTATTTTAAATACAAACTTATATACTGTATTATTCATATAAAAAAGTATGTAGTATTGCCAAGTAATAACTCCAAAGATGTACTGTATCTAGAAGAATTATTTTTGTATTGAGAGGTTTTATTTTCTCCCTTTCAAATTCCAGAATGAATTTAGTCTCCTTTTCACCACAGCCAGCACTAGCACAGCTGTAGCTGTCATCACACCAGACTGTTGTGCCACATTTCACTGCCTTCAATTATTTTTACACTCTTTCGTTAAGAGATGTGTACAGTAGAGGCTGCATTACTGCACCCGCTCTTCTAAAAGACAGTAGCTCTTGTTTATTAAACCATAATTGGGCTTTTCCCACAAACATATTCCTAATAAATAATGTATTGTTGTTTCCAACAAAGCACATTGTGAGTAAAGGTCAGTATTTATCACTTGACATTTCACATCACTGTTGGGCAACCGTTATTTTAAATAGAAATTCACTTTCATGAAATTATCCAGTCACAGAAACATTTCCTGACAAGCGATCTGTTATTTAACCCAATCCCATTAAAACAGTATCAGTTTAAAGAGAAGATCCATGCAGAATCATAGCAAGCCATCACAACTGCCTTGTCTGCATCTACCGAGTTTTTGAAAGGATATGATTTTTTAAGCTTAAAATATGTATAGATGCAATGGTGTATTACAGTGCAATGAGGTTATGCAAATCAATGTGAATGTCTGTCTTTAGAAATTTTCAAAATTAAAAAAAAAAACTTTTGAAGTTTAGGTTCTCATCCCAGCCACCAGTAGCCTATTTGCGACTGTCAGACCAGAGTCCGACACATTTCACTGGCTTCACTTCATTTCTTGTCTTTTGTTTAACATATCTGCTGCACTAGAAGTTTTGTGCTTGCACCACTGAAAGCCTTTGTTCTACCGCACTATACTGTATAGAAAATGGTGCTAATGTTTCAAATATTATATTGATGGCATTTTAAATACAGACTCAGGTGGTTCACAGACATAACTATATAGTTATTTTTGGATCTGCAGTTGTGGGACAGGTCCCTCAATAAAAGAACACATTCTGATACTCAATAAATTGCATTAAAAGTACATCCTGTAAAATCTGGTAGATATTCTTCCTCCACAAGGGGTAATAAACATCCTAAGCAAAGACAGGCTCGGATAGCAAAAGTTTCTCTGTGCCTGCCAACTAGATATTAGTAAACTGAAGTTCACACACAATGATGTGATAAAACCATGAGCGGCACGATTTAAGAGTGCCACATATTGATGCAATATAGAGTATTCCTGAAACATACAATTTATATTTTAATTAACAACCCACACAGATCCCATACTTAAAACTGCAGGGCCAATTTCCTGTTCTCAATCCACTACAATAGTCAGTAACCTTAGGCTCTTTGCCATTTTTATTAAGCAGATCATATTCAAACTTCATTTCACCTTACATTTCAATTTCAATTCATTTTAACTCAGAAGGAGTAATTCCATCTTTCAAATATATATATATATATTATATATATATATGTGTGTGTGTGTGTGTGTGTGTGTGTGTGTGGAGTCCCCACCAGCTGCCTTAAAATGAAGATGGCTCATTATCCTGATGAAATTGCATCAGACATACGTGCCACTGACATGCTCAACTGTGACACAAACATATTTTCTACAAGCTTCTCTCCCCTAAAGCCAATCAGGTGATGAAAATGTTGACGCGTGGCACTGACAAATGTCGCCAGTTATATGAAAAACCTCCCTATTTATATAGTTTAAAATATACATATTTTTAAATTAAAATACAGGAGAGCTAATACCTCTCTTGTTCGTCCAGATCACATGACTTGACAGTCAAAGGTGAGGAGCCACTACATAAAAAGAGAAGTGCCAAAAACAGCCACATTCGGGCATTTTATCTATTTGTTTTACTTACTGGTGTATTTTTTTTTTTTTTTTTACCTAACAGTCCTAACAGTCCATGTTGAAAAAAATACTGTTGCATCAAATATTATCTGTATAGAAAAAAAAAAAATCACCATTGGAAAATGCTTCATGAGATGTGATTTATAACCACCTACTGCTGCATGTAGTATGTGCTTGGCTCACAGCGACACAGCCAAGCGAGGGCTGTTGGGGGGGCTTGTGTCCCTTGAGCTACAGTTTGCTGCAGCCACTGTGTATTTATGGTCTTCATCACCCACTAAAAAAAGAAACACTATAAAACATCTGCTCCATTCTGTTTCTTGGATTCCAATAAAATCGTAAAGCCCATTTGCTTAACATTTGTTATGCAATCAACTGGAGTGTGCAATCGTCAGGAAGAAATGTGGGCATTTTAAGAAGAAATGTGTTTCATGGCAATTAGGAATTTGAGTAGGAACCATATGTGCAATTAATGAATACACTGTACTGACAATATGGTCAGCCCAAAAGATTTGTCCAGGGTAAAACTTACAATGCAATGCCTGTTTAGCATAAAATAAATATAAAAATGACATACAGATTAATAGGTCTGATAACTTAAAAAGTTTTATAACAACTAGAAATACGGTTCTCAAGATGTATGTGGGGATACAGGGAAAAATAGAAAGTGCATATAAAGTCAGCTGGTGACTGTTGTTCTGGAATTACCTTCGGAAGCCAAGCGCCGAAGCCTTCCTTTACCAGTATATAGCCTCCTTAACATCGTCAGTGTGGGTCATGGTAGGGGCATATACAATGATGTTTGTGGCGTGTCTGCCCTTGGCAAGATTTATGCAGATGGTCATCAGTCTGTTGCTAGTTCCTTTTGGGGGTTTGTCCATGTCACGCACTAAAGAGGTTCTGTGTTCACCTGCGCCAACCTCTACCAGATTTGACTCCTCTGAGAGCCGAATTTCACTCAGTGCTGCAATATTGACGTATTGAGTATTCTGCCTAATAGGGCGGTGTGCCTTTCTAGTATTGTGTCGTTGTCAATCAGTGTGCGCACATTCCATGCTGCAAGGTTCATATTGTATCTAATTTTTCGACTGCATAAATGGATGGCCAGCCAGGAGCGGTCACCTGGCAGGCTGTGTGGGGGTAGGGGGGGGGCAAGGCAATTTATTTGGGTCCCAGGCCCATATAAAAGGTGGTGGAACTAGTGATTAGGGACTGTGTAACAGTAGCTCTCTCATTGAAGGACAACCAATTTATCACCTTCCCATTCGCACAAGCAGCCAGGTGCTTCGGACGCACCATCAGCCTGAAAAAAACAGAGGCCATGTACCAGCCAAGGATTAAGCCTGTAGTTGCTATCGAGGGCACCCAACCTGGAGCTGCTGACAAATTTTGCTACCTTGGAAGCTTACTTTCCAACACTGCCAACGTTGACATTGAGATCATGCAACGCATTGCCAAGGCAAGCTCCTCCTTCGGCAGACTTCGTCACCGTCTGTGGAATGAGAGAGGGATGAGACTGCCCACAAAAGATCAAGGTGTACCAGGCAGTGGTACTGCCCACACTGCTGTACAGATGCAAAGCACGGAAGCTTTACTACAGACACCTCAAGCAACTCTAGCAGTTTCACCAGTGCTCCCTGAGATCCATCAGCAAAATCCAAAATTCTAAACGACGATTATCGATTAAGTTAAAATGCTTAAATAAAACAAAAATAAAAAAAGGATTCCCTCACTTGAATTTAAAGGAACAGTAAGTTGAAGCATGGTATAAAAAAACTAATTCAAACAAATTCCGATGTTTTAAGACACGTTTGATAAATACAGTCACTTAAATATAACACTCCAATTTTCATATTCCTGCCGTCACTAGCCTTTTGTGTTTTGTGTAACAGCCGACAAATTTCCAGTGTAAACATAACGGTAAATTAAGAAAAAAGAAAAAAAAAAATTCAATCCCACTGTCCAAAGGAGAGAACAAAAAAAAAAAAAAGTTTGAAAACTACATTAACATTATGGCCTATTCACATGGAAATAATTCTCATTAATATCTCATTTTTAATTTGCTGTTGGTTACAATTTATGAATTACGTGGCCCAGCTTTAGGTAGCAAAAGCAGTCCGTTCCAGTGTGCCGCAGCTGAAGAGATGCATTTCACTTTTTGCTGTCATATTTTAATCAAAACTTTACATGACTTTGTATAGCCACTTAGATTTGCATTATCTTCAGTGAACACAACTATATCGTCATTTTCCCAAACAGTACATTCGAGGTAGCCTACCCTTTCGACAGTGTCAAAACCAGATGATCATTTTATTTTGCGTCTCCATACTTGAATATGTATAATATCTCTTTCATACATGTATGTGGATTTATTATTAACTTACTGCCCACATCGCAACCAAAAATACGTCACATACTGGAGTGCTCAGAGAAGTGTTTGCCCACGTGGATTCGCTTACTTATACAGTACATTACTAACGCCCTGCCTATTTCACGGCTGTGAAAAACATGACACGGCCAGTAAAATTCATTCTTCACCATGAAAACTGTCTATTTTGTGTACTTTTACCCTGCACTTAAATCCAATTAAGTTGTGTATCGGTCCAGGTTCCTGATGTGGTTATAAGCTTGTTTCAATTTCAAAAAGAAAATTGGACAGGATATATTGATTGACACATAACAGCACCCAATAACTTCTCTGAGCTCTCCTCACTGATTGGTAGATATGGGCATCTGTGGTGGGTTTAGTATCCTAGGAGATCTCCGCTGATATTGTTAAGTGAGTGAACATTTTGAGTGTCCAAAATGAATTTAAAAAATCTACAATAATTACTGCAGCGGTTTGTGTACAATAATTTTGCATTCTACTGGTGGAAAACTATTTTTGTACAACCTGCAATGTTTCATTGGATCACATACGTCGAGCTACGATCTAGCGGCATTTATTTGACAGCAATCAAAAACGAAAGAGGTTGCGGATAGGCTGCATCCTGTATTTGTTCAGACGCATATTCTCAGTAACTTTTAGAAGCAACAACAAGGATTACGTTCTTGACAGTAAGTTAATATATGCAAGACACGTTTTTTAATTTCATGGAACATTCCATTTCATTAAAATATTATCGATTTCTTATCGTGGGGTCCCAATCGATAAATAATTCGATAATTATCGTTACAAGCCTAATAAATAAATAAATAAATAAATAAATAAATAAATAAAATATTGTCAGAAATCGCTGATTTTTAGTATAACATTGACCGAAACATGACCAAATTTGGAAAGACCAAAATGAAATGTTTTTTCGGTGTTTGAGTAAATTATTTTGCTCAAATTGCAAAATGTAAAATACAGACTACAAAAAGATCGAAGCAGAAGACAAAAACATCTGCATGGGTCTTTGTATGAAGCGATTTAAACAAATAGCGAATTTGAAAATGACAAACAGTCAAAGAGCGAATCTGAGAAAAATAGAAAACAGCATCGTTCTTTGTGTAAATCAATTTAAACAAATTGCTTAGTGGAAAATGACACACCAACAAAGAGAGAATAGACAGCTGCATCGGTCCTTGTGCCAAGCTATTTACACACTGCGAAATGAACAGGAAAACAACAAAACATAGAAGCAAAGACAGTTTATTCAGTCTTTGTGTAGTATTGTTATTATCTGTTTATTAGGAGACGCCTTACTTTTATTAATGCATTGACAGTTCCTGTGGACATTTTGAAAATGCTCTTGCCTCGATCCCCAGGGTCCTAGCATACCACCAGAAACTTGTATTGAATATGATCGTGTTCTACAGGTGAAAATCACATTCATGGCCTGGATGTGCCATCACAAGTTTGGCATAATTTAATTTGCATTTCTCTTAAAAATAAAATAGATTGCAGAGCAGCACAAACAGGAATTTGCACGGTATGCCAGGTAATACGCCCCCCCCCCCCCCCCCCCAAATGATAAGTGTCTCATAAATCCAATTTATGTATTTATGTTCATTCAATATAAAAAAAAAAATAATAAAAAAAAAAATAGGCTTATTGAATGAATATAAACTACAATTGTCCCCGCTCAGTAGTGGGTACATCTGCGTGGCAGTTCAACAGATCTGTACAAAGCAACAGTACAAGGAATATACTGTATACGGCAAATGTAAAAAAAAAAAAAAAAAAAAAAAAAGAAAAATAATCTAGTCTACAATTAATGTAATTACATAAAGTTTATTTTTCAAAACAACATTTCTTATATGTAGTCTGGCCGTGCGCCCCTGTAGGCTGGCCGTGCGCCTGCGGGCTTGCCTGTAAGCTGCCCGAGAGCTGCGTTGTCCTCCGACACTGTAGCTCTTGGGTGGCTGCATGGTGAGTCCGCAGTGTGAAAAAAAAGTGGTCGGCTGACGGGACACACTTCGGAGGACAGCGTAGGGGTGGTAGCGGTGAGCTGAGCTTAAAAAAAATAAATTGGCAATTCCAAAATTGAGAGAAAATAATAAAAATAATTGGCAACGACTAAATTTATATAAAAAAAAGAATAAACACAGGTTGATAAAACTATTTTGCACTTGCAAAATATGTTTAAAAAAGGTAAGGGCCAATTACGGAAATACAAGTAACTTAAAAAGACATTTACAAGCCAAACACCAAAAGGTATCTATCGTACGACTCCAGATCTAGACCTAAAATTATACTGAATGAATACCAATCGCAATATGGACAATATTAATAATATTAAGTATATATACACACACACACACACATTCTACTACAGACCGGGAGACAGGCAGTCAGGGTATACATCTTTCATATTATATTCTTTAAGGTACACCAGAATAAACATTTACATATATGCATTGATTTTTTTTAACACAGCCGTAATTCTAATTTTTCAATTTTAACACATATTTATGTATTGGATCCTTAAGCATTATTGCGCTGGGGAAATAAACTGCATCATGTGTAAATCACAGCCTATTCAAATTAAACCTACCTACGTACAAACTCAATCTACATAAAATGAAGTCTAACCTATGGAAAAATCCAATCTTTGCAGGGATAAAAATGCATTCCCAATGCAGACATCAAAGACAACATATTATAATTCCTAAAACTTTTAAAAGTCAGACTTTAAATGGTGTTATATATGTAGCAAGGCATGAAAAATGAATATGTTCAAGCCTTGAAATGTCAAGTGTAATGATCTCTATGCTGCTTACCTCCTTGGCTTTCTGTTTCAGTCGAGCTTGCTCTGGGTCTTCTTGCCTTGAGCGACTCTGCACAGTTAAAGAAAAAAACACAGGTTAACAGCTGGTTATGGACTTACTCATACGTTACAGCAATGGGGAAAAATGGTAAAAGAAAAGGGAACAGGATACAAGGTGTCAAGAATACAATGCTGAAAATCATAGATGTGCAATTTCAAACCTTCAGGCTTCTTCCCTATAAATCTTTTAAAACCAGCTGTAAATAGGAGGGTTGAAAAGGATTTTAGTCAAAAGGGTTTATTAAGGATTCTGTTGAACCTAGCATATTTAGCATGGTCGTTAGGATGGATTTGCATGTTATTGCTTAATAAACCGAGGAATTTATTTCTGTTAAATTGCGACAGACTCCATTACCTTAAATCTGTATTAAACATTTGTTTAATTAACAATCAAGTATTGATATTTAAGAAGTCGCAGAAGGAATTATGCTGTGCTGTACAATACCATACACCACTGCAAGAAGAGAATGGTTTTAAATAGTAAGAGAGTTGTTTATAGGAGGACCTTCCGTCTTGATAATTTAAATCGGAGGCCTTAATAGAATCTTTAAATCATTTAAAATGCATTTTAAAAACATTATTTCAGTGTTTTGTTGAACAGCTTATTGATTATTCAAATTGATGGACTTGATCATTACTCTCTAGGAGATTTATTACAAATACAAAAATCAAGAGATTTAAAAATCTCCATGGGGCATTAATGTTCTTAAACACTACCATCAAACCTACTCAACCACTATTCAAGTGATCATTTAACCTGGGAAATGTACACCAGTGATCAGTGATCACTATAAACTGGTGAAGTTAATTAGACTTGATTATAATAGGTTTGCCCTTAACTCATATTTCAATGGTCTTTTCTTAAGTCAATCTGATCTGGCTGTAAAATATCTGTGTGCAAGTGTTATACTTGTTGTAAAACTAAACTACACTACTAAACTACTAAGTTATTGTTTTTGTAATCCATTTGATATAAATGCTAGCTAAAAATGGTTCTTTAACAAGAATAAAAAATGTGCAGCAATGTTAGTTTAATAACTATAATTAAGAGAAGTTAAGAATTTAGATTTTATTGCGGGAACCATTAATGTGTCCTTCTTAAAGATGCATTATCCCTTGAATACCATTTAAAGAATGCATAATGATCTCCCTTTGAAATGCAGAACCTCAAACCACACAGATTGGACTGGGATGTCACAAGATGAAATATCACATTGTTAAAAAAAAAAAAAAAAGAAACACACAACAGTTTATACCACTTGTGTTCTTGGATTCAGTTAAGCATCCCTCCGTATTTAAAAACTGTACTTGGATGCCAGTGCGGTCATTAGGACCTGCCTCACTCAAACACTGCATAGATAACCTCTACATAACACTGTAGCTGAATGCAACTATGCTTTCAGACAACAATATACAGTAGGCTTGTTTAAAAACAGCACTGATTTTAAAAGCAGTGTATACAAAAATGATCTAACTAAACAATTACATGAAAATCTAATTATAAAAGAGACTTGCAGTGACAGTAGTTCTCTTGATGATAAATCATTTTTATTACACTTTAAAAGGAATACAGACCATCTTAAATCCGAACAGAAAATGCCTGTGGATTGAAGTCTGCTACTCTAAATGTTAACGGATCACATTTGGTGCCAGTATTTTGTCACACTAACGGACGGACTCCTGAGACCCACAGGACAACAAGACACTAATTGAATCTCAACAAAATATTGTATCAACTCTGTACAGCTAAAACAGAGATATACAGTTTTACCCTGTGTCAGCCTAAACATCTGTGGTCTTCCAAACAGTAAATGTATCCAGGACTTCACTCAATTATAAATTCAAAATCATAAAAAAATTAAACTTAAGTAGACTTGGTGTGACAGTAGGGTTTGGCAGCATGATGTAACATAAGGTAAATCCTGTGTTAAACTATTTTTATAGCTAACCACAGTTTAGCACAGTTTTCAAAGTGTTAATTATTATTTTATTATTATTGTATTTCTTAGCAGACACTCTTATCCAGGGCGACTTAAAATTGTTACAAGTTATCACATTATTTTTACATACAATTATCCATTTATACATTTGGGTTTTTACTGGAGCAATCTAGGTAAAGTACCTTGCACAAGGGTACAGCAGCAGTGTCCCCACCTGGGATTGAACCCACAACCCTCTGGTCAAGAGTCCAGAGCCCTAACCACTACTCCACACTGCTGCCCTAATACACACTTGTACATGCCCAATTGCTCTCCAAGAGGCAACTATCAAACTATTCCATACGAGCCACATGGTCACAGCCATCTGCAATTTAGAAGTTAGGCGATTCATCATTCAATGTACTAAACTACTGTGCTGCTGTGCATAATGTTGAAGAACAACTTCAATCCCCCCCCTCCTGCCAGATTAGGAGAGAAAGACCAAAAAATTATAACGCTCCACTCAACCACACTAAATTCTCCCTCAATAACTCATATTCAGACACTAGCAGGACATGAAGAAACACCTGCTGAGTGAGAAGGAAAGACAATATTCACAAGCCATATGGGGCAGCTCTTTGGTAGGAAATACTTGTAGCCAATAGGCCAAAATAAAGCCTGCTTGTTTTGCAGGATGTACTTAAAGTAAGAAAACACTGTAATAACGATCTGTAATGACAGACCTTAGCAGCTTTCAGTAAGATCTCCCTCTCCTGCTCATCTTTCCTCTGCTTTTCAAGCCGTTCCAACTGCTCGAAGAACTTCAGCTGTGACCGGACGTCTGAGCCTTGTTCAAGCCATTCGTCATCCTATTCAACAGGGGACAAAAGGAATTATTTGATTTGGGAAAAACAAAAACTTTATGCATCACAATTCCGCATTAAGGAAGTAATAACATTCGAGGCAGCCTGCATTATTGTGCTCATAAAATGGCCTGTAAAACCTATTAAAATTAAGGGTTTTAGTCATTTAAAAGATTAAGCCATCAATCACACAAGTTATTTTTAATAGAATTAAATGTAATAAAGCCTTATTTTTTTTTTATTAGATTCTGTTTATATTAAATGTTAACTTTAGGATTACTCTTTAAAAGATAAAAAAAAAAAAAAAGTACAAATTTGAAAAATGGGAATGTTCAGAACCAAATCAAAAAAGCCCTGCTGTTCCTTTTTTATGATACACAACGAGAGAGTACATGCGTACAACATTCATGTGTATGGAGAAAAGACTAAAGAATACATAATCTTATACTGCACTTATCCAACTGTATAAACACTACAGTTAACATGCATATCTTTGACAATGGTTAAACGTTTTTTTAATTCATAACATTTAACAAATGTTTAAAATATACTAACATCCTCAGGGTAGAGCATTACTACAATTCATTGTTATATGGGACTTATCAATTGTCACATGCTCCAATTAGTCAATTAAAAAATGTAAAACCCTCAGCTTAAAGTGTGATGGGGTAATGGGATCCATACCTGTGCAACTGTACTGAGACTATAATGCATTGGAATATCAGCCCATTGAACTGAATGGAAAGGCAAGGGCTGGACACAAACCACAAACAAACTAAAGAGCAAGCTCCATAGCTGAGAGACGGAACTTATGCTGATTTCTGAATTATTAACTCATCAGCATCTACGAGGAGATTCTTTACATTCAGCCCTGCTTAATCACAGCTGTTCCAAGTGTGAACACAAGTGCGCATCCACCTAGGCTTAGGGAGTGAGTTTCAATGTCGGTCTCGTAACTGCAACCACTCTGTCACCAAGGATTCAGAGGGACTTTTTAGACAATCTTATGTCTCTCAAGCCGCATACATGCTGTTGCTTATAATAATGCAAAGAACACAGATATTTAAATGACCTGTTTCAACCACAGGGGTCAGGATTCTTACCATAGGGCATCAGTGTAATGAATTGGCATCTCAGCCCATTGAATTGAATTGAATTGAATGGAAAAGCAAGGGCTGGACGCTAACGTAAATGCTCTGTAAATCGAGAGACAAGTAACGGGTCTTATGCTGATGTTTTAACTCCTCAACCGCTAGGAGGAGATTCATTACAAGACAATTTAATGGGTTGGATTCAATTATGGTACATGTTTTTTTTTTTACAGGCCATTTTATACCAGTTCTGTTTATGCATTTGATAGAAGCCACAGAAAGTATGCAACTTGGGATGTCAATTATAATAAGAACATAATGACTTCTGAAAGATAACCCCTACGTTATCAATCACACAGTGTTCTGACATTCCGATAATCTACCCTTAAAAGGTAAATACTACAGCATTTGTATAATGTATTGTTCTCCATTCTCATCATAATGCCTTTGTAAGTAGACGCCTGTCATCTCTCCCTTTAATTTATTTTGAGCTGATACTGCATCTCAGTCACAGCAATACTTTGCATTTTCAGTAAACTATATTCCGTTTCAAGTTTGATCATTTTTCGCTGATGTCAACAGTGGGAGTTCAAATACAAGATGCAAACCCACTTAAATTTTCACCCCACAGGTCTCCATTTCAAAAAAAGTATAGCAAATAAAGAAAAAAAAAAAGTACAGAAGCATGGAATGAGGTATTCCTGTTAAGTGAATTGGGCCCATCTGAGTATCTTTTTACTCATGAATATTTAAAATAAATAAATAAGTGGAGGAACATTTTGTCTTGAATTCCATTTTAAATAAATGGGAACTACATTAATCTAAAAACGATAGCAGACTTCAATACAGCCTGTCAATAAAAATCATTCAAGTAATGGACACAGTCTGCCATTGTATGTACTTTTGCTGATAGACTCACAAGCAATGCTACAACTGGTGGACCAACTAAATCTAAACTGTGCCGGTATTCAGATCCACCATAGTTAAGACACAAAAAGTAAATCCAAATGTTTGAAATTTGAATTTGTAAACAAGTTTTGTAGCCAAATTCTCTAGTGCTGTGAAGAACTAACTGGAAATGAGGATAGAGAGGTGAATTTTGATGAAAGTTAGTAAGAAACCAACAGAGAAAATGATTAAAGCTCTTTAGAGACCCAGATTAGCACTAACCTTGGACTACCTAATGTTACTTTAGTTGGTGAAACAAGCCCATAAAATGTATTTTATATGTGTTGGGTTTTAGCCATTTAACAAATAGTTAATTAACAAGTACATTGCCAAGCATTATTGTTTATTACATTACAAGCAATATACAAAAAAAACACAGACAAGTATGTACTTACTTTACACGTCTCCATTCTGTGCTGTGCAATTATAGTCACTTTCTCTAAGACTGTTCTTAACCTTTCCTGTGTTGCATGGGAGATAAAGTTGACGGCCTCAACTGGTACTTCTGTAACTCCAAACTTTTTAGCTAAAAGGGAAGTAAAAAGGAAAAATAAAACACAGCACATAAGTTTTAGTTCAATACTGTAAAACAAGAATTTCACGAGCAAAAAATGTTTGCTAATTTCGCATTTATTTAAAATCCGCAAAATTAATGTGCCGTGAAATATATTATTCATACATGTGCCGTACATTAAAAGAAAAAGAAGCGCAAACATTTATTGCAGCAAAAATGGACCTTGAAGGCCATTAGCGAAATTAAGTTGCCTCAACTTAATTCTAAAATGTTTATATCAAGATTTAGGGCCATAAGCTATTGCAGGTAGGTCAAAACATTTTTCATTTTAATTAGAGCAATTTTCAAAAGAACAACAAGGTGAATTAATAACACTTTAATTTTTATATCTGTCTGTCTCTCTGTATGGCCACCATACAAGGATTATTATTATTATTATTATTATTATTATTATTATTATTATTATTATTATTATTTATTTCTTAGCAGACGCCCTTATCCAGGGCGACTTACAATCGTAAGCAAATACATTTCAAGTGTTACAATACAAGTAATACAATAAGAGCAAGAAATACAATAACTTTTGTTCAAGCAACGTACAAGTGTGACAAACCACAATTCAATAATACAGCAGATAATAGTGATAGTTACATCAGGATATGATTAAATTTAAGATCACTGTGCAAGGATAATTAAGATCGCTACCAGCAAAAACAGTGTGATATACAGAAAGTATGACAATTAAATAGCAAAAATTCTCTTTCATTTTCTCCAAGCCATATTTAAAATGTTTCCAATTGTGCATATCCATTATTTATTTCTTAGCAGACGCCCTTATCCAGGGGACTTACAATTGTTACAAGATATCACATTATACATTATTTTACATTATACAGATATCACATTATTTATACATATAATTACCTATTTATACAGTTGGGTTTTTACTGGAGCAATCTAGGTAAAGTACTTTGCTCAAGGGTACAGCAGCAGTGTCCCCCACCCAGGATTGAACCCACGACCCTCCGGTCAAGGGTCCAGAGCCCTAACCACTACTCCACACTGCTGCCCTTCAGTACCCATTGGCCTATTTCTATAAGATAAAGTTATTTTTAAAGCAGGGGGTCATGTTTATGATCTTTTTAGGGTTAACTGTAATCTTGTGAAGCATTGAAAGCCAGTTCAAAATAGAGGAGGGGTTTGGTAAAGTTATATAGGTTTTCTGTTAAATAGTTTTCATTTTTACCATATATCGTATCATTGGAACTGAAATAAATAAATCAATAAATAAACAAAATGTGTGCATGTCTTTTCAAATCTTAAATAAAAAAAATAATAAAAAAAAAACGGTGCCTCCGGAACATTTCACAAGTGGTCTTTAGAAATTACATTAAGTACAAACTTTTTAAATTTATTAAAAAAAAAAATACATTTTAGAAATCTTAGCTTCTGCCAAGATCCCCCACAATGAATAACGATGAAAAAAACACAACCAAAAATACTTTACTAGAACTATGGCAAACCAGGAGGCATAGTGTGTGTTTACTGTGGTAGAAAAAAAAAAGTTAAAACACTAATCTGAATCTGGCTATATATTTTTAAGAGCTGACTATCAAAGAAAAATAAATAAATAAAAAACAGATTAGTCAAAGCATTTCACCAATACTTGTGTGTTATTTTACTGATATAATTTAAAGAGACCTGGCAGGCTTCAGAGCCTCCCTTGGTTTCCTGTCAGATGCATGTTCGGATTAGCCAATCACTGACAAAACTGTGGTGGCCAACCGCCACTCACCAGCAGGAGGCGCCGTCAAGTTCTAATACTCAAAGCGAACACACATGTTCAAGACAGAAGATAAGATTTACATTTTTAAACAGGTTAGTCCTTAAGGCAACAGCAGAGCAACCAGACACACATACATCATACAGCGGCAAATAACCTTGGGATTTTTTGTTGTGGAAAAAACAAAAGCATTATAAAATAAAACAAAAAAGTGAAGAATTAGGGCAACAGCATCTATTAAGTGGTGGATCTACATAACCTGGGAAACCTGCTTCCTTTTTTAGTGTATTTAGTTTTCTTAAAATAGTTTTCTTAAAATATTAACTAAAATACAATCTTGTAATGAAAGTTTACTACACTTTTTTCACAATACAGAATGCTTTATTTAATTAGATTCTTGGAGAACTTTTGCTATCAGATCATGTAATGCATAAAAACAATTTTACTTCTCATTTGTGCTTTGAAACAAAATGTAAAGCTTGGAAAAGGTGTGAACATAAACAATTTATTCAGCAAGTTAAGTATGTATGGTTGACTCAGTTATGCTACCAGACTGTTTAAAGTGAGCACTTTGGACAAGCAAGTGTCAACAATAATAACATTTTAACTGCGTTAAAGTATTTAAAAAAGTGCAGAACATATATTCATTTTGGATTTTATCATATCTACACTTTTGGTGGGGTTCCTTAAATAAGTTTCTAAATCCGACATAGGAATCCTCAGAAATCTGGAATTTTGATTTGATTTTAAAAGATAAAATCTGAAAAACCCTATGAAGAGATCAGGATCTGCAGTTTGAGTGCTTACAGAATGCCCTCGCTTTAGAACGCAGAACAAACTTACAACAAACCTTCAAAAGACAGGTACAAAAAATGTATGCTAGAGTGGGGTTTTAGCAAATTCAGTTATGCCACTGAATTAATTATATTAGGTGAAAGCAGAAAAAAATATAAAGCAAGGCCAAAACCTAAAACTGCACAAATTTACAAGCAGAGGTGTCATTAAGAAATAAACCAAATTTCAGTTTCTGTATGAACACAGTAGCACTTGAAGAAATTCAAATGAAAAGTATACAATAAAGTATCATGTGTGTATTAAAATATAAATTTTATTCTGATGAATATTGAAAGTAATTTAAACCGTTAAGAAATTTACAGCAATGGATAGCATAAAAGTAGGGGTAGCACTGAATCGTCAACTAGAAAAGCGACACTCAACCTCAGAAACCCCTAGTTACAAATATCATATCATAGTAATGGACTCAAACATCATTAAAATGAAGTTATTGTGAACTACATGTGGAATAGAGCCCAACAAAAATGCCCATGCTGGTGTTACTTCAGACAAGCTGTTCCTACAGTTATGCTGTAGGATCAATTCAACTCGAGTTGACCAAAATTACGGGGAGGGAAGAAAGTCTATTCATTCTTTATTGTTGTGCTTTAATATCGAAGATGTATCACTTTGGCTGTGTAATCTATATAAAAAGTATGTGTATTTATGAGATTAACATGATGGTAAGGAATACAAACCTATAGTTGGTGTGCTTTTGTTGTGATAGATAGATAGAGATAGATAGATAGATAGAAAGATAGATGTCTAAAAAAGGGGACGACATTTCAAAATCCTCCATTACCTGTTTCTAGTATTCGTTTATGTAACAGCCCAGGAAGAATGAAAGCTTCATCTTTACACGATCGGATTTGCGTTCCCACCAAATCTGAGTTTGTCGCCAGGATTCGGGCACTTTCCTCGTTCAGATTAACTCCCGCCATGGAAGCAACATCATTGATATCATCATCATCCCTGAGGTACAAAATCAGCCATTGCATACACAGATTAGCAATCAATAAACAACTTACATTTCAGAATAAAATTACACGGGCAGAGTGATGATCAGCTCCTGTGGCAGGTGAAGACGCAGTGTCTCAATCAGCCAGTGCATACCCAGAAACTAGAGCTTGTTGGTGTTCCAGTTTGTTTACATTAAAGCGGCCTTCTTGCCACTGTGTCACTTTGAACTAAGAAGACCACCTTCTGCTTCTATAAATATGACCATCACCCAATACTTTTTTTTTTTTTTCAGAGACTATGCCTTCACACCTGTAAAGTGGTTCATAGGGTACAAAGTTCCTGATATAAAACCTTTTTAAAAAGTGTAAGGGGCACTGCATATTTAAGTCACCAAAACAGAGCCATCTTGAAGTAGAAAACAGACATGCCTTCTTGTCTGATTACTCTAATGAATGGTACGTTTTTAAATACAACCTCAGCTCTTACCACAGGCTACATCTCCAAGTACTAGTGTACCAGACGATTTCAAGATCGCACACAGGCAGGCACGCAGTCGACTGTAATAAGAGAATACTATTTTCTTTTAATGTTATTAGTGATGATGCAAGTACAGCTATGGTGCAGTACTACAAATAATCAGGAGATGTACTTTGCATTAAATGAGAGTTCATAACTAATTGTTTGATGAATATTTAAAATGTGGGCTTTGCTTTTTAAACAATGTGGGATTTAACCAAATGTGCATGTTAAACTGCATTAAGCCATTACAAATTTCAGCAATTAAACTGGATTCGTATTCAAAACCTATTTCATTAAATCTTTTTTTTTTGTTTCTGTTGGGGTGGGGGGGGGGGGCAGTAAACTAATAAGCATTTACAATGTATGCATAACAATAATAAAAGTACAAAAAAGCAAGAAGTCATAACACAATCACTATTTTTTTCTTTTTTAAACGTGTTCTGCTTTATCAGCCAGCTTGCCTCCCAGCTACTAACACATTCTGCACACATGCTGGGAATGCTCAGGAAAACTAGTCAGCATTCAGAGGATTAATACAGGTTTCCTGCTCACTGCCTCTAGGCTCAATACTGAGACATTTATTTGTCCTCCGGAGAGGTTAGGGGTTGAAATGCAAAGATGGAAATGGAATTCTTTGTTGAGGTATACATATCAGAACTAGGATGGCTTTGCTCAGATATCGCTACTCAATGCGTTTTTTTTTTCTTTTCTTCCTATAGCCTCTTTAAATTTAATTTGAAAGAAAATAAAATAAATAGAAAAAAAATAGAAAAAATAAAGATTTAAAGTTTTGCGAACACATTTTACTTAAAATGAATGAATAAATAAATAAATAAATAAAAATAAATTGAATCCCCTGTAAAGGAAAACTGGCAAACACACTTGACAGCTTAATTACCAAACACTCTAAAGATTTATTGATTTATCAATCAGTGCCTCCAGCAGTTACTTTCCCGGAGGGGGAATTAACCATTCCACTGAACCTCATATTGAGAGTGAAAGTGTGTGTGTGTGTGTGTGAGTGATCCAGTGTCTAATTTCTACTCAGTCAGAGATCATTTCTCTCTGTACTGTACTGACTGGTCCAGTTTCCATGAGCTGATCAAAAGACCATTAGCCATGTGTGTCAAATGCATTGCGTCACTCTGAGCACTAGTAACAAATGAATTGAAAACAAAAATAAAGAATGTTTAAAATCATCTATTTAAGCCACTTATTTCTGTTCAACTGCACATCAGCTGAAGTCATGTGTGTTGCCGAGGCAAACAAAGATGCAAGGCATACAGAACATCACAGCCAAGGGGAAGGAGGTAACAAAATCCTGTAAACCTGGACAGACCTGAGGAAACCTGTCTTATAGAAATAACATAGCGTAGATTTACTCTACACAAGATGAGGCCAAAGTTTTCCAATCTGGATAATTACATCAAAAGCTCCATCCATCCATTTGAAAGAATATGATTACATTTAATGTACAATAATAGCAAAACTATATTCATTAAAGTACTGTTATTACATCTGGAAACTTTTACTTTAAGAAGACTGAAAAATACCTATTAGCCAGCATAAGAAAACTGATCCGCTTACAACTAACAATGTATTGGTGACCGTATTGTTCTAACATAATATAAAAGGGCTTTCCATTTTCTGAACCAGTATTATTTATTTGTTAAATATTATAACAAATTTGGTTTACTGTACCTAAAAATGGTTATCACAGACATAATTATAAGTGCATCCCCCCCCCCCCACCCCCCACCCCCCACCCCCCCTTAATGCCATCCTTATAGGATGCTGCCCTCTTGTGGTCAGCACTGGATACTACCTTTCTTTCTAGCATCTGAAGAAATGCAGTTTTCTACCTGAAAGAGCCACCCCCAGGGTCATTGAGCTTGTTTTTCTGATTTGAAGAGACCTGAACAGCAAAGCCGCCGGGACCTTTACTTGCTTGTATTATTGGTGCCTTCCCTACTGTGCCTGGGGAGAAAAAAAAAGTAAATAAATAAAATAAAAAAGCAACATTGGCATGAGCTGTCCTCCAGAATTTCTATCAAAACAGCCTCCTGTCTAAGGAATACAGTTAACCGTTCTTGTTGACACTAGAATATTATGGGTATTGGTTATCTTCAGGTTCATGTATGGGAAAAAAAAGAGTAGCACCCAGTACACTACGCTGTAGGTGTTGCTGCGCTTCAATAAGACTGCTCTCCTATTCTAAATGATGCCCTGCTTAGAGATGCGTTGCAGTAAAGGCACACAGACGGAGTGAAATCAACTTGACTAACAGGCATCTATTTAGCTGAAAGGCATGAATATATTTTTAGTTCTCCACTACTTTTTGAGAACATAAAAACATCTCTACACTACAAATCACTTCATAAAAAGTAAACAACTTTATTGATACGTGTACATGCACATTCCATTTTGCTAGATTTCAATTTAAGTTTATATTAACATGTTTACAGGTACTTCCATCCAAGATACTAAGCTAAAAAAAAAAATTCAACCTATGAAAAGCAACAGTACCAAATTCTGACACTTTCACAAATTAGTTACCCTTTAATATCTGTAGTTTTATACAGTGTACTGTACTTTGACTTAATTGTATTGAAAAAAAACACATTTGTTTTAAAACACATTTGTACTACTGCTTTGAAACACATTTATTGGCCATTACTAATACACCTCTGACAATTGCCTTACAAATTGCTTGTCAATGGGCACCAATTAGTTCAAAGAGCACATTTTTTTAGGTATGCCATCTAAAAATCTTAATTTGTAAAGTGGATCTTCAATTTGTCACCAAATATCTGTTATTTTTTTAGCACAGGAATAAAAGTGAATTGCTTTACTGAGAAGAAATGGATTCCCTTTAAGGTAATTACAGTTTCAAAGCGCACCTTGTGGTCTGATGCTCTGTGTGATCACCATCGGCATTCTTACTTGAGTCGTTTGTAGACCAGGTTGTCTTTTAAAAGTCTGTGAAGAAAACAAATAGTTAATACATTAAACAACATAAAAAAAACAGGGGGTGGGGGGGGAATATACACATTGGCAGTGGCCAGTCATTTATTATTAGTACTATAACAGAGTCAGGTAAACAAGTGATATGATTGTATGGGTGATATTGTACTGTGCATTATTTGTTGTATTGGCTGGGGTAACATGGCCTTATTCACACAACCCAAGTACCTACCAGATGAGAACTGTGGCTGTGCACACCCACTTGCGTGTGTTGCATTACATTTGGCAAAGTGGTGGTGGTGGTGGTGCTGTTCGGCTGTCTTATCCTCACAGTTGGGCCTATGGTGGGAACAGTCCCCGTAGCAGACAGGGAAACAGGCTGGGAACCCGGTGTTGGTTTTGCTTGCTGAAGCTGTGCAGGCTGTTGGGTTTGTATCAGAGATTGCTGACTATTCAACAGCGACTGCCTCAAGGCTGGTAGACTTTTCTATTAAAGCAAGAAAAACAACATTCAAGTATATAACTCACACTAAACAGTTATTTAAAAAGTGCAGTTGGTCAACTATCAACAGCGCTAAACTGTATTACGAGAATATATATGCTTGCCTTTTTCATCTAGTAATTTGGAAAACTAACTCTAAAAAAGCTCCTTTCACACTGGCAATCCTACCTGGGTCCCGACCCGGGTTCTGGCTACCCGGGTCACACTCCCGCGTAGTGTGAAACCATGTACCTGGGTCGCAGCAACTCACCTCGGGATGTGAGTTGAAGCGCTTTGACCCAGGTCGAGCAAGACAAAATGCGTGACGGCCGTTCCTAAGCCGATGAACGACGAACAACAAACGGCCACGCCTGCGTGAAAGTTTCACTTCCGCAAGGAACATTTCTGTTTAGCCATATTTTTGTTGATTGAGACACAACATTAGTCAGACTGCAGCAGGGATGAAGAAACATTTGCTCTAAATCAACATTTGGGCCAATGGTTCAATCCAAAGAAGCCTGGATGGAATTGTCCATAGCAAGCTGCTTCCGGGGCATTGATACGCACATTGTGTACTTGCATATGTCACCCAGGTCAACATGCTTTATCAAAAGCAGTGTGAAATCACGTAGCTGACTCACATGACACCGGGTAGGTTCTGACCCGGGTACAGCATGTCAGTGTGAAAAGGGCTTTAGTACCATAAATCCCTGCCAAAGCTGTTAATATAAACTTTGAGCAATCAGTAAAGGGAAGTTTCATTGTATATCTTCTGATTCTGCTGCTGTGATATAAGTAAGTTCATAAAGACAGACAGGCACCATCTTATATTCATATATTATGAATAACCTGTTCTAAATAATCTGCAACAGATCCGCAACAGTATTTTAACAAAGATATATTTAAATGTAAAAATAAGAATTCATACGAGTTCAAATAGTTAGATGTAATCTTGCTTGAGAACCCAACTGGTTTTGTTAGAATGAAAAAAAGTAAGTACAACCACAAGCTTATTTTTATTACATGTAATAAGTAAGACTGATAAGAGTTTAAGGCGCATCAGTATAATACAGTTAAAGAAACAATGAAAGGAACTTCAAAAGATAGATCAGGTATAAGCTACTCTAGAGCTTTGATTGCAAGTTTAAGCCCCAACTAAGCTTTTCTCCTCTGTATGCTTTGCCTTATTAAGCTCATGTGTGACCAAGCTCACAGTAAGATCGAGAATGTCTCAATGTGCTTTGCAATGGGAATCCAATTTCTATCAGTGAAGAAACATTCTCACTTTCAGCAACTACATACCTTAAGAAAAGGAACCAAGTAGGGTTGTGGAGATGATTTTAACTCTGTCTGCAGTCGATTGGTGAATTCTTCAGGTTCAATTTTTGCATCCTGCAAATAAGGAATATATCGATGAATATTCCTCCTCAATAAAAAGAACAAAAATAGAAAACAATTACATGTCAAAGGAACAATATTTCTGTAAGGTGCTTGTATAGATACATGAATTTGTTTAAATGCAGAAAGATGTATTGAGAAATGAAATTTGTTTTCTAGACCAAAATGTAGGTTTGATATGTAATTGTTTATCACATGTCCGTTTTTTAAACTAAATCCATTTACAGAGATTGCTAAATCTGATCTCTTTCTTCACTATAGCCAATAAAAGTAACATATTTCCAAATATACCCATGGAATTTGCCATACAAAATTTCACATTCAGTACAAAAAAAAGGAATGTCTTTCTGCCACCTACAGAATAAAAAATTGTACTGCATGATCAGACACACAAGAGACCCAGTTAGAAAGATGACTTCAAAAAAGTGAGAGAAACCTTGTGACCCTGCAGCTAAAACTATTTTCAGCAAATTTTGGTCTACAGGACACACCCAAGAATCTTTGTAGTATAAAAAAGTATGCAAGTAAAATACATCCTAGCTGTAAATACAACATCTGAGATGTCAGTCTAATGAAAAAGTAGCAGTACTTTGATTTGCAATATACCACAAGTATTACCATCTGTATACAAGTAGTTTAGTATAAATCAGACTTCAATTCATGAATCACTGCAGGCATTTTTGCTTTCATTTTTAAACTTGGGACTAAACTTTGGATATACAACTCAAAGCTTTCTTTGAATGGTACACAATATACTGTACAGTAGTCTCTGGCTAAGAGAACACCCCTGGGGAAGCAAGCAAAGTGTTTTCTTAGACAGGAGTTGAACACCGGACACAATATGCTAAGGCCAATCATGACATGAATAAAAGGCGTCTGCCAAATAAATAAATAAATTCACACATACCAATGTAGTTATTACATATGTCATGACACACATGCCTCAACATATGAAATTAACAGAACAAACAAGAGAAAAGCAATAGGCAAGTGCACGTTGATAAACAACAACAACAACAACAACAACAACAACAACAATCTAACTGACAAACAAATGTTAATAAACTAACTGACAAACTAACGTTAATGAACTAACTGAAACTAAATTAACAAAACGCCCTACATGAGGTAAAGATTAAGCAGCGTCTCGAACAGCAATTACGAATACGAGAATACATTTTAACACAATGGTTATTAACACAGCACCCGTCGCTAAAAAAATACAGCGGGAGCTTTAGATTACTCTCGGGATGACAAATCAGTTTTGAAAAGATTGAAAAAAACATTTTGATTTGAGTTTGATGATGAGTTATCAGGTCACAAAACATTACTGTATCAGTTTTGAATCGGTTAGCAACAAATCACTATCCGTTCCTAGGTGGAGCATTTACAGTAAGAAAATTCAATTTCACAGCAAGGTTGTTACTTAAGCCGAAGTGTTTTCTTAGCAGGTGTTCCTATACACAGAGACTACTGTATAAGCAAAAATATACATAAAAAAAAATCTTAAACTTGCCAGCAAATCTTGCACAAGTGCCTTCACATTCCGGGAGGTTTCTGGAGATGGTGAATTATGAGATGCAAGTTTGATTAGTGTGGCTAAGAAGTTCTTGCATTTCTTCACATTTTCTTGCATTTCCTAAAAGACAGTTACATGGACAAAAATTAGTTTCAATTTATAAATCGGAATATAAAAACGGCCAAAAGTGTACAATCTAAAGAGAAAAAGGTTGTAGAAATTCAGTAGGATAAACATCAGTGTGTTAAATCTACAGTTCTCTACTTCTCTTCACTTATTGAAGAAAATGTTTTAAAAGATGTGCAATTTAGAGATGGCTATTACGGATTTGATAACAGTAGTTTATTTTGAAGTTCAGAGGATGCTATCATAGAAAAGTGTTAAACCATTAGGGAGTTTAAACTGACACAGATTATGATTATCTATGATTAACACTTGTTAAAGCGTGCTTATGCACGTACACAAAAGATGGTTTAACTGTACATAGTTTAAAAAAAAAAAAAAGGACTTAATATCAAAGTCTAGGATTGGTTCATAAAGGTCAAGTATTTTGTCAGTCATTACTGATGGTAAGATCAAAATCTGTAATTATGGGAAAAAGGATCCAGAAGACTATTGCAGTACTACTGAGATACTAAGCATGAACTGCAATCAGTATTTGTTTTTTTCTAAATAAAACCTACAAAATGAGAAACTACATCTTGAGTAGAGAGACAGATTTATACAATTTGCTCCATTTTCTGTTCAAGTAAAATAAACTGAGTTACAAAATAACTAAACTCATAAGGTTAAATTTACAGGATTCAGGAGGTGTATGAACAGTTTTATTGTTATTTCACTGTAGTGTTAATTATCTTGCTAAAACTGTCCTTTTGAGTTATATAGATATATAGCTGTGTTCTGGTTTTGTAAAGTGGTAATGGGGCAAATGGTGAACACTTTATGAAAAATCTGTCCCAGGGTGTTTAGCATGGGAGATGGGAGACCTGGGAAAGGACGGACACTCCGGCAGCAGGTGATCCAGGGATTCCCGGGGTTGCTGCTGGTATCTGCGTTGCAGGCTGGGCTGGAAGAGGCTGTGGGGCTGGCTGGGGCTGGGGCTGGGGCTGGGGCTGGGGCGGATTCTGCCCTCCTGTGATCACAGTCACCGGCTGCTGGGGTGCACTTCCTGCTGCTGCCGACACGGCTACCACTGATGCTGTAGATGGTTTCTGAAGGAATAAATAACAAACAAAATAGATACAAATGCTAAGACATACAATATATATATATACCAAGTATAAAAAAGAAAAATAGCCTTATATTTTGTATTGTGGGGGTTAGTAAAATCATTTAAAATTAATCTCACGTACAGAAAAGTAAACCATTTTTTTTTATTGTGACCATCAAAAAAGAACTAGAACAAGTTACGTAGACAGTACGTGCATAAATGTTACCATAGGTAATAAAATAAATTAGTGAACACTTTTTTTGCTGGTACAAATCCTCATTTTAACTGATGATCTGTTTCTGTTTTATATTTTGAAGCTTGCAAGTCACTTTGTGTGGCTAGATTCTGGATGCAAGGAAAACATTGCAAACAATTTAATTAACAGCAGTAGCTCTTCCTCTAACATCACTTACTGATGCAGGTGCTGGAGATAAGGACGCTTGCAAGACGGGATTAGAAGCAGCGCTAACAGGCGTCACAGGGGGCTGAACAATTTTAGTTTGCACTGGATGTCCTGGTCTGATTGTTGGAGGGGCCACAGACAGCTACAAAAATAACAGTAATTAAAAACTTGATGGATGTTTGCCTAACAAAAATCACACCAAGGTGTGCTCACAAACTATTGTAAAGCCATAAATATTTGCAACCAAAATATTTGTCAAATCACACCCATATAACCTACTTTGCTCCAGAAATGTTGGCTACCTTTCGTAATATACAAAGTATGTATTGTTAGAGAAATCTGATTTCGTGGCAAAAATGTTTTTTTGGGTTCCCCCCCATACGAGAAACACATAATAAAAGGCTCACAAATATTTATGGCTTTATAGTATTAATGGGTAGGTTTTCTGCATGTGTTGTTCTCCCACCATTATGAAGATGTATAAAAATGTTCAAATCAATCCAACAATTTGTTATAAGAGTCACCAGTTTTCATAAAAATATCTATACATTAAATGTGCAAACACAGTATAATTAAATGAGGAGATATAGTCAAGACATTATTATTAACGATCAATAGTTGAAATAATGAACATGTTACAGAACTTCTTTCAAGCCCAGAGACACATTTTTAGAGAGGAATAATATAATTGTAACAGTACAAAAAACAGCAAGAATCAGGAAGCAGGAGTCAAAGTATTGTAATGAGTGGTTTCTTGTTGGTTAGTACTTGGTAACAAATAAAGCATTATTTGCTCCACAAAGCTGCTAAGCTACACTGTTACCCTGCAGCATGACCCCCCCCCCCTTTCAAACATGAACTGCAGTCTATTCCATGATGTGCCCATAATCCTAACCGGGTATTGATCGACTCCATGCATTTCAATACCTGAAGCTATATTTCAGAAGGAGACAAACATAAAAGCGGATTTGCCATCAGCAGTGCTACCCAGCTGTTGGTCCCGGGGCACCCAGAATAAGTGTGTGCCAAGGGGCATGAAGAGGCTTGTAGACTTATGCATGGGGCAAGCTGCAGGGACTGTCTTACTGTGAGGTATGGCATCAAATCAGATTATTATTCATTCATGACTTGAAAGTGTTGTTAGCTTTTAAAAAACAATTACAACATTTTGGGTGTATAAATAAATTTACCAAAAAGTAGAAAGCACAAATGGTGCTCATATGAAGTAAGTAAAGTATAATACCTATGGAGGCTAACTGTTGGGAGCCATCAACCCTTTACCAGAGATATTCATCCACCATGGGGCAATGTAAATTGTGCTAAATAAAGTATTTTCCAAGTTTCATCACAATTTGATAAACAGTTTCCTATATGTACAGTCAATACTTGGTAGAACCACCTTTGGCAGCAATTACAGCTGTAAGTCTTTTGGGGTAAGTCTCTACCAGGTTTGCACATCTGGATCGTGCAATATTCGCCCATTCTTCTTGGCAAAATTGTTCAAGCTCTGTCAAGTTGGATGGGGATCATTGGTAGACAGCAATCTTCAAGCCTTGCCACAGATTCTCAATCAGATTCAAGTCCGGGCTTTGACTGGGCCACTCTAGGACATTCACTTTCATGTTTTTAAGCCACTCCAGTGTCACTTTCGCTGTGTGCTTGGGGTCATTGTCCTGCTGAAAGTGAATCTCTGCTGTGTTGGGTTTGCGCCAGACATAACGCTTTGCATTTAGGCCAAATAGTTCAATTTTTGTTTCATCGGACCACAGAATCTTTTGCCACATCTTTTCAGAGTCTCCCACATGCCTTTTAGCAAATTCCAAGCGGGATTTTACATGGGCTTTTTTCAGAAATGGCTTCCAGATTTGTGGAGTACCTCAGCTATTGTTGACACATGGACAGTTTCTTCCATCTCAGCCATGGAACGCTTCAGAGTTGTCATTGGCCTCTTGCTGGCTTCTCTGACCAATGCCCTTCTTACCCGGCTGCTAAGTTTAGGAGGACGGTCTGCTCTAAGCAGATTCTGGGTTGTGCCGTATACCTTCCACTTCTTAATGATCGACTTGACTGTGCTCCAAGGGATATTCAATGCCTTTGAAATCTTTTTATACCCCTCCCCTGATCTGTGCCTTTCCACAACTTTATCCCAGAGTTGTTTTGAAAGCTCCTTAGTCTTCATGGTAGTATCGTTGCTTTGAATGCACTACCCAACTGTGGGACCTTACAGAGACAGGTGTATTTAATCTGAAATCATGTGAACCACTTTTATTGCACGCAGATGGACTCCATTTAACTTAGTGTGAATTCTGAAGGCAATTGGTTGTACCTGAGCTTATTTAGGAGTGTCATAGCAAAGGGGGCGAGTACTAATCTAATGAAGACTTTTCAGGTTTTTATTTTTAATTGATTTGTTTTTTCACCCCTCCATTTTTTCACACATTGAAAGTGTTGAGTCGGTTGTGTAAATCAAAGGAAAAAAAATCCCATTTAAATACATCAGGTTGTAACACAACAAACTGTGAAAATGTCCAAAGGGGGGTGAATACTTACTATAGGCACTGTAAATATAAGTATGACATATTGGATGCCCCAAGCATAGCCTTTTTGCGAGGGATAATACAGCAGAGTCAGTCTATAATAGGACCGATATCCAAGGTTGACCAGCATTGCAACACATGCCATGTAGGTCACCGGGTCTGACTTGAAAGCAATTTCATAGAAATCAAACCCATTTCAATTGTGACTCAGTCAGTCGGTCCCTGTCCAGTTGCGGACTGCAGATGGAACCAGCACCTGATATTGGAACAAGAGATTAAGTTTTATAGGACTGGTTTCATGAAAATACGTCAGGTCTATAGATTAATATTGAGAATAGAACCATATTCATTTCAAGTACTAAGTTGCAAGTACATAAGGCTATGGGGTCTAAACAGCATCCATTTGAGTGTTGCAGAAGTATTATTAAGATCTGCCTTTGTCTAAACCAACTTCCTGCTGTTATAATCAGGTACAACAGAATTCTCCATATAAGCAGGATTCACTGTAGGCAGCAAGGTATGCCACAGAGATATGAGGAATGATATGGAAACCCAAGGTGCCAATAGAACCAGGGGCGACTAATTCCTATTGCTCCGGCAGCGTCTTCTACCACCACATGTCAATCACAATATCAAAAAATAGAATCTCTGACAGCTAAATAGAGCTGACCTACTCAAAGCTTTAAAAAATGTTCTCTGTCTGCATTTGGGTTGTCTGTTTAGAACAAGAGTTGAAAGCTCACCACCTGCAGGAAGGAAATAGTAGTTACAGAAAAGGAAGCGTTGTTGGTATACTGGGGGCATGAAGTATTGTATGTTTTGCTCTGTCGAACGTTTAATAAGATAAACAGAAATAATACCAACATCCAACAAATGTCAGAGCAAAGAAATGTACATTACATCTTAAAAGAGGAAGCATCATTGGCGGCGTTTACATGCACAAGTCATGACAGTTTTCCTCACCACATGTTTGCTGTACTTTTCAGGAAACGCGCTACTATGCAGTTCTGATTTTGGAAAATAAATCAGCTGTACCAATGCAGATTACTCAATTCATAGTCGTTCAGGGGAGGGGATATTTAAATGTCCGTGTCTGCTTACCAAGCAGGAAAAGAACGACTCTGAACATCGTGAGGAAGAGAGCTTTATGTGAAGAAAAAAACATTTAACAAGAGAAATGAATTCATGTGTTGTCGCGCACATTCTGAATTACGCCGCACATTAGCTACTTGTTTGTCTGGTTACCTTTCCAACACACACACACACACAATTATATAAAATATAATTTTTACTAAGGACAAGTTTTACTACTTAGAATTTATATTTGTGTGTGTGTGTGTGTGTGTGTGTGTGTGGAACATCTAAAAGTTAAATTTCATTAACACTAGAATCGCCTTTTACAATACATGTTTTTATTCTTAATATAACCTACAATATTCTATTTTGTTGTTATCTCTGCTGGACCTGGCAGCCATCAATTCCTTTGTTTTGTACAAGGAATGCACTGGGGAAAATATCAGGAGGAGAGATTTCATCTTGAAGCTAGCCTTAGCGATTCAGCAGAAACATTTCGATCAGAAAACTGCAAAGGTGCAGGCTGCAGCAGCTCAATATGGATTCTGGATTCTTCGTAGGTATGAATATAACCGGTTCTAGGGCTGAAGTAATCCATAAACGTACATTTTGTGTGTGTATGTGTTTTTGGAGGGGGGGGAGGGGGGGGGGTACATTTTGTACAGCCTTTCTGCTGGAGATTACATGCGATTAAGTCATAAGAACAGGATTTTGACTGCTGAAATCTTGTGAGCCACAAGCACAATTCCTGCTCAGGTTTACATGGGTTTACAGCTATTTTTATCGTGAGAAAGCAATGGACCCTGCCCTCAAAGTCACGTTGCCAAAAGGACATCCTTTTGCTGTTTCACGATGTATTTGCGTGACCATGTCACAAAATCGTGACTGTAGAATCGATTTTTACTTGCATGTAAACCAAGCCATTGGGGATTTTAAGATAAATTATAAACAACTGGTTTCACAAACCTTTATTAACACCTAACCTAAAACATCATAAGATAGTTCAAGATTAGTGTTAATCAAGACATGTGAAAGTAGCGGAAAACGTACAACATATCCTGCTGCAATCTCAAATAAAATACATATCCAATATGAGTGACTGTCTTTACTTGTATAGCCTGCTCTGACTGCTGCGCTGGAGGCACCCAGCATGTTTTGCTACTGAGCGCTCACTTTGTATACAAAATGACTTTGCAGTGCAATAGAAACCTGGAAAGTCTGCATAGAAAAGCCTGCGTCAAGATTTATATTTCTCACCTAAATGCTTGAACTGTGACCAAACCAACTTGTTTCATCTATAATTTAAGTTTTCTTCTCAATAATTCAAGTAATGCCAAGCCCCAAATCTGATTGGGAATATGTGGGGATCCAATGCTTTTCCATAGGCCGTTAGATTCTATGGCCGCTATTTTAACATCTAACAACTGCAGCTCACACTGACCTGTTTCGTCGAGTTTAACAACCCTCTTTAGAATTATTTTTTGTTGGTTTGCAGATAGTTTGAGATTGTATTACATTTCTTACATAATTATCAAATCACATTTTTTAATTTAAAAAAAAAAAAAGTCTAAGAAATAAGGAACTCAGCTATGACAGAACAGGCATGTTTCAGTTTACAATGGCCAGACTCGCCACGGTTTAGCTAGGGTTTCTATTGATTAACAAAAGTCCTTGATTGGGAGTTGGTAATTCAATGGGTCCCAGATTCTGCAGTTCCGCTTACAAAGGCGAACTAAACCCAGTAATAAACCATAAAACAAGAGCACTCGTCACAGAGGCTTTTTGTGTTTTGTCAGAGAAAAAAGTATTAATTAAATGTTACTTTGTTTGAAGAACAGGAGAGGGTCCGGTTCATCAATTACTAAAGTCTTCAAAATGGTCCCTTTATATTATTTTACGGTATATTAAATATCCAACAGAGAGAGTATTCTACTCTGTCAAAGTGCAGCGATTGGTTTTATATTTAATTAAAAAAAAAGGAGTTTCCAGCGTTGAACCAATACTGGGTATAAATAAAATTAATAAAAATAAATAATTTAAACATAACATTAACATCCAAATTACCAAGCCCTATATCAAAACTCACAATATAATGGTTTTCATTATTCAATGAAACTGCAACATTCAGCAAACTACTATAAAATACTATTTTGTTTGTTTTTTTGGTGATGAAAGCCACGATCAGTCCAGGCAGCTAGGTGGCAGTGCTAACCTTTATTAACTACAATTTTAAGCACAGGGTACCACAGTCATGCTCCCCTTATTAATTTGTACTATTTGGGTGAAGCAAAATGTATCTCAATCTTGACATCCTGGACCATTTACCATACTGTAACTGTACAACTTTTCAACAGTCAAGTTTAATTTGCGTTTTGGTTGTTTTTTGTACAGGTTAATACTGTAAATCCTGTGTCTAATAATTTTGCAAATGGCACTGCTTTTTTCCATTAGTTTGACAGATTTTCCTTTAAAATAAAATGTCTTGTGTACAGTGGGGATGAAGTCAGTTGGCTTCTTTGTGCAGCTGCAGCAGTAGTAAAATGTTTTCAAAGTGTTGTGTGAAAATGTTTCACTCAGTTTTTAAAGACAGCATAATTATGAAAGCCCTCACTGGGACAAATGGTGGCCATTTAGGCAGTTAATCCACTTGTAGTAGAACCTCAAATTTATGAACTGACCAGTAATTTTTTTTTTTTTTTAATCAATTATTCACATTTGTGTACCTACATTACCTTTTTCTTTTTGATTTTGCACCCTATGGTACTCAGCAGTTTTCCTTTTTAAATTTATATATATATATATATATATATATATATATATATATATATATATATATATATATATATATATATATATATATATATATATATACACACACACACACACACACACACATATACACAGTATACATATATACACATACACTATATATATATATATATATATACACATACACTATATCTATATATATATATATATATTATATATATATATATATATATATATATATATACAGTGCCTTGCGAAAGTATTCGGCCCCCTTGAACTTTGCGACCTTTTGCCACATTTCAGGCTTCAAACATAAAGATATGAAACTGTAATTTTTTGTGAAGAATCAACAACAAGTGGGACACAATCATGAAGTGGAACGAAATTTATTGGATATTTCAAACTTTTTTAACAAATAAAAAACTGAAAAATTGGGCGTGCAAAATTATTCAGCCCCTTTACTTTCAGTGCAGCAAACTCTCTCCAGAAGTTCAGTGAGGATCTCTGAATGATCCAATGTTGACCTAAATGACTAATGATGATAAATAGAATCCACCTGTGTGTAATCAAGTCTCCGTATAAATGCACCTGCACTGTGATAGTCTCAGAGGTCCGTTTAAAGCGCAGAGAGCATCATGAAGAACAAGGAACACACCAGGCAGGTCCGAGATACTGTTGTGGAGAAGTTTAAAGCCGGATTTGGATACAAAAAGATTTCCCAAGCTTTAAACATCCCAAGGAGCACTGTGCAAGCGATAATATTGAAATGGAAGGAGTATCAGACCACTGCAAATCTACCAAGACCTGGCCGTCCCTCTAAACTTTCAGCTCATACAAGGAGAAGACTGATCAGAGATGCAGCCAAGAGGCCCATGATCACTCTGGATGAACTGCAGAGATCTACAGCTGAGGTGGGAGACTCTGTCCATAGGACAACAATCAGTCGTATACTGCACAAATCTGGCCTTTATGGAAGAGTGGCAAGAAGAAAGCCATTTCTTAAAGATATCCATAAAAAGTGTTGTTTACAGTTTGCCACAAGCCACCTGGGAGACACACCAAACATGTGGAAGAAGGTGCTCTGGTCAGATGAAACCAAAATCGAACTTTTTGGCAACAATGCAAAACGTTATGTTTGGCGTAAAAGCAACACAGCTCATCACCCTGAACACACCATCCCCACTGTCAAACATGGTGGTGGCAGCATCATGGTTTGGGCCTGCTTTTCTTCAGCAGGGACAGGGAAGATGGTTAAAATTGATGGGAAGATGGATGGAGCCAAATACAGGACCATTCTGGAAGAAAACCTGATGGAGTCTGCAAAAGACCTGAGACTGGGACGGAGATTTGTCTTCCAACAAGACAATGATCCAAAACATAAAGCAAAATCTACAATGGAATGGTTCACAAATAAACATATCCAGGTGTTAGAATGGCCAAGTCAAAGTCCAGACCTGAATCCAATCGAGAATCTGTGGAAAGAACTGAAAACTGCTGTTCACAAATGCTCTCCATCCAACCTCACTGAGCTCGAGCTGTTTTGCAAGGAGGAATGGGCAAAAATTTCAGTCTCTCGATGTGCAAAACTGATAGAGACATACCCCAAGCGACTTACAGCTGTAATCGCAGCAAAAGGTGGTGCTACAAAGTATTAACTTAAGGGGGCTGAATAATTTTGCACGCCCAATTTTTCAGTTTTTTATTTGTTAAAAAAGTTTGAAATATCCAATAAATTTCGTTCCACTTCATGATTGTGTCCCACTTGTTGTTGATTCTTCACAAAAAATTACAGTTTCATATCTTTATGTTTGAAGCCTGAAATGTGGCAAAAGGTCGCAAAGTTCAAGGGGGCCGAATACTTTCGCAAGGCACTGTATATATATACACACATACACACACACACACACACAGTTGTAGTCAAAAGTTTAACGCAAGGGGTAATTATGCCTCGGTTGTGTCAGAAGAGAAAACAAAATACAACATTCGCAAAAAGTCTGAGCAAGTTTTAAACATACTACAGGAGTGTTACTACTATATTTATTCCAAACAGATAACAGTACATTGCATTGGAATGTAATCTATATAAACGAGATACAAGTTTATGAAAAACTTTTTTTTTAGGTGACAGCTACAGCACCACGCATTGCATCTTGTTAATAATGTACCACCTAACCTTCACTACCTGTGAAACACACAATGCGGAAATCCCTGCCAACATAATAATAATAATAATAATAATAATAATAATAATAATAATAATAATAATAATAATAATAATAATAAATTGATTTACTTACCACACCATGCATGCACGGTATACAGCTCAAGCTGATCATTAATCCAAAATTGCATTTAACATCACCGATCATTTAAAAAAAATTATTTAACGTTATTGAATATTGTTAAATATTCATTTATAACAGTTCATTCTAAAACTCCAAAGAAGCACAAACTATATACAATGAGTCAGTTTTCTTCAATGTGCACAGTTTATTTACAGGCTGTTTTTTTTTTTTTTTGTTTACATCAAACACAAAGAGGGGCATACCTATAAAGCATTTTCAAAACTGATTCACTGGTAGGATGGGACCAGCAAATCAAATGCTAGTTAACAGGAGCAGGAAAAGAAGAGCACGCCCACTGCTTGTCTGGCAGAAATACTGTAAATAGCAAGGCAGGGCGTTCAGTGCAGTTTCATTGATAAACTTAAATAATGTTATTACCTATGCACGTTACAAAAATGTAATTAATGAATTGATTATCCAGTACTTATATTACTATATATATATATATATATATATATATATATATATATATATATATATATATATATATAAAATGAGGAATGGAATCAATCAAAAAATCAATTTTCGATTTAAATCGTAGCAGCCCTATTACATAATCCAAAGAATTTTAGGAAAAATCTTTTGTAGCAAAAAGTTTTGCTTTTGTGGATGAAGAAAAAAAGTAATACAGGTCTATATTATTTTTCAGCAATTTTTCCAAAAATGCTAATTCAAAAGTATTCATACCCTTTGATGCTAGGATAGTATTGTATAGTATAGTATGATAGTATAGTAGGTGCTAGAAATTTCAATATGATAATGCAGAACCTAATTCTAGCAAAGTCTAGAAAATGCTGGATTGTAGGTGAACATTCTTAGTGAGTATAAAAAGTTAGACACAGGATGATTGCTGTCATTACCAATAAGTCAATATGGGATAAAGTAAAGAGCTATCTGAAGACCTTAGGCAGAAAATAATTTGTCATAAATAGGGGTCTACCTAAATCGCGGTAAATTTACGTATTTTTCACGGGTATGTTTGCGGAATAAAATTAGGATTTCGCGCACCTGTTTAAACATTAAATAAACCTAAGTAGACAGTATTTCAGAACACTATAAAGCCTAAAAGTAGTGGTACTTGTTTCCTTACTAAAACAGAGTGCTGTCATTTGTTAATAAAGGCAAGCATGCATCATCCCCCATCAGCTGACTTGCCCATACATTGAGACTGCACGTCCGCATCCACTGAATTGCTTGGAAGTTAAGGCAAAGCTTTGCCAAGTTATACAGATGTGGAAATCGATTAGAAACAGCCCAAAAACTTGGTTACACGAGGGCATCTGGCATACTTTAATAAAGGCAATGTATGCAGCACGTTCGTTGTCATGTTATTTGTCCCATCCAATAATTTATTTTATTAGTACCGAGTCAAAACAAAGAAAACGTGGCTATTTGGGTCTAAAATTCCAACTGCGAAAAAGTAAGCAGCAGGTTGAAGCGAGGTGGCTGTGCTGGATCGTTTTAGTACTGATTTAACTTGAAGACAGGAATACTTCTTGTCTGGGCTGACTTTCCAATTTGGTTTCTGAAAGCTGTTTATTTTACGTTCTGTTCAGCAGCCTCTGTAGTAGCCTTTTGTTTAATGTGTGATTCTGAAGCTAAATTATTATTATTTTTATTTCTTAGCAGACGCCCTTATCCAGGGCGACTTACAATTGTTACAAGATATCACATTATACATTATTTCACATTATACAGGTATCACATTATTTTTACATACAATTACCCATTTATACAGTTGGGTTTTTACTGGAGCAATCTAGGTAAAGTACCTTGCTCAAGGGTACAGCAGCAGTGTCCCCCACTGGGGATTGAACCCACAACCCTCCGGTCAAGAGTCCAGAGCCCTAACCACTACTCCACACTGCTGCCCCAATAAATAGCGATCGATCGTATTTTCTCCAAAGACACATTAAGATATGCAAAACAATTACCTCAGTCTGCATGTACAGTTTCTTTGGGAAATATCTTCAAACGATCATCAGCCGAAATATACTTTGCTTTTTTGTCATCCATTTCTACTATTTTACCTCCAATGCTGAAAACTAGATTTTAGCAACCTAAATCAAAACAATGCAGCACCAACTTTGTCCCATCCACTACTGCACAGTACAAATCATAAGAGTACATAAAGTACATAAAAGCAGTAAAGACGCACTGATAGGCTGATTAAAACTTTGTCATTTGAATAGTAAACAAGAACGTTAACTGCTTTGGAGAATTTATTTTGTAAATGTTACTTGTGGACATTTTTTGTTTGTTTGTTTTTTGCTTAAGTGCAATGCACACAGGACAGCGAAGGAATCAAAAAGGGCTATCAACAGAAGGAAGATACGTGGTTTGCATCGCTTGCGTTGTGCAGTAGTTCACTTAAACAAGGTTTCTTTTTTTTCTCCCCTCTCCGTACTTGTTTGTATGCATTGGCCCCTAAGAGGTGAATTTCGCGGTGACCCCTCAATTTCACGATTTCCGCGAATTCGCAATTTAGGTAGATCCCTAATCATAAAGCTGGAGGATACAAGAAGATTTACAAGCATTTGAGTAACCCCAATTTCAACTTTTGTTTCTATTACCAAGAAGTACAAGACTCGTGGTACCGTCACAAAGCTCCCTCGGTCTGGAAGAACGAAGGTTCTTTCACCAAGAACAAGTAGAAGAATTGTGAGGAAGTTTAATAACAATCAGAGATTGACTGCCAAAGATATTCAAAATGAATTGGCTGCAAGTAGGACTGGGGTTTCCACTTCAACCACATGTCGAGTACTGCATGGTGAATGTCTCAATGGTCACAGGCCAAGGAAAAAGCCACTCTCAGGAAAACGTCACAAGGACAATCGCTTAATGTTTGTAAAATGGCATTTGAATGATGGACATGAGTTCTGATCAAATGGTTTTATGAAGTGACGAAACAAAACAAACAAAAAAAACCACGAGCTATTTGGTCACGCTGATAGTAGTTACATTTGGAGAAAGTCTGGTGAGGCGTACAGGTTATTATTGCTAAAATTGCATCAACTAGCTATTAATTAAATTTTCCTTGTCAAGGTATGAATACTTTTGAATTAGCATTTTTTGCAAAAAAAAAAATTGCTTAAATAAATAATTAGACATTAACCGTGGCCCGGCGGCCAGGGACGGTAGATATCGCAGTTTGGCTGGTAGTTATGAAGCACCACAGGCCCAACTGGGCCAGTAACATTTAACTCTATAATGTATATAGTATAGTGCACATGGCTCCCATTTCACGAACGCAGGAAAATGGTTCAGTGTGCCAAAAAGCTGAAAAACGAATTTATAAACCCATTTTTTAAAACATAACCACCCCTCGATATCGATGTAATTGAACTCATCCGAACTTTCCCGCCGCACGTCATATTTGTTGTACAGTCAGCATCTGAGACTATGTACTGAAGAGCTGTTGGTAATACTCCTTACCTCGACATGGCAGTTTTTTACAGTTCGTTTTTTGTTTTTTTTTGCAAAAATTATGAAAAAAAATTAAGACGAAAATATAGTGGAGTGGAAGAAAGACAATCTGGCTTCATGATGACAGTGAAACAGACTTGCAGATAAAACAGCAGCTTTTGTTGGGAATTCAACATTTAGTTGCCCTCATATCCAGTCTCACAGTAATAGTTCGCAAGATAGCAGGTGTTTGTCTGCTGCTGTGACTGCAGCGAAAAAAGATGCACTGATGAATACCCAGATACGCCACATGGAAGCTGGACAACGGGATCAAATTGTTTAACATTTTGATTTGGGATACAATGTGTTCAGGCCGAAATGCCATTCACAATCTTTACAGGACTTGTTCGTATCAGCAGTAAGATTGGTGCTGACTTGGGAGAGGCTACAAGCGACAACGATCTGAGAACGATTATTTTTATTGTGATTATTGTTTGAATAGTGTTTATTATTCGAATTAGTATAAATCTGTTCACCTTTTACCATGGTAACAGCTGAGTATCATTTGTACACATACATTTTCAAATCTTGCATACAGTATTTTCATTTTCTGACAATCACAACAATGTGTGCATGTTCATGTTAAATGGCAGACATAATACAACAGCATATATTTAAAAAAGTGGCCAAGCGAAGCCTTTCATTTAGTTACCGTACACATTACTAAACATACAGAAATGAAAAACCATCATGAAAGAATATTCATGCAAGCTAAAATTTGTTTTTTTCCCCCTTTCGTTTTTTTTCAGGACCGAGACTGTTTGTGTTCACAATTCAGTTTGCAAGTGCACTCGGCTCGTTTATATGGTGTGTGAACCGGATGTTTACAATGTCCTGCAAAGCATATTGAAAGATGGCAGCTATTGATGTATTGCTCCGGTTTTTAATATAGCATGTTTTAGATTCTTATTTCTGTGGAAGAAACCACTGGGGAAGCCCTTCGCTAATTTAATGGATGCATTTCTTGAATGCCCACAGTAGGAGAATGCAGTTTACGCAATGCTGCACGGTTCTCCTACTGTCAGCATTAAACAAAGTAATTTGAGAAAAGACTGAATATATTTTCCTATTTTGTGAATTTTTTGTCGAGTTCTGCATGATTTTGGTGTCTGACCAAAACTTCTACCAGAACTTCAGTTTCTGGCACTGTCCATGTAGTTTAGGATTACCAGATTTCCATAGTGAAAAAAGTTCTTTGTTTTTTTTTTCTTCTTTAAATTTACTGACGCCATAGCAACTCTGAAGCCAAAAATAACACAATGACTGTTTAAAAATTAAACATCAAGTGAATTATTCCAGATGATAACTCATTTTATTTTTATATTGTCATCTAGTCAAAACTTGTTAAATGTACAAAAAGCCAGACTTAAATAGATCAGCTATTACCATTTAAACATATGGTATACACATAATCAGAATGGTTAAACAAATAATCCATAAGATAGTTTATTTTATTTTTGGATGGCGCTAACACACAACCAACACTTTACTCTGCTATTAACTTGCCAAGCAGGGTGATACAGTTTTGTACTTCTTATTGGGCCAGTTAAAATTGTATCTGGGCCAGTTAAAATTGTATCTGGGCCAGTAAAAACACTACCTCAGTGGCCCTGGTAGACATCTCTTTCTTGTAACTTTTTCCTCATCCACAAAAGCAAAACTTTTGCTAAAAAGTGTACACACACAATAATATTTATACAATAATATATAGCATTAAAAAGAGAAGCTAATTTAGGTGATATTTTAGTTCACAGTAAACATAAAAGAATAATTGACAAAATAGGTTCTACTAACATATGCACTAGTAGATGTAAGGTGTGTAAACACATAGACAAACGTAAAAATATAATTAAACATAAGAACACCACATATCCACTAAAAACTAATACCTACTGTAAAAATAGCAATGTTGTTTATGGAATAGCCTGTGAAAAATGTGATGAAATCAAATATGTTGGAGAGACTGGAACTACTTTATATAAAAGAATTCAGAACCACCTTTCATTAATTAGAAATAAAAAAATGAATGAACCAATAGTACAGCACTTCACCAGTCAGGGACATGACATAAATGATGTAAAGTTTGTAGTATTAGAACAGCTCAAATTAGACAATGCGACATATCGAAGAATAAAAGAAAGTAAATGGATAAATAGACTGAACACGATTATGCCAGCGGGACTCAACAGAAAAGAATGAACTAATTAACTTCAATAAATATATAACATTTAAATAAATAAACAAAATTCATTCAAAAGTTGTGCATGCTGATGCGCTGGGGAGGCCAAATCTAGACTGATCCTCAGAGCCAGCATTGCATGACATAATAAAAATATAAGTTTATGTAAAGTAGTGTTAATTGGAATTAATACAGATTCAAAGATAGAAGTAAAAATGATGTCACAATATATAGAACACCATTACATCATGTAAGAATAAATCATGAATTTGAATGTAAACAATAACAAGTAGTTGTCATGCCGTCAAAAACCTATAAATACCTCCAATGTTTGGATTCAAACACAGGCTCCCTTGAGAAAGATATGTACAACATATCGAAACGTTGGGCAGCTGGCTCTTTGAGCTAATATATATATATATATATATATATATATATATATATATATATATATATACACACACACATACACAGTACTGTGCAAAAGTTTTAGGCAGGTGTGAAAAAATGCTGTAAAGTAAGAATGCTTTCAAAAATAGACATGTTAATAGTTTATATTTATCAATTAACTAAATGCAAAGTGAGTGAACAGAAGAAAAATCTACATCAAATCAATATTTGGTGTGACCACCCTTTGCCTTCAAAACAGCATCAATTCTTCTAGGTATACTTGCACACAGTTTTTGAAGGAACTCGGCAGATAGGTTGGCCCAAACATCTTGGAGAACTAACCACAGTTCTTCTGTGGATTTAGGCAGCCTCAGTTGCTTCTCTCTTCATGTAATCCCAGACAGACTCGATGATGTTGAGATCAGGGCTCTGTGGGGGCCATACCATCACTTCCAGGACTCCTTGTTCTTCTTTACGCTGAAGATAGTTCTTAATGACTTTCACTGTATGTTTGGGGTCGTTGTCATGCTGCAGAATAAATTTGGGGACAATCAGATGCCTCCCTGATGGTATTGCATGATGGATAAGTATCTGCCTGTACTTCTCAGCATTGAGGAGACCATTAATTCTGACCAAATCCCCAACTCCATTTGCAGAAATGCAGCCCCAAACTTGCAAGGAACCTCCACCATGCTTCACTGTTGCCAGCAGACACTCATTCGTGTACCGCTCTCCAGCCCTTCGGCGAACAAACTGCCTTCTGCTACAGCCAAATATTTCAAATTTTGACTCATCAGTCCAGAGCACCTGCTGCCATTTTTCTGCACCCAAGGGTCCTGTGTTTTCGTGCATAGTTGAGTCGCTTGGCCTTGTTTCCACGTCGGAGGTATGGCTTTTTGGCCGCAAGTCTTCCATGAAGGCCACTTCTGACCAGACTTCTCCGGACAGTAGATGGGTGTACCAGGGTCCCACTGTTTTCTGCCAATTCTGAGCTGATGGCACTGCTGGACATCTTCCGATTGCGAAGGGAAGTAAGCATGATGTGTCTTTCATCTGCTGCAGTAAGTTTCCTTGGCCGACCACTGCGTCTACGGTCCTCAACGTTGCCCGTTTCTTTGTGCTTCTTCAAAAGAGCTTGGACAGCACATCTGGAAACCCCTGTCTGCCTTGAAATTTCTGCCTGGGAGAGACCTTGCTGATGCAGTATAACTACCTTGTGTCTTGTTGCTGTGCTCAGTCTTGCCATGGTGTATGACTTTTGACAGTAAACTGTCTTCAGCAACCTCACCTTGTTAGCTGAGTTTGGCTGTTCCTCACCTAGTTTTATTCCTCGTACACAGCTGTTTCTGTTAATGATTGTGTTTCAACCTACATATTGAATTGATGATCATTAGCACCTGTTTGGTATAATTGTTTAATCATACACCTGACTATATGCCTACAAAATCCCTGACTTTGTGCAAGTGTACCTAGAAGAATTGATGCTGTTTTGAAGGCAAAGGTTGGTCACACCAAATGTGGATTTGATTTAGATTTTTCTTCTGTTCACTCACTTTGCATTTAGTTAATTGATAAATATAATCTATTAACATGTCTATTTTTGAAAGCATTCTTACTTTACAGCATTTTTTCACACCTGCCTAAAACTTTTGCACAGTACTGTGTGTGTATATATATTTATTACACACACATACAGTGTCTATAGAAAGTCTACACCCTCTTTCAAAATGTTCACCTTTTGTTGCCTTATAGCCTGGAATTAAAATGCATTAAAATAGTTGGGTTTTTTTTCTCATTTATCTACACATCCTACACCACAACTTCCAAGTGAAAAAAATATTCTAGAAACTTGCAGAACATTAATTTAAAAAAAAAAAACTGAAATAGCTTGGTTGGATAAGTGTCCACCCCCCTTGTAATAGCAATCCTAAATTAGCTCAGGTGTAACCAATCGCACACCAAGTTAAGTGGCCTCCACCTGTGTTAAATTGTAGTGATTCACATGATTTCAGGATAAATTCAGCAGTTCCTGTAGGTTTCCTCTGCTGGGTAGTGCATTTCAAAGCAAAGACTCAACCATGAGCACCAAGGCGCTTTCAAGAAGTTGTTGAAAGGCACAGATCAGGGGGATGGGTATAAAAAAATATCAAAAGGTCTTGAATATCCCTTGGAACACGGTCAAGACGATTATTAAGAAGTGGAAGGTGTATGGTACCACCAAGACCCTGCCTAGATCAGGCCGTCCCTCCAAACTGGATAATCGAGTAGGAAGGAGACTGATCAGAGAGGCTTACCAAGAGGCCAATGGCAACTTTGCAAGAGCTACAGGCTTTTATGGTCAAAGTGTGCATGTGACAACAATATCCCAAGCACTCCACAAATCTGGTCTGTATGTTAGTATGAGAATGATAAGAGCTTGTTCCCTGCAGTGTAATGGGTTGCGCACTAGATGTCACGAGTTCCCGCATGTATGCACACCCATGAAAAATCCACAGCTGCTTTTCCTTAACAAAATTAAGGATAATGGTCAATTAATTGGTTAAC